>NC_136719.1:320000-675000 GCF_936440315.1 Barbus barbus | reverse complement strand
GAAGGCTAAATTGATCAAACATAGGCTATGATCAGCTCATGCCGCTGGCCGCTTGGTCGTTACTTAAAAAAACCAAAAACTTATAGGCTATTTAACAAACAAAAATGCTCCAAACGTTTTTTCTAAATTAACTTAATAAAAAAACAAAACGAAATATAATAATTTTGCCATTACACACAAAACTGAACTATTTTAATAGCCGAAACAGTAGTCTAAACTCTTTTAGGAGAAGGGGAAAAAAAGACCGGTAATTCTGATTAGCTGTCGGACGTGGGCCGGGCTAGGGCCTAAATTTGAGGCCTGTGCAGGGCTCTAATGGCTGCATTAACACTTGGCATTAACATGTGATCACCGCGATCTGATCAAGCAGATCGGATCATCAGGACACGGTGTGTTTACACTTGGCAACATTAGCTGACTTCTCTATCTGGATAATTGATCGGATCTGTCTTTCCTGCACAATATTTAAATTAGGGATGGGCATTTTTGGCAATTTCTTATTTCGATCATCGATAGGTTTCAAAAACGATTAATTGAGTACTCGGGGGGGGGGGGGGGGGGGGGCTTAAACCATGAACACGATTAGATGTTAGATTATGATTATGATGCAGCAATGTTATTAAAAAAGAATAGCTGCCTGAGGTGAAGCTGACCTTATGCCAATAAAATGAAACCCGTTCTATTACACTTTCTATGATATTAATCAGATAACTTGGAAACATAATATAAACGTAACATTACAACTTGCCTCTACACAAAAGGATGCATATGCCAGTGAACTTTGTTACGCACTATAGTGAGAGAAAGAGAGAGCGCGCTCCCGCCGTGATGCGCTTTCAACAGTGTGCTGAAACACGGACAAGGACAGGATTCACTATAGATTTCACATTCTATAAAGTTCTCATTATAAAGCTTATGTCATTAATGTTTATGGCAGATTTGTGCTATATTTTCATCTACATTATCAAGTGATTCCTAAAATCGCCCGCATGTTTTCAAAGTCATACGAAGTACGAAAACAATTTTAATTGAAGTATGCCTACTGTTGAACAAATATGACAAAAAACATCACTGCTGCATTATTATAGGATGAGTATTTTTGAAAAAGAAACATCTAAAAGCAATATGACCGGCTCAAATAACTCGTATTTCAATGTTGGGCATTGCATGTGAGCATGAAACTAAACACTGGAAATATGCAGTGCATTCAGCATGTTAATAAATGTTAATATCCCAACGCATCCTATATTAGATTAATCAGATATATATAACCCAGACATCACTACGTGACTTCGAAGCCAAGCTTCTCTCTCTTCTCACGTCTATACTTTGATCCTCCTGCTGTTGCAAGCTAAACAATCAGCTCAGGGTGCCGCCCAAAGTGCTGCTATAACCAATCAGAACATTTTTTGTCCCACGATCATCGTTTCCATGATCGATCATCGCTGTCACAGCCGAGTACTCGATCACCGTTGCACATCCCTAATTTAAATAAGTCTGCAGAGAATGGCCGGTGCAAAGTCAGCCTGAAGTGGTGGGTTTTCTTTTGAAAACCATTTTCAGTCGCGGGACATTTTACAAATCAAAGATAAGTGTAGGAGTCTCCCTAGCGCTCCACACAGGTGTTCACAGCGGTCCTCCAGTCCTCGCGTATTTTGCAGATGCCGGCTCAACATCGTGATGTCTGTCAGCCATCGGTCTATCGGCCCAACCCTATTAGGAATTATGGGACTGCTGAATGATGAGCTTGACCAATCAGAATGAAGTATTCCAGAGCGCTGCGTGATAGGTAAACATGATAAAGATGAACATTAAAAGGATAGATCCTCCAAAAATTTTAAATTTGTCATCATTTACTCACCCTCACGTCTTTCAAAACTTATATGTGCCTTGGTTATAGTTTGGGTTTATAATTGTGGAGTAATTAAAGGCATAGTTCACCCAAAAATGAAAATTCTGTCATTAATTACTCACCCTCATGTCGTTCCAAACCTGTAAGACCTTCGTTCATCTTCGGAACACAAATTAAGATATTTTTGATGAAATCCGAGAGCTCTCTGACCCTCCGTAGTCAGCAACACAACTGCAATGTTCCCAGACCCAGAAATGTAGCAAGGACATCATTAAAACAGTCCATGTGACATCAGTGACCCAACCGTCATTTTACGAAGCTACGAGAATACTCTGTGCGCAAAGAAAACAAAAACAACTTTATTCAACAATTTATCTCCTCAGAACAGTGTTGTTCACGTATTTGATGCTCTCTAAAATGGCAGCAGGGTGATGCAGAGGAGATGAATTGTTGAATAAAGTCGTTTTTGTTTTTTTTGCGCACAGAGTATTCTTGTAGCTTCGTAAAATTACAACTGAACCCCTGATGTCACATGGACTGTTTTAATGATGTCCTTGCTACGTTTCCGAGCCTTGATCATGTTAGGATCCTTGCTGTCTATGGAGGTTCAGAGAGCTCTCGGATTTCATCAGACATATCTTAATTTGTGTTCCGAAGATGAACGGAGGTCTTACAGGCTTGGAACGACATGTGGGTGAGTAATTAATGATATCATTTTCACGTTTGGGTGAACGATCCCTTTAAGTGTTTTTGTGGAAGAGGTGTGTCTTCAACTGCTTCTTGAAAGTTGTGATGTCTGACATGAAGTTTAGCAGCTTCATCTAAAGCTCAACAGTGTTTCTCTGAGAGTAACAGTCCAGTACAAGTACAGGGCTCGCAAAATGTCTAAATCCCTGGTATCCCTTCGGGCAGGTACTCTTCAGATTTTGGTAGCCCGAAAATTAATTTAACTAGCCAAATAAAATAAAGACCATAAATGTCAATCAAAACCATTGTCAATACACAAATATCAACGAATATCAAGAAAAGAGTTTTATTTGACTATTTACAAGGTATCTGCAGAATTCTTAAAAATCTATTTAAAGCAATTTGAAACATTTGAAAATCTATTGAGCGGACACTTCTGTCTCCTGAGCAAAAGCATTGTTTACACCAGACCTGTACAGCACGCACACAAAAGTGTGTAACTTTGAACTTTAATGTGCTGTTTATATTTGATTTGACCCTTGATGTCACTATATGATGTATATTTTAGGTTAAAGAGAAAACATGTTTACTGAACAATACACTGCAGTTCAAACGTTTGGATCAATAAAGTTTTTAAAGAGGTTTCTTATGCTCATCAAGACTGTATCTATTTGATAAAAATACTGAATATTATTTCACAAAATAATAGTGTGAAATATTATAGCAATTTAAAATAATTGTTTTCTATTTTAATATACTTTAGAATGTAATTAATTCCTGTGAAGCAAAGCAGTATTTTAGAGTCACATGATCCTTTAGAGTCATTCTAATACGCTGATTTATTATCAATGTTGGAAACCGTTCTACTGCTATTTTATTTTATTTTTTATACAGTTTTTTTTGGGACCTGTGATATTTTTAAAATACAAAAAGTTAAAAAGAACAGTGTTTAGTCGAAATAGAGATTTTGTTACAATATAAACTGTTCAAAAGTTTGGGGTCAGAAATGTTTTCTTTCTATTTTAAAGATACTTTAAAAAAGTTTAAAGAAAGTTAAGCTTTATTCAGCAAGGATGTGTTAAATGGATAAAATTGATAGTAAAGACTTCTATTGTTAGAAAATATTTCTATTTTGAATAAATGCTGTTCTTTTAAACTTTTTATTAATCAAAGAATCAAAGAAAAAAGAAACCGGTTCCAAATAAATATTAAGCAGCAGAACAGTTTCAACACTGATAATAAATCAGTATATTATTATGATTTCTGAAGGATCATGGGACACTGAAGACTGCAGTAATGATGCTGGAAATACAGCTGCAGATCACAGAAATAAATGCTATTTTAAAGTATAGGTATTAAAATAGGAAACCAATATTAGAAATTGCAATAATATTTCACTATATCACTGTTTTTTCTGTATTTTTGAAATGAATACAGCCTTGATGAGCAAGAAACTCAAAGTCAAAGACTCAAAAACAAGGTCAATTGTTTATCAGGTTTATAATATAGCCCTAACATAATATATTATCAAAACGAACTATTTAAACTGATAGAACAGAATAGAACAGAATAGAAACTGAAGCAAAACTTAAGCTGAGATCTGTAAGTTAAATATAAATCCGTGAACATATGATTCTTCTATATCTGTGTAAACATGGTTATGAAGTACAGTTTGTACAATACTCTTGTGTGAGACTGAACATGTTTCAGAGTTTAGTTACCCATACTCCTCTATTTTCAGCACTTAATCAAGCCACTCTTCTTTAATACATGAGGATGTTTTATTTCAGATGTCATTGTGTTTGTGTTGTCTCTCGTGTTGAGCGCACCGCAACCATTGAAGTATTGAGTTTCTACAGCGACTCATTTGGTGCATATCGTTCTCTTTCTATGAAACCGGCTCTAACTCTGTCGTGACATCAGCTCTAGAGCGGTTTGCCCGAGCATTGCTATTCTTTCCCTTTTACTGCGGCATTCAATCAAATGGCTTCCAACTCATTTGTGTGCGCGAGGCACATTATTTCTTTTGCGCGGTCGCGCGCGCTCAGCTTAGAGGGAACATTGCGCGGGAACCCTGTATTTAAGGCCCGTCGGGCAGGACAGTGATACATTTTGGTAGCCCGACTGGAAAACACAATAGCCCCGGGATGTCGGCTAGCGATTTTGCGAGCCCTGAAGTATCAGTATCAAACATGTTACTTTTGGGAATTCGGAACAGGATTTATGTATGATGATTTTTATCATACACTGTTCAGAGCACAGTCAAAACACAACCTCTGTTTCCGGTGTTTTCCAGCACTCATGTGGCAGCACTGTCCCAGGGAGGGAATGCTGTTACTGGCGATGCTGTTAGTGGTGATGCTATTGTGGCAGGTTTTTAATACTGAATTTTCACTTATACTTCACCTTGTTGTGACCCGCATTATTATTTTAGATGTGTTCGACTGAGTTCGTGCTAGTAGGCTTTTCTATTGTTTTATCCAAATGTGGTTAGTTTCTGTGATGAGCCAGGAGAGAAGATTGATTGTGGATTTCAGTTTGTTCTGTTTCTCACTCAGCATCTTATTTGAGTTTGGACTTTATTCATCAAGCTTCTTTATGAATTGATTGAAATGGTAATGCATATTCATAGTGGTCAGATTTTTCAGCCCCTGCCAATCTAACGGCTCCATCTGTCAGGTTGATGATCTGCTGTGACTCCTGCCGAACGTGGCGTCATGTCGACTGTGTCGGCGTCGCAGAGACTTGCAGAGATGAGCATCTCCTGCAGAGGAACAGAGAATACGTTTGTCCCTCATGCTCCGATGACCGGGACGCCACCAGCAAGAACACGGCAACCAACCGTCTCAGCGAAAAACATGAAATCGACTCAACTCATGTGGTAATTTTCTTTTTTCTGATTATCTGCTTTTGCGTCATTCGGTATATTAGAATATGAACAGTGTGTGTTCTCCAGACCCTGATGAGGAAAACCACTACAATGTTAGCCGCTTCTACAAAAGGAGCCTGTACTGTTCTCCATCAATAACGTTTAAGAAGTGCATTTCTAATAACAGTCAGTTGAATTCTCAGTTTTATCAAGTAGGGTTGTGATGATAGATGATGGTGTTGTGTATCGATGATAGGCAGAGATATTGCCTGTTGCTGATGCCTTTGACGATAGCAAGACTATTATTTCTCTTATTATTATTATTTTGGGAAGGCTAGTAGTCGTTCATTTTAAGCAGTAGTCGACTTAGTCGCACGTTTGTTAATAAACTATTTAAATCATAATAATGAGCCTTTTAATTGCCTACATACCCTAATAAGCGCTCAAAGCATGCAAAAAAACGGTTGCCACAGCACACCAGCAGATATAATAATTACGAATGTGTCAGGGAAAAACAGCAAGGAGACTGCATTAATAATTTATTGATAAACTACTAGTGCTTTCTTTGTTTTCAGTTTAAGAGATGAAGTCGGCGACAATGACTCGTCATCTTCGCAGTACGGGATGCGCCTGTATGCATGTTTCATACGGATAACAAAATCTGAGAATATTTGTCTTCCATTTGAATTGTTTCATTTGAAAGTAGACATTTCACTCTCTATAGATATATTTTTCATATCTGTAAGGCAAGTATACACGGAGTTTCGGAGAGACCGAAACGGCAGAAAGCGCATCCTATTTGCTTTAATTTTCCGAAATTCAACGTTTTGTTGTTATTCTGAGTGCACACAAATAAACGGAGAGTCTTTACAGATTTGAAAGATGTATTACTCATATCTGAAAAATGTTGGGCAACCAAGCTTCTTCTCATCGACTAACGGTTAATCAACCATTAGGAGGCAGCGCTATTATTAGTCAAAAATAGACTAGGCGTCTATCTTTAGTGATGCAGATAGAGAGTGATGGGACGCTTCAGAAACATGCTGCGGCGCGCCTGGTATAAACACAAGCATTGACTAGAGAGACCGAGTCAGAGCCGTAACGCGCCGCAGACGTCTGCAGTGTAAATAAGAGATTTATTCATCATACAGTGTAGATAGCTTCACTGATTTTAACGGGTGTTTTTTAAAGAGCATATACTCATGCTGGACTGAGTCAGTGATTATGATCTTTGGTAATGTAAATGTTCTTTGCTCGTTTTCTGTAGCTGCTTTTTGAATAACGGAGGAAATGTAAGCAAAATAATTAGTAACTTACAATGTTTCTATAAAATGTTATAAAATTCTATAAAATTGTTTTAAATGAGTGGGACTTACATACCATTTGTCTTTGTCTTTAGTATCCTTTTACTCACTTATACACTTTACTGCACTGCACAGCACACGGACACTTTATCACTGACATACACTTTACTTTTTATAGAATCTATATAGAATCATATTCTATTTTTATTCTTCATATCTATTTTTATTCTCATATCTATTTGTTATTTTATTTTATTGCTAGTTTATTTCTGTATATGTTTACTGTACTTTTTCTATTTGTATTTTTGTAAACTTGAGGTTTTTCTTAATTTTGTTGGACAATTTGTTGGACAGTCGTACAATACATTTCACTACATGTCGTACTATGTATGTATATGTATGTGACAAATAAAATTTGAATTTGAAATTTGAAATGTTAAATACAAATTCAGTCATATTGAAAACATTAGGCTGCTTTTAGCCTTACGCTGGAGTTGGTTCACTTTCCGGCAATGAAACTAATAAATAATTAAATAAATTAGCACGATAATATTGTGTATCGCCGATCTCACAGGCTTACGATGACAATTGAGCATATTGCCCAACACTATTATCAAGCAGGCATTGTGTTTGGCAAGATTTAAAGGAATGGTTCACACAAAAATGAAAATTTACACATCCTCATGTCGTTCTAAATCTGTATGACTTTTTTTCCTTTTGTGCCGTTTTGGTTTTTCTTAACTCATTTTAAGATCAAACACATTCCACGCTTTCCTGTCTGATTAATCCATGTCTCTTCATCGAGTTGTTAATAACTTTTAAAAAATCCTGCCAACTGGAAGCTGTGTTGATTTCTTTAGATATGGACAAAATAGGATCATTTTATAGTACATAAGACAACAATCTGTATGATTCATTTGAAAACTACTTTGTGGACATCTACAAGATAGGTCATGATATAAAATCGCCAGATCGCCGCCCCCTACTCCTCCTAGGGTTTTTATGCAATTGTCACCAAACTTGGTCAACACGCATAAGATTCTAAATTGCACATGGATTACTTGATCTAATCTGTGTCTTGGGTCTCAGATGGAGATTAAGCAGCCGGTGGAGGAGGAGATGAAGGCGGCATTACCTAAATGCATTGGTCCAGGCTGCAGTAAGGACTCTCTGCCAGAGTCAGTGTACTGCGGTCATCAGTGTATTGTGCGGCACGCAGCTGCGGCCATGAAGTCTCTCTCTGAACCCAAAATTGAGGCAAAGCCTGGTGCCCCACCAGCTGACCCGCCTCTCAAGGTAAATATTATCATAATAAAACTGTACACAAGCTTTAACTGGTAAGGTAAAACACTTGCTTAAAACACATTGCATAATGTCTCTAAATGTGTTGTCTAGGTTGACATCAAAGGAGTTCTTAAGTAACTTCATCCAGTTTTAATTTTTTTAAGGAAATGCAATAGTTATTGACATATGTTGGTGATATATCACAGTATGGTTGGGTATATGGTACCTACTGAGAAAAAGACATAAACACAATACAGTATGACTGAAATGTTAAAGTGCAAAAAAAATCTTATTTTTTATCAAATCTACAGTTTTATCTTTTATGCAAAACTGTTAGCAGATTTTTGTCTGATACCCGAAATCAATGAACAAAAGTATATTTTATCTGACACCCAAAACTTTATTAAATAAGAGTCTTTTATCAGCCTGAGAGGTTGACAGAGGAAGCTGTGAATTAGCAGAGAAGCAGGAGACAAAGTAATGATAAAAACTGAGCTGGGGTTATTGAATAATACTGCATATAAAAGCCTTTTCAGCATTTAATTAGGTTAAACTAATGAGGTGAAATCATTTACAGATATAAATATAATATATCTAAAGTATTTGCTTGTTCTTCCGATATTGTCGGTCATTAACTCTTTCCCCACCATTGATGAGATCTCGTCAATTAAGAGACGACGCTTCCCTGCCAAAGACGAGTTTTACGGCAATCCGTGTTCTAGGTGTATTACGGTAAGGAGCGCATGCCCTGAATGAGTTACGGGTCTTCTGGGTGCGGATACAAGACGATCGGCATAAACGGAAGATCAGAGAATATGTAGATTGTTTTGACCATTTTGAATCTGATCGGGACGAAGTGGTCAGTGAGGGAGATGCTTTACAGACACAGAAACATCTCTAGTTGTGTCGTGGCTAGACCGATAACCCGTCGATCTGCATATGTATGTATGTGTATTTATCACATCCAAAATAAAGGTCTTTGTTTACATAACATATGTTTGTATACTGTGTATATTTATTATGTATAGATAAATACAAACACATGCATGTACTGTATATATTTAAGATAAATATATTATGTTTATATATTAAATATATTTATATATAAGAATCTGAATATATAAATGTATAAACGTAAATCTTTTCTAAGTATATACTGTATGTGTGTATTTATATGCACATAATAAATATACACAATACACATACATGTAAACAAAAACTTTTATTTTGGATGCGATTAATCGTGCTTAATCATTTGACAGCACTTATATATATATATGTGTGTGCGTGTGTGTGTGTCTGTCCGTCCGTCCATCTGTCCGTCCCGTCCTGTCTTGTCCTGTCCTGTTTATTGAATGCAATTTCCATGATTCATATAATTATTTACAGGTGAAAGAATATGACATCTGAATGTATTCTGCTTGAAAATGCACTACTTTGATAAAAATATTTCTGTTGAAACCTCTCTGCATTCAAGTGGTGATAAAACATGAACACATGAAGATAGAATAAAATAGTTTTTTGTTTGTTTAAAAGCAGAGGCTATATTTTGATATATAATATGTTCATATATTCATAGCAGAAAATATTGTGAGGGCCGTCAAATCTGGCGGGTGGCTGGCAACTGGAAAGAGTTAATGTGTTTTTTTTTTCTGATTGATTTGAATTATTTATAATTTGCTCCAACACTATATTTTATAGACAGACTAGAGGTTTTGTAAGTAATAAACCTGTAAGAACTGTTAGCATCAACTTGAAAGGGCAAATTTACTTCCTTTGCTGCAGAACAACTATAAGTTGGAAAAAAAGAAAGGAAGTGTGTGTAAATGCTGTATTTGACTATTTTCATGTGAACTTGAAATGGTTAACAATTTCTTGAACATAACATGATTAACCAAACTTATTTATTTGATTATATAATGTGAATAGTGCATAATCTTAAATATTCTTGTTTTTGTTTTTTTTTAATAAAATGTGTTTTAGACTAAAGGTTTTAAATCAGACTTTGAATAACAGATATACGGGAGGATTTACAGACCCTACTGAATGCCTGTGTGTGACAGAGAATATTGTAGTGGTTGTTTACCGACTTGAAAATCTCCAACATTTATAGCAATAATTCACTTTTTTTCTGAAAGCTAAGAGCAGTCAATGCAGAATAAGCTGTCATACACTCGAAGTGAAAGGGAGAAACACTTCGGTTGTGTTGTGAGACTGGTTTGCTGGAGCTACACGCATCTGATCAGCGCAGATTACTCCACAAAAGCAGACAACCACAGATGGTCCACATGTATCTCAGCCGTGCCGGCCTCGGCATGCTCTTCTTTTATAAATATATATGAATAGTGAAGTGTGACAGTCATCAGCGAGAGAACGGTTGATGAGTGTCACTTTAAAAAATGTCATTTAAATGGAAAAATAAACATGAAATAAAACTGATTAGGTTGTGGAATCGCATCACATTTCGGATCTATTCAGTTTTTTACTGTAGCTGTGTACTCAGTTCACTCTTATGCTTTCACATTTCAGAGCGAGAAACGATCATTTCTTGCAAAGCTTTTCAAGGTGAAGATCAGTAAGACGCCGGCACAGGAAGAGCGTGTGAGCAAGCAAGAAACGGATGAAGAGTCTCCGTGTTCAGCTACAGTGGTTGAGCCTGTACAGTCCGCTTCACCATCCACTCCTGCTCCAGATTACAAACCCAGTATGTATCATATACTCTCCTCACAGACACAAGGAGACACGCTATCTCTCTCTGTGAACGCAATTACATTCTTAAACCAAATATGGTTAAGCTGACAACACATGATGTTAACTGAGAAAATATATTGCACTCTTCAACTCTTTCTTGACCCAAGAAATTATAAAGAAGTGTTGTCTTGTGCAGCCGCAGGAGGTACGGTCTGCAAACATGAGGAGAACGAGTCGCTACACGTCTCCTGCTGACGCTTGGAGTACATGTATGTGGGTTTTAAGTAGGGCTGCCCCCTAATAGTCGACGAGAAGAGGCTTGGTCGACCAAAATTTAAGTAGTCGCTTTTGTCGCAGAAAATAAATGAAGAAATCCAGAGGAAGTGGTGAAGTCAGGCAATCCGTGACGGACAGATCGTTAACGGCTGGTCTGTGTGGTAATACAAGACATCCAAACGCTCACCTGTCATTCATCCACCTCAAATATGGCTTATCTGAAATACACTCACCTAAAGGATTATTAGGAACACCTGTTCAATTTCTCATTAATGCAATTATCTAATCAACCAATCACATGGCAGTTGCTTCAATGCATTTAGGGGTGTGGTCCTGGTCAAGACAATCTCCTGAACTCCAAACTGAATGTCAGAATGGGAAAGAAAGGTGATTTAAGCAATTTTGAGCGTGGTATGGTTGTTCGTGCCAGAAGGGCCGGTCTGAGTATTTCACAATCTGCTCAGTTACTGGGATTTTCACGCAGAACCATTTCTAGGGTTTACAAAGAATGGTGTGAAAAGGGAAAAACATCCAGTATGCGGCAGTCCTGTGAGCGAAAATGCCTTGTTGATGCTAGAGATCAGAGGAGAATGGGCCGACTGATTCAAGCTGATAGAAGAGCAACTTTGACTGAAATAACCACTCGTTACAACCGAGGTATGCAGCAAAGCATTTGTGAAGCCACAACACGCACAACCTTGAGGCGGATGGGCTACAACAGCAGAAGACCCCACCGGGTCCCACTCATCTCCACTACAAATAGGAAAAAGAGGCTACAATTTGCACGAGCTCACCAAAATTGGACGGTTGAAGACTGGAAAAATGTTGCCTGGTCTGATGAGTCTCGATTTCTGTTGAGACATTCAGATGGTAGAGTCAGAATTTGGCGTAAACAGAATGAGAACATGGATCCATCATGCCTTGTTACCACTGTGCAGGCTGGTGGTGGTGGTGTAATGGTGTGGGGGATGTTTTCTTGGCACACTTCAGGCCCCTTAGTGCCAATTGGGCATCGCTTAAATGCCACGGCCTACCTGAGCATTGTTTCTGACCATGTCCATCCCTTTATGACCACCATGTACCCATCCTCTGATGGCTACTTCCAGCAGGATAATGCACCATGTCACAAAGCTCGAATCATTTCAAATTGGTTTCTTGAACATGACAATGAGTTCACTGTACTAAAATGGCCCCCACAGTCACCAGATCTCAACCCAATAGAGCATCTTTGGGATGTGGTGGAACGGGAGCTTCGTGCCCTGGATGTGCATCCCACAAATCTCCATCAACTGCAAGATGCTATCCTATCAATATGGGCCAACATTTCTAAAGAATGCTTTCAGCACCTTGTTGAATCAATGCCACGTAGAATTAAGGTCAAACACAGTATTAGTATGGTGTTCCTAATAATCCTTTAGGTGAGTGTAGGTTTGTAGTAGCAACTTTACATGGCCGCTCAATCTGATGTTAATCTAGAGAAATGTGCGCTGTTCTGTGTCTGTGTGGAGTGACAGATGGAGGCGCTGGTGCGCTCACTTGCTCTTAAAATACTCCGTCAGTTTTGGTCATACAGATAAGAGTAATACATCTTTCAAATCTGTAAAGACTACATTTATTTGTGTGCACTCAGAATAACAACGAAACGTTGCGCTTTTGTAAAATAAAGCAATCAGGATGTTCTCTCCATGTATACTTGCCTTACAGATATGAAAACACATCTATAGAGAGTCAAATGTCTGCTGTTTTTCCCTGACACATTCATATCGTTACTTCTGCGGTGCGCTTCAGCACTTATTAGGCTATGCAGGCAATTAAAGGCTCATTAATGATTTAAATGGTTTATCAATAAATGTGCAATTATTCGACTAATGCTTCAAATGAATGACTACTAGTCAACCAGAAAAATCTTTAGTTGAGGGCAGCCCTAGTTTTAAGGCTTTAAAGGGTGGTTCACCCGCAAATGATTTTTCTTTCAAAATATATTTTTTGTGTTCAACAGAAGAAAGGAATTCATGCAGGTTTAACACAACTCTCATAATAGATGGAATACACTAAGAGTCAAATACACAGATGATAACGTCATTACTGGGAAATAAACAGATTTTGTTCTGAAAAATGTTTGTAAACACGGCTTTCTTGCTGGGTTATTAGCTTGCACACAAATCTGTTGATTTATAGTTATCAGCATGTTGGTGTTCATGTAAATGTGCGCTCTGTCTCTCTCTTGCACACACACATACTCTCTCACACACCTCTGCTCAGCCCGTTTTCTCAGTGTAGTAACAAACATTGGATGATAATATTTCAAGGTCAGTATTTACACAGACAATTACATTTTTCAAGTAAAAAAAAAAAAACTCTTTATAGGGCAGTAATCTGGAAGGCTGTTGTGGTTTGGCGTTTCTGGTAAACTGATATATTAAGTGAGATGGGCCCAGTGCGCAAAATAGGACAGGACAAAACATACATTTGGTTCAATGAAATGTTGTTTTAGGTTCTCAGATTTAGACAACTGGAGTTGCTTTACACTGAAAATGGTGCATTTACATGGACCGTTATATCAGGCACAGTAAGCATCACATGTTTCTGCACAGCTGTCATGATTCTGAACAGACAATAACAGCAAAAACTGATACTGATTTATACAGAAGCATGAATAAAATGAGTCCTCAAAAGCAAAACTCTAAGCAAAGTGACAGATTCTTCCACCTCCTTTTCACCATTTACAAACCACATTGTGCAAGCTTTGGATAAATCGTTGGCTGGTTTGGACGCAAATATAGTTATCATGGTTATTAGTTGTCATTATCGTTCTTGGTGTGAACGAGCCTTTATTCACACAGATGAAAAAAAAGAAACAAAACATGAGCAGTGCATTTGTACAGGCCAATCAGTTATTTCACCAAAATATATGATTCATTTTACTGCCGTGTGTGGTACGTTCACAATCCTGTGCAGCACAACATCATTAAATAATGCCAAAATAAACGTGGACCCTTGTTGGAGTCAAGTAAGATTGAATTGTCGAGCTACAAATATTGTAAATAGTTTTATTGCCAACACCTACACTGCCAAAACATTAAACATCAGTATACTAATATATCAGTTTAAGTTACTGATAATTATATAGTGTGCAAACAAGTGAAAATAACAATATACTGTATATTAAAAAGGCCTTCATTCATAAAACTTTAACATTTCATACGAGTATGTTAAAAACTGACCTTCCCAAAACTTGTGTATGTTAAGTGTGTTAATAAATTTCAATCTTTCATAAAAATGGTGTTAGCGTAATCCCACCCATGAAACATCTCATGTGATCAAGAATGACTGTTATGTTGAATAAAGGTTATTCACATATGTAACAGCTAATGAATCTACATAGAGGTTTCAGAGTCATTTTCACAGTCCATAGTCAAGATGTGAATCTGAAAGATGTGATTTAATTAAATAATTCCACACTCTACCGGTTTGATTCATTTACTGTGAATCGAGCTGTTCTGAGACACTGGGCTGCGTTATATCAAATTAATAAATGAAGACCTATATTAGTACTGTAATTTTGCAGAAAAAATAAATGCATTTTTATTTTCTATTTGTTTTTACTTTTACAGTATTAGAATGTTTCTTTTATATCACAATATCGAAATCAATGATCACAAAATCAGGAAGCTTATGAACACCCTAAATTGTCAAGTTTTTCCCAAATCTTGAAGACCTTAAAGGATTTCACATGCGCGTGCACAAAAAAAACTTGTGTAAAAATAAATCTTTCAGTTTTTTTAAAATATATTTTCTGTATAGTCACACTCCCCAACAAAATCACCCTTTCACACTAGCACTTTTGGGTTCGTTAGGATTATGTGAGCGCTGCATGTGAATTTCCTGATTTTTCTATATTCTTTTGGTGTTTTATTTCTTTCTCTTTGTTTCTTTCAGCCGTTAAAGAGAAAGATGAAGTTGAGTGCAGTACAAGCACACCACAGATCCAACCTTCAGATCTGACTCCGGGTATTTGCTCTTCTGAAAAAGCTCCTGCTGCCCCACTAGTTAAGAAGTGCACTCCAGGAAGAGCAAAGAAAACCATGCCAGGCTCTCCACGATTGGAGCTTCTGAAAGGGGCTCTCAGTAAAAGTCCTTTATCGATTCCTAAAAAGTCCTCTGAATCCAAGGCCCCTGTAGAGTCCAGCGAAGCCGCAGAAGTGGTGACCTGTGGCCCCTGGGCAGATGAGCCCGCTGTGGCCCCTCGCGCCTGTCCTCTCCTGATGAGACAAAACATTCGCCGCTCACTGAGCACACTTCTCTGCAGAAGGTCAGAGAAAGCTACCTCGTCTCTAGTCATGTCTTCATTCAAACACTTCATTTTCAAAAACAAAAATCCTGTTATAAATGTTGAACTGATCAAGCACTAACAGTCATCATCGGCATCTGTTTCTTGTGGAGTCTATAGAATCATACATAGAGTAGTTATAAAAATCTTGAACCTTTAACCAACAGTTAGAAGATTCACTTCCAGAGCCAATGCCAAATCGATTTTGTCAAACTCCCAGATCGCTCATTAGGTGTTCAATAAGTCTGGCTCAGCTCATCATGGATCGATCATGTTGCCAAAAAGTCATGAAAAGTTTTTGAAAAGTCATGAAATACCAAAGTATTCTTGTATAAAGCTGCAACAATGAAACTGAGCACACCGGTTGTATCTTCACAGCTCTTTTGTGAATGAATTAAAGCAGGTTTAGTATAGTGCCACCTGCTGGTCAAGAAATATGGAAATGAAACATAGTAGTTTGGCCTAACATCATGAGACTGATCTTTTAATTTATTTCACGAGGCATACGGAGTCAAAGGATACCTAATGTTCCTATGTCGGCCAAATTGAGTGTCAACAATTTACAATTTTTTGTAAAATAAAAATTAAAAGCTACTATCCTGCAGAGTTTAGCTCCAATCCTGAAGCAGCTAATCACAGTCTGGTGGATTACTAGAAACTTCCAGGCAGGTGTGTTCGGGCAGGTTATTCATTTAGCACATGCTTTCATCCAAATAGAGACTTGCAAATGAAGAATTTAGAAAAGTGCAAGCTAGAACAGGGAGGTATAAAGGAATAGAGAAAATTATGTATGTATTTCTTTGTTATTAGTAATAACAATCTCTGGAATGCTTTGGCATAACTTGGTGTCATAGTATGCCAATATTGTAATCTCAATAGGGTGGCAGTGTCACACATTAGTCAAGTTAAAATCAGTTTTGTTGCATTATAAGTAATTATTCTTATGGTTTTAGAGACCACTTTGCCTAAAATCATTCTATATTCAGTCCATATTTTACCATTTGTGGTAACAGCTATATTAATAATCCTGTCGTTGTCTTCATCAGGTTCAGTCAGAGTGATGATTTGGAGATTTCTGAGAGTGAAATTGAAAAGTTGGCAGTGGACATGGAGAAAGAGATGTTCAATATGTGTTACACAACAGATGAGGAGTATAAGAATAAATACCAGTATCTCGTCCTCACCTTGAAAGATCCCAAAAACAAGGTTAGTTTGGTCAGTTTACTGTGTACACAGTTATTCTATTGAAATGTTTTATAATGTGTGGAATCATGGATTTATTCTGATGGCGTATTGTTTTCAGGAACTGTGTCATCAGGTTTTGAAAGGAAACATGCCTTCAGTGAAGCTCATTCAGTTGAGTCAGCAGGAGGTGAAGTACTGTGACGTCACAAACAAATTCATTTTAAGCCAATGTGTAGCATTTCAGTTCTTGACTGATTTTGACAGGAACCCGCTGCTGATGCACTGCTTCAGATCTCTGTGAAGAAGGAACCGTCCCTTTTTTCTGAGGATGTGGAGGAACCATCTACTCCTCCTGAGAAAGTGATGAGCGTAGACACCACGCCGAGCACAACCACTCCTTCAGTGAGCTGATGCTTAGTTTCTTACATGTTTCAGGGAATCATAACCTTTATCATTCATCTGCTGCGCTCTAGCTGGGGTTTAGACATTGCAGATCATCCACCACAGCAATCTTAGGGTGTGTTCACACTGGCAGGTTAGATTTGATTTGAACAAGTGTGAATGCTGCCATCCGAACCTTGGTACGCACCAAACGAGTGGGCTGGGACCCCTTGAAAAGCTGAGTCTCGGTCTACTTCCAGACAGATTCTGGTTCAGTTCGACTGAAATATGAACACAGCTTGGACCAAAATGTTCCCTTCTTGTCATGGAGCTGTGACGAGCAACATAAACTTCATAAACTTCATATGGCCTAGTTTGGTGCAGTCTCCCTGCAGCAGATATTAATTTGTGTGTGGAATTGAATTGCTGATGCTAAACTTAGTTTAAAACTTTTTTTTTTTTAAACCACCATATGTACATACAACAAGCACATTTAGCCTAGCACACAGCGTTGCTTTATTTCAGTTCAGTCACAAAATATAAAAGTAGTCCAGTCAGGTTGTGACTCCATGGCCACCCCTGACCTAAGCTTGGACACCCCACTCAAAACTGCAGTTTCTCTCCCTTTTTTTCCTGACAAGAAATGCACCTATTAAGACATGGAACTGCCGTATCTCTTTATGACCACATCAAACAGCAGACTTTTCAGACGCGTACTTCAACTTCACCTCAGCGCCAGGTGTGAGTCAAACGAGCGCGGAAAGGAACATGTGCCAAATGAGCTTCAGTAGATCAACAGTGAACTGCGGTCTTACGAGATGTTGTTAGGCTATATGTTAGTAAAACAAACTTTCCTGTCCTGACAGCTGTTTTACTGTGCTCACGGCGCACACTCTTCAATTTTACGTGAATATAAGGCGCACGCTCTATATCGCTTCATCATAAATAATGCACGCAAGAAACTGAGCATACAAAGTAGTTCTGTCATCAGTTAAGTCATGAAATTACCAAGAAGGCGATTAGTGCATGCATGTATAGCATCACGTTAAAGAACTTCTCTCAAATGCATGTACTAAAATATTGTGCAATTCGAGATCACAATATAAGGCGCAAGCTGATGTTTTTATTTTTTTTTATTTTGTAATTGAATGCACAAGTAAATATGAACACAGTGCACTTATACTAGAAAACATACGCTATTTTGTATTTTTTAGTTTGTAAAGTACAAACGAAAATGAAACCATTTAAATGCATAAAATAACTCATTTTACATTCTGGCATTTAAGTGCTGTTGACTTCCATCCTTTTTAATTTTTAAAAATTTTTTATTAACCAATTCTTATCACTATCTGCATGTCTCATCAATGAGTATGCAATGACGGAGAACAAGCTTTTGGGGGTTTTGAGGACCAGAACCAAGCTGACTGAGCGATAAAGCTATAGTGAGCCCCTTTATTAAAATGCCTGGAGGTGAGGAATAATGCGCAAGTTGTCATATTCACTCAGCATTCCTTGATCTAATTCACAAATATCTCAAATGCAATGTAGTAGAAATTAATTGTATTCAGTTGTGTTTTAGGCACTAAAACAGTCCAATACTTTATAGTTGTTATTTGAAATGATGAAGATTTCTGTGCCACCCTGAGCTTGCTTGCTGGCTGGCCTCTCCCTGGCCACCCCTATGAAAACATCCTGGCTCCGCCACTGGAGTCTTTAGGTTCATTGTTAAAAATGACACCACAAACCAGAACTAAATGTGTAATTTTCTATTTTGGTCAGGACCAAGTGAACCAGAACACATCCTTATATTAGGGCTAATTCCCTTCACTGGCTAGAGCACAGTGGCATTTCTGTTCTTCTCTGAGCGATCAAGCATTGTGTCTACCCTTAGGAGGAGAAATCATCTCTGAAGCTGCCTCAGGCGAAGGAAATATGCGTAGGTGCTCCAGATGTGATCAGCTGCATGCTGAAAGACACTACAGCAGAACATAAGCGCCATCTCTTTGACCTTAATTGCAGGATATGTACAGGTATGACCTTCGAAAACAAACTTCACACGCACTGCTTGTTTACCTGGAAATTTAAGAAATTGTAAAAATCGTTATAAAGTTATGCAATTATAATTTATTTACAGTACAATTTGTTACAAATGAATTTCTTACCTGCAGGCCAAGTATCCACTGATGATGATCCCGAAACCAAGAAACCCAAGATGACAATGACCAAAGATGAGACAGAAAAGGAGAAATCTTCCTGTGTTGTTCACATGATCGATGAAGCGTTGGGTTCCCCAGCGCTGGACTCTGATATAATCGAGTCCCCTGCTTCTCCCAGTGGGGAGGACCTAAACTCACAGATACCCTCGGCAGATTTCTCTCCTGTGTTGATTCCTTCAGTTCCCACTGTGTCCATCTCAAGAAGAGACCCCCGTAGGGCACAATACCGACAAGCCCTGCCATCGTCTGCCGGCCCAGAGTCTGCCTCAATCCCACAGCAGCATCCGCACCCTGTGAAGAACGCACCAGAATCTCTGAAAGAGACGCATCCACCTCATGTGTCCGTACCTTTGCCCGCTCCTATGCCAAAATCAATCCTCATGAAACCTTCGCCAGCTTCACTGGACATTTCATATGGTTCAACGACAAGGTGCATGCAGACAGTTTTGTCAGTTGTCATTTCAACAGTAACCAATACAAGCAATTGTTGAAACTTACATGGCACAAATATTTTATTGATTCTAATCAAGTGTTTCTGTCTCTTTCAAGGCTGGCAGATTGTGATAAAGGAACAAAACAGTTTTTATCCAAGCAGAACATTTTATGGAAAGGCTTTCTTAACATGCCAACTGTGGCCAAATTCGTCACAAAGGGATACCTGATTTCTGGCTCTCCTGACTTTCTAAAAGAGGTTAGCCTTTTAAGCTTAACTAAATGAAAGTTAAAATTGTGTTTATTAATTATTTTCTTCAAATATGCTGTATTTGAATGTGGTCAGTGGGTGTTTAATATGTGCATTTTCACTGTTCAGGACTTACCAGACACTATACACATAGGAGGAAGGATATTACCTCAAACTGTGTGGGAATATGTTGATTTGATAAAGACATCAGAGGCAAAGGTAAGACCGTGACTTCAAATTTAATAATAATAATTCTGATATATTAATTATATTAAATGCGCATTATTAAGGTTAATGCCCTATTTGCACTATTTCTTTGAATGCAGGAGCTGTCATTAATCCGCTTCCATCCATCATCTGAAGAGGAAGAGGTTGCATATGTTTCTCTGTTTTCATATTTCAACAGTCGTAGGAGATTCGGGGTTGTTTCTAATATTTGTAAACACATCAAAGATCTTTACCTCATTCCTCTGAGTACAAAACAGTCCATCCCTGCGGTGCTTCTTCCCATAGAGGGACCAGGTATATCACGAACAGATGCACACTGATCGGTTCTGACATCAGACTTTAATGATTTTAACCTGTTTTATGTTATGACTTCTCTTAGGGCTTGAACAGAATCACCCGAATCTCCTAATAGGTTTAGCAGTCTGTCAAAAGCCGAAGCGTCCCGAGGGATTACCACAAGATGTTGGCGAAAAGAATTCTAGGTCCTTGATGTGTTCGGATGCGAAGGGAACCAGCAATCCTACCTCACTAAATGATCCTGGACAACATAGCATAAAGGCTTGTGATGCTGACATCTTCCTCAACTCAAATCCTGCTGGATCTTTACCTTCAGTTGGGTTACCAGACCCATCATGCTCTGCCAGCTCTCTATGCGCCCCATCTTCTCTCCCTAGCGTGTCAAATGCCACCCAATCTGTCACTGTGGGCCCATCCAAAGACTCCACCAATACCACCCCACTTCAGACCATCCTTAACACATTATTTGGACAAAAGAAACAACCCTCAGATGTCACAGAGTGTAAGATAAGCTCATTAACAGATAAGGTTCAGATTTGTCCACAGACTTGCAAAGATGATGATGCAGTGATATTGGGTGATGACAGGCCTTACGATCCCGAGGAGTATGATCCAGCATGCTCTAATGGGGTCATGGGTTCCTTCAGTCCAGCTGAAGTTTTGGAGCCTAAAGGTCCATCTTCAGTGGCTGATGATGATAGACCATACGACCCTGAGGAAGAGTACAGTGCAGTTGCTAATGGTGTTACTGTCAGAAATAATACACCGAAAGCATCAGAGGCTAAAAACAAGGAAGAGACCTCTACAGTTACCAGTGATATAGCTTATGATCCAGAGGACGAGACGATGTTTGAGGAGATGCAAAATTACCTCACAAGTAAAGCTATACCTCACAAATCCACCGTCTGTGAAAATAACACGTCACATTACAAGGATAACACCTCAGTTACAACATTATCTGAGCAGCAAAGAATTCTAGAAGAGTTGAATAGGCAGATAGAGGAACAGAAAAGGCAGTTAGAAGAACAGACAGAAACTCTACGCCTACAGAAGGAAGCAGTTGGTGTTTCCATGGCCCATTTCTCTGTTTCTAAAGCTTTAATGTCACCAACACACTTTGATAGGGATGAAGAGGAAAGCATAGAAAACGCACCCTACTGTCCAATAATTCATCAGAATAGGGATCCACGCATCTGTCAAAAAACTAGCCAGGATATGCCATTTGATGATGCTGAATGTGAGGCTATAGATAAAGAAAGTGCAGAGAAATTATTAAACACAGAGGAAGCCACGAATGCAGTCCTGAACAAATCTTTTACCACAAAGAAAGAGAAATTAGCCTCTGATAAAGCAATACCCAAGGAAGGATCACCAGACACTAAAAGCGCACAGCTAAAGAACACTAAATGCTCACACTCAGAGTACACCCACAAAAATCAAGGCAGTAGAAGGTCCACTCTGAGCACCTATAGGTCATCAAGGAGCAGGTCACAGCACGAACACGGGTCATCCCACCAAGACAGGGCGTCTTCAAGAGCATCGCGTGCAGTTAGATCCTCTAATGACGTCTCAGACAAACACCATAGAAGTAGACACTCTGCAGGGCATCTCTCTAGGGGAGGTAACAGTGACAAAATAGGAGTGAACTCAAGGAAAAGGCCTCATCACCATCACAGAGACTCATCTTCACCCCCACGGTATCGAAGGAGACGTCATTATTCCCCCGTCTCGCACTCAAGCAGGAGAGACAAATCTTCACATGATGACAGTGACCAGTCACGCAAGACTGACCTGTCAGAGCATATCACTAAATCTTCACATGAGTCTGGCCAGGTGCCAGACAGTGATAGCATTCAATCTGCGTACCCATCAGGACGGAGTGTTAAAGTGGAGGGTGAGGCTGCTAATTGCAAAGACAAGCGTTTGGCAGAAGTTCAGAAAGGTGGTCCTCCAAATACAAAGCATGAGGCTGATCAAAACCAGGGACTTCAGACGTTCCAAAATCCTGGGGAGGGTCCTTCACAGCCTCTGTTAAATAAGTCAGTTGACAAAAATCAGCCACTTTCTGTCCTGTCTGAAATGAAGAGGGAGAATTTGCCCCCGAGTCAAACTGACTTTTCTAAACAAGGAGCGCTACTGCCTACACCCTGCCACGGTGCTACTGACTTACCTTTACATAGAGACTCGCCAGCATTACAGCCATCTGTGATCCAGACAGACATGTTTCACCATGATACCCAGCCACCACATAACCAAACAGATCAGTTTTCTGAGCCTGGCCAGATTGATCAAAAGAGAAACATGCCATCGATGCTAAAACCAAATTATTCACATAATGAGACAGACAAATTACATTCAGGAGATTACCCTCAAAGAGCTTTCCGTTCACAATACAGAAATTCATCACAATCTGACACGGATCAATTCTATTCTAGAGAACTGCCTCAAAATAAAAGAGCAAAGTTTATGCATGATGCAGACAGCAACAGTCAACCTTATGTATCTCACAAGCAGGAAGAATTCTCCACAGGCAAGTTTGTTCACCAAAAACATCCAAACCGCAGGCTCAGAAGGTTTCCAGTGGAAGCGACAGATCAGGTTCATCAAAGTCAGCAACCCAGACCTGACCAGTCACTTGAATGTAACTTTGAAGAACCTGAAACCGCTGGATTATGTCACAAAAAATACACATCTCATAAGCAAGGGCAGAATTTTCATGAGGATGAATCTGTCCAGTTTCATCAAAGAGAGTCACTGTTAGGACCTCCTCCTGTGCACAAGGGCAATTTCAGACCTCCTAATCCTAGAGAGCACTTTCACCCTTCCACCTTTGATAAGTGGAAGCCTTTGAGAGAGCGTCCGTCTGGAATGAAACAGAGAAGTCCTGAATTTGCTCAGCCTAGGGATGGTAATTCTGGTACTTCTACGAACTTTGGACCTAGGGGCCAATCCTCAGGTTTTGTGAGGTACGAAGCCCTGACTAAAGATCCTCAACCCAGAGGACCGTTTACAGAAGAGATATTTGAGAGTCCGGGACCTGCTCAACCCGTTGGATCAAAGGACCCATCTCTAAGACAACGTTGTTTTAGGCGAGGTAGGGGTGGTCACAGGGGTTCGCGTCAGGTCATGCATGATAGAATCCATCTAATGAATTCAACTAAACAAATGAGCATTCCTAATGTTGAAGGGCCATTGGAGAGACAGATTGACGCCAGAGACTCGCGCACAACCCCAACCAGTAAATCTCATATGCCACATCTTGCTGATCCAAGTGGATACGCACAAGATATCTGTGAACTACAAAGCCCTGACTGCCACCAAACATCTGCAGAGGATGCAGAAGACAGAATACGCACAGGTTTTTCAAGACCGGCTCCATCACACTCTCAGGACCCAGCACATGGGGCAACGCATAGCCGGTTGGAAGGACAGCAGTATACTGAAATCAAGGGTCAACCAAGAGGGCTTCAAAAATTCAGAGGACGAAGAAGGGGCATTGTGGGCCCGTTTTATGTCAGGGATCATAAAAATAATGCACAAGCAAGGGGACCTTGCTTTGATTCACCACCACAATTTTCGGGCCAAAGAGAACCATCTGTTGATTTACATAGACGGAGAAGACCTTCACCTCGAAACTGGGAGGGTTTTGACGATCATAATGAAACCCATTCATCTGATTTTCCCGACCATTCCACTACCACGCCCACTCACTTTACGAAACCACAGCATCAGCATTTGGGGCAGCCACCTACAAATTTGGAGAGCCGGCTCAGACAGACTAATGTACGCCCTTTACGACTATCAGGTCCACTACTCCCCACTCCTCCCGGAGGTCCGATCAGGCAGAACCTTTCCCGGGGACACGGGCACAACTCTCACAATGAATGGGACTGCTTGATATAAGACAAGTCATATCATAAAGGATGATAGTGGACGCTGTATTCATGAAGAGAAGCCAAGCATCAGTAACTGTTTTAAACTTCTGCAAAGTGTAATTCAGGAGGAACATAGAGTTGAGTGTGAAAGTAGACCGGAAGAACCTTGAAGGAAAATGATGAAGAAGAGATTTATTAAAATTATTATTATTTTTTTTTTAATATAGAGGAAATGTAAGAGCACTTGGCTGCAGACTATATAGAAATGATAGGAGCAGGTCTTGCAGTGTTTGGCTGAGTAGTCATGATTTAAACTATGGGGTGCTGTACAGTTAATATAGATGGACTTCAGTTTGCAGAATGTTCAGAATTAGAATGGATTGAATGAAGAAAGACAATCCCTCTGAAACTTTAAATGAATATTTACCAGTTGAAGCATAAATAGACCTTCTTATACACCTGTGTGTGTGTGTGTGTTCGTGTGTTCGTTTTCTGTTCTGGAAAGTGAAGCAATGAATGTCAGTCAAGCAGTTTTTGATAAATCTGTTTAAATTTTCTTGAAAGGCTGAAGGTTTGTTCATCCTGCCATACCAACTGAATTACTTCAACTTCAATGTTTTGGTTTGTTTTGTGGAAGCAGGACATGGTCATGTTAACTACTGACAAAAGTTTGTAAACATTATTTTTTTCTCTTGCAATGAAAAAAGTTCTCGAGCTATAAATAGCAGTGTACATTTGTTCATAGGTTTTTATGTCATTTTCTAAATGTACATTTGTAAGTATTCAGAACCTCAAAAGATGGAATCTTTTGGAATGTCCACTGATTTCATTTATTAAAAACCTGACCAGTGCACTTCATGGCCTCTTATTGTGTCCCTCTGCCCAAAATTAAAATTGTGATCACTTACCCTTACATGGTTCCAATACTTTGTTTTTATTCTTCTGCAGAACACAAAATAATATATTTTGTAGGACAATGGGAATCAAGCAGCATCGGAACCGTTGACTTCCATTGTATGAACAACAACAACAAAAAAAAATGAAGAAATAACATACAAAAATGCACACAATATACAGTCAAATCGACTTTATTTTATAGCGCTTTTAACAATTCACTGATTCTTGAGAAGTGGGACAAAACAGTGCAATATTGAAAAATAAAACCTTGTACTCAGACAAATGAAATATTTTTTTGTTTGTTACATGTATAAGCTATGTGCTGGTGAAAGGTGCTTTTTACCTTGCCATCACTTATTTTGTAATCAAGATGGTTTTAACATTTCAAAGAACATTCTCATGTTAGCAGACAGATTACATTTGTAACAGTGATGGTGTTGACAAAATGTGACCAACAATTACTCAAATATGATCAAAATATTCTTCTGACGGAGTTGACGAAAACCTGAATTTGTCGTCATTTAAATACATTGAATCAATCAATTACTGTATTAAAACAAACACAACGAACAGTATGTTAATGCTTATGAAGCTTTTTTTCAAGATTCAAATTAAAGCATTTTGATATATCATTGGAACACAACTGATCAGTTTTCTCTCATCTCAGAGCAGTATGTGCGCTGCATCTGCTTTTAAACAGTTAAACAATTATGTGTTACCGCTATCCATTTACATTCACCAGGATTTTAATATTCACATTTAAACATCTTAACAAATTATCAGAACACATGATCAGAATACAAATGAACTCTTTTATGTACAGATCTTTTATCCAGTGCCATGTTCCCTCAACCCTAACTCTGCTACAAATGATGACTATCAATCCACAAAAGCAATATATGCAGTATATTTAGTATTTATACATTATTAGAAAAAATATTATTATATTAACTATTGTATAGTTAATATAATGACTTGAAAACCACAAAAATATGATGACTTCACTTCATGCTGAATGTCAACTCCATCAGACAGAAAATCTTACGGTGTTGACAAATTTAGCATTTCTTTCACAAAACTAATGGAGTTCATCTAGTAGCCCTTTAGTTTTCTCTGTTGATGCTAGATGCCAATAGAACCTGCTTCAGGAGAAAAAAAAGATCTAAACGTTCAAATAATTTCCTCAGAAATTGGAAGATGGTGTTGACATATGGTTGTGACGTAGGAAATATTAGTCACATTTAGTCATTTAGCAGACACTTATCCAAAGCAACTTACAAATGAGGACAATAGAAGCAATCGAAATCAACAAAAGAGCAAGTGCTCTCAATTAGCTTAACACTGGACACATAACAAGGGATTTATTATTATTATAATACATACAAAGAAAACAGAACAGAGCAAGCTAGTGTTTTGTTTGTTTGTTTAAAGAAAACAAGCAGTTGGTAAATGAATAGAGTGCAAGTCTAAAAGAGACTAGTTTTTTAAAGAATAGAATTAGAATAAAGAGTGCTAGAGTTAGAGGGTCAAATAAAGATGGAAGAGATGTGTTTTATAGCTGATTCTTGAAGATGGCTAAGGACTCATGGAGGGAACATTTAATGTGAAAGTCTGTGAAAGTGATGAACTTTAGGATGAACAATAAAGTGATGTTCAGCTTCTAGAGGGCATATAAGTCTGAAGTAATGCATTTAGGTAAAGGGGAGCAGAGCCAGTGGTGGTTCTGTAGGCAAACATCAATGCCTTGAATTTTATGCGAGCAGCTATTGGTGAACAGCGGTGTGACGTGCGTTCTTTTCAGCTCATTAAAGATTAATCTTGCAGCAGCATTTTGGATTAATTGTAAAGGTTTGATGGAACTGGCTGGAAGACCTGCCAAGAGAGCATTGCAATAGTCCAGCCTGGACAGAACAAGAGCTTGAACAAGGAGTTGTGAAGCATGTTCCCAAAGAAAGGGCCTGAACTTCTTGATGTTGATTAAAGCAAATCTACAGGACTGGGCAGTTTTCGTAATGTGGTCTGAGAAATTCAGCTTATCACAACTGCAAGGTTTCTGGCTGTTTTTGAAGGAGTTATGGTTGATGAGCCTAACTAATATTAACATCAGGATTTAAAATATTTTAAAACTATAAAACTGACCAGAGCCTGTCTGACACTGATGTACTCTGCAGGGGGTCCTTTAGAGTGACAGCTGCCCCTGATATTCCCTGATTTTATTACATTTTAATGAATGTCTGACGGTGTTGACAAAAAGTGGGGACACAACTTTGAAACCTTATGAAACAGGCATGTGTCATTGAAAAACAAAAATTAAGAGAAAAAGACCTCTTAATATACAAATAGCTGGACATTTTCAAGACAAACTTTCAAAATTGTTGAAAAATTGCTGAATGATGATTATATCTCCCCTACTGCGATACTCAACTGTTCTTTAAGATATTTAGAGATAAAAACTATTTTCTAAATATGGCTTCTCTTTTTAATGCATCATTTTGATTCTGCATCGTATAGGATCTCGTCTCTTCAGAGTAGATCTCTGTTCATTTTCTCTCTATATTCCTGTGTCGTCTCTCTCTCTCTCCCTCACTCACTCAATTCTTTCTGTCTCAAAAACAAAGTATTGCATTTTATACTTATTTTCATGACACTTTACAACAATACATGTTTTCTGTAAAAACATCAGAAAATATTTGAATTAATGTAATTATTGCATATAAGAACACTGAAAATGTTCAAAAAAGAATAAAAAGGAGTTAAAGAAATCTTATTTAATGACTTAAAATGCTTCTTAAAGAGCCCTTGTCCTTGACTGTCAGACCAAAGGATGTTTCAGCTGTTTGTCAGTGGATGACCATGCCTGTCATGGATAGACTAACCTGTCATTTATGTAGTTTAATATACAGTTTTTAGTTAATATATATACTTATATTAAACTACATCATTGATAAATTATGTTAAATGATGAATGTTAAATTGTTAAATTTAAGGTGTCACACTAAGGGACAGCAAAGCTTACCACTGGTTGCAAAAAAAGTTAAATATTTGAACAATTGTGAGACAAAAACTAATTAACTAATTGTCACTAATCATGTCATGATGGGCTTCAGTATCAACCTTGAATGGGGTCCTTCAACTAATTACAGATGTCCTGGGATTTCTTGATCTATTAATGATCAGAAGTGACACCATGTCCTAACTTTAAATCAACAAATGAAACGGACAACTTTAAATAAAATTTGCATGCATGTTTTAGTCTCAGAATTATTCTCCATTTAACAACATTAAGTTACAGTAGTGAATGGTCACGTGTGATAGACTGCATGATTTTCTTGTGTCTGGACGAAGGTCTATATAATCACTGTGAAGCGGAGCGAATATTCACATATCAAACAAAGATTGGTCCATAAACAATGATTCATTCTGGATAATAATTCATTTTGAGTAGGTTATTGTGGTCATAGGGCGTATGCGGATGATGGCGTAAATACAGGAGGCATATCACTACTTTGTGGGTTTGATATACAAGTCCAAAAAAACTAAATACAGGTTGCAGTCATTGTGATTTTTAACTATGGTCTTGATGTGATATTGATATAAAAGTGAAACGGACGGGGTGTTCAGAGCAGCTGTGTGTTGTTTCAGTCTGTGGTGTCAGGTAAACACTTTCATCTGTTTAGCATTATAAATCTCTCTTTTGATTTGAAGAAAATGGGTTTATTGTTTACTATTATTAATTGTTACTTTTGTCAAATATAGCAAATCAGGAAGAGAAAGTCTAATTTTTGGAGAATGGTGGCTAAAAATCCCATGTTCCGATAGCTTTACTGTAGTAATAATTACAGTATTTTTATCTTATAACATCTACTTTAACATGCAATCCACAGCTCCTTTTACTTTGCCGCTAATTCTCCACATTTTGAGTTAAACAGGATAAGACACAAATGCAGAGAGATGTGTTTTTATATCAGATTTGTGTTTGAAATGTCTTCAGGATGAGTGCCTGTAAGAGTCAACACGCCACAGATATCTGTGTGTCTGAGCCTGGGGGTCAAAGGCCAGAGCTCAGCATGGGGGAGATGACTGAGGTAGAGTACTTACAGCACATTATTCAGAGCCACATTGATGCTCAGGTGACCGAGATGGACAGCTTTGAAGAAAGCTTGTATGAGGAGCCAGAGGGGACATCGGCAGGACCCGTGGACATTAAGATGCTGTTGCTGAGCGAGTTGAACACGACACCTGCCGGTGGCGCTGAGGTGCCTGGCTCCGTGCTGAGCAGCGTCGACGAGAGGCCCCTGGAGGAGAGACCCAGCCCAGCTGCTCGCGTCTGCCTGGAGAAGAGGTACACGTGCCACCTGACCGACACAGATGTCTGAGCAAAATAATCCATTTAATTCATTTTGGAATAAGGCTGTAACATGAAAGCGCTGTAAAACTAACTGAACTTGACCAATCAAAATTCAGCAGTTAATAACATTGAATCTGAATGGCTTACCATTTAAAAAATGGATTACCCGTATTGACCCAAATATAAGGCGATGAAAAAACACTGCCGTCTTATATTCAGGGTCTAGACTTTGACATGTCAATAATACACTCACAACATTAGGTTCCAGCAAATACACATAAAACGAGTGTGTCATGAGTGTGAACATCGCCAGTGAAAACAAAAGAAAAAAGAAAAGCTTACAGCGGCATGAGTCGTGTCTGATGGGAACAAACTTCCTCTGTAAGTGATTTTAAAACGTAAAACAGTACCCACATTTGAAGACTACAATAACACTTCTACTGTTAATAAAATTTTGGTATGCTACTATGAGATGGATAGACTAAATGTTATATAATTCAGATGGGCTACCTGTTATTTTTATGCTATATCAAAAAGTGTATATTTAATGTGATTAAGTGTGATTATTGGTACATTTTACTGTATTTTCTGTATTAAAAATTAAAATAGGAAAAATATGCAATATGAAAATAATTTAAGATAAAAAAAAATGTTTTTATTTTCTCAGTAAAACACCAGATTTGGTTTTCAAACAGTCTTTTTCCAAAAGGTACATCTGGAAATAGGGGGGTCGTCTTATATTCTTATATTATATTTGTCATATATAAGCACATATATTCTTATATGCTTATATATGCTTATATATAAGCATATAAGGTATATGCTTACCAAATATTGTGAAAATCAGCCACAAGGTGGCACTATAATTAGCAACTTTACATATTAGCTAATAATTGGTTGTGGCTAGAAGGGATACAGCTCTGCCCGGAAATGAACAATGAAATACATTTTCTTATTAAACCCGAAACCTACCCCTTACAATAATGACAAAATAGTAATTATTGTTGTACAGTGTGACAAAAATGACGCTGTATTGATGTGCGTATGCCCAGTAGCGCCATACGGATCCCTTCTAGCCTTAACCCTAATAATTCAACATTCTGAATCCTTGCTTTAAGCCCAAACAAGAGTCATTTTTATGACTGACTATAAACTTTATCCTTTTGTTAAAAACACCCCTCTTTTTCTGAACTCCTCCTAGGCCATTTGTCAGATCTTCACCAAACCTTGCACAATCAGCTCTAGGGAAAAAGAAGGAAAGACTAAAGGTCAGAAAATCAAACCTAATCCGGATTTTTTTTATGACGAATGAAAGTTTCGGTGTGTAAACGTAAACACAACGTGAGGCCGTATTTATTTTTTAACGTGCAAAAAATTCGGATGAAAATTTCGGACTCGGTGTGCAGTGACCTTTAGAACAATATATAACGTGCAATATATAGGCTTTTCTACTAATAGCACAATAATCTGTTCATTGCCGTTCTTTAAATCCATTATTGAAGTATCAACAAACTCCAGTTTCAGAGTCTGTGATAAATCCTAACCCTAACCCTAACCCTAACCCTAACCCTAACCCTACTTCATCAGTAGAACACAAGACTTTTTTCCATTCAGTGATCAGAGGCTGCCATCTCCAATAATCAAAAAGAAACGGACAAACAAAACAGTACTTCATTTAACCAATGCATTAAAAAAGATCCTTTCTGCTTTAGTTCAAGTTCAAGTTCAAGTTCAAGTTCAAGTTCAAGTTGAGCTTTATTGTCATTCTGCTACATGTGGGGACATACAGTGGAACGAAATGTCGTGTCTCGCAGGACCACGGTGCTACATAAATACAGACATACAACAATGAAGTAAAAAACACTATAAACCTATACACTACTAACAGATTTAACTATAAGTATACTATATATAAGTATTTACCCTATACAAACTAAAGAATAAAGGATAAAAAATACAACTATACGAATGCTTCACATAAATATTACCCTATACAAACTAAAAAATAGAAGATAAAAAATACAGACTATACGAATGCTTCACAAATACTGTACATGTGCAAAGAGAGACATTTGAGTCAGCAGCTGGTTGGGGAACAGTGCAGGATGATTTGTAGTGCATGGGCATGTAAACATACATATATTGCTGAGTCTTTTGTGAGATTGTGCACACGCAGCAGTGTGTGTAAGTGTCCATAGTGCACATAGTGTAAAGTGTAAGTGTCCATAGTGTAAAGTGTCCATAGTGCACATAGAGGAGAGTGTCCATAGTGTAAAGAAAAATAAGAATAAAATAAATAAAAAAATAATTAAAGTTGCATACAGTTTTTCTTTGGTGTGGTAAGGTTTGGGGTGGGGGGTGGTCCATGTTCAGGAGGTAGGGGTTTGCATGGGGTTTCACAGGGGGGCGGGGTGGTTTGAGTTCAGGGCTCTCACAGCCTGGGGGAAAAAGCTGTTGAGCAGTCTGGCGGAGCGGGCTCTGATGCTCCGGTACCGTCTTCCTGATGGTAGGAGCTGGAAGAGACTGTGGGAGGGATGGGTGGAGTCCTTCACGATGCTGTTGGTTTTGCTGGAGCATCGTGTAAGGAACATGTCCAGGATGGAGGGGACATCTTCCTTACAAATTAGCTCACAATTTAGCTCACAAATCTTTTCCATATTGGCACACATTCAAACCCTTTGCACTAGGCTTGCTGTGATAGACGGTGTTAAGCCGTCACTTGCCCACCGCAACTCCGCTCCTCACCGTCATTTAGATTTTTTTAATAGTAATAAAAATAATTCTGTTCAGTTAGAGAGCAGACACTACAATTAAAACTCAATGCAGCACACCGAACGAAGGACAGTTGCGCATCACAGATTTGATTATCAGGTGAGGAGAGTGAGTCCAGCTGACTGACAAGAAGAGTGAGGTGAGACTGACAAGAGTCAAGACCATGGCAGAAGAGTTTCAAAACCAAATGTAAAAGCGCCTGTTTTAAAAATATTTTGGATTTTGAAAAGCCTGTTGACCTGCCATTTATCTAAGGTGATATTGGAAGGTTTTTTTTAACATTCATTTCTCATTTATTTGGTTCCACAGTATTTTCTGATTTTTATTTTATTTAAACTGTGTAATTTTTTCCTATTAGTTTACATCAAGGTGTATGCAGTCCGTGCCTCCAAACTTTCTTAATTGTTCTGCGTTTCATTATTATTTGTTCCTCAGTCTTTACTGATTTTCAGTTTTGTATAGGCCTACCTATTTAAAATTTGTAAGTTATTTGTTATTTCATATTAGGCATATAGCATGGTGTATTTTTGTTCATTTTGTTAATAAAAGTTATATGTTCTGTGTTGTATTTTGTAGATTATTATGATGCCAAATTGCTGCAAATTTGAAAGTGAAAGTAAAACGCGCTTGGAGCTTACAAGCTATTTAAAACCGAAGGAAAGCAAGGAAAAGAGGGAAAACTCAAACGACCCCCCACCACGGTATTACCGGTGTTGTCACACGTCGATTAACCGGTGAAAAAATGTCCTCACCGTCACAACCCTATTTTGCACCAAGAGCCAGATTCATTCAAAATTATTAAGGAAAATCTTCTTAAACACTGCTCTCTTATAGCTTATCTTTTTTCTTAATATTGAATTTGAATTCCTGAAAAGAATGCTGAATTCCTAAAGTTAGGATAACCTCCAACTTGTCTTAAATCCACAAAGAGAAGACATCTAATGAATTTGTGGGGTTGTTTCCAATATTAAGCAATAAAACATTGCTATAACTAGGGATATACGTGAATATTTAGCAGTGATCGATAATGTAAACAATGATTGGTTATGATGATGCGTAACTTGTAGCCAAATAGGACCTGGTTTTTAATTGTGTAATTGCGACATTCACAGTATTCTGCACCAATGAGAGCGTCCATACACAGGACATAACCAGCAGCACACACACAGATACAAAACGCATTCACTCGTTCATAATGAGCAGGTGTAGCCAGCCATCCTGCAGGGTTCAGCTTCAGCCTTACTCACCCAAACCCGTAAGACCTTAAGTGTGTTACTCTTTCACTGTCCTTATCTGGTGAATGGCACAGGGAGTGTATTAGACAGAGTAAATTAGCTTTCCATTGGGCTGAATAAAGCCTGCTTGTTGCATACTGTTTTAAGGCATGAAAAGCAGAGATGTGTTTGCTTTGTTTCTCTTGTCGCTGCAGATGAGGCGGCGGATAACGCTGCACACCCCATCAAACCCGTCCGCACAAGGTCTCTCAGGTCATCTAATATCATGCAGGACTCGGAGAACTGGAAGCCGTACGCCGGTATGTCTGGGACTAAACGATGCAGGACAAGACCTCTCATGGACCAAACTCAGCGCAAAGAAGTACACAACAGAAAGGAGCGCGACCGCAGGTGGGCTCTGCAGACGTATTGTTTAACCTGTACCTCTCACTGTGCAGAGATTACGTGAAGCATGTTTACGGTTTGCTCACTCTGTGACTCAGGAGGAGGATCCGTCTGTGCTGTGACGAGTTAAACCTGCTGGTGCCGTTCTGTTACGCTGACACCGATAAAGCCACCACACTGCAGTGGACCACAGCCTTCCTCAAATACATTCAGGAGATACACGGAGACCGACTCAAGCAGGTTCTCTCGATCACAGCATCATTTTCTTTCTTAATAAGTGTGGGTCATGTGACATGCATGTGTGATGCATCGATTCTAAAGGAAGATAAGATATCTTCAGTTTACTTCTTTAAACAGAAGGCTGCAAAAATTCTTTCATTTTCTTAGTGTAGAAAAATCTTATTTGAAAACATTTCTAATGAGGTGGCTTTAAAATACAGTGTTAAGCACCACCTACTGGTCCAGAAACAGATTACAAAAGTGAGGCTGAAGGCATCGGGGCCTCATTTATAAAGTGTGTGTACGCTCAGATTTGATTATAGAGTGTGCGAACGCTGTAAGAGTGATAGATGCACACCTGACATCAGAGTGTCTGGAGTACGATCAACACGCTACAGAAGCTCTTCCTGAAGTACTCTGACCATCATTACTCAGAAATCCACTCTCTGTTTCAGGATTTCCAGAGCACATTCTGTGGCAAGACTGGACTGCGGCTGAAGCCTAGTTGTGTTTCAGTGGCACATCTCCTGGAACCCTATAAAAACATGACAGAAGCTGCGGACTCATCCTCGCACAGCTGACTCCCTGTTCTCTGCTGCAGCGTTGGGAATGTGCACCTGTAGTTTGTCATTAATGTTTTTCATGTGGGTTATTGCATGAAACTAGTTCCTCTCTTCCACTAGCCCATGTCCAGAAGACCCTGAGCGTTTGTTGTCTTAGACCAGCTCGAGTGTAGAACGAGGCTCAACCCACTGTTCATTTTATTTCAAGACCGGAGAGCAAACCCTACTGTAATATAGTTCACACATTTAGAGAAGTTGTGCTGTGTATTTTTGTTTGTATTTTTATGCCTTGTTTGTTTGAAAGGCACGACCATCTGTTGTCTTATATGTTATTTTATATTTAATGTATTTATTATTAGTGTACTAACGAACGTTCAGAGAAATACTTTACTGAAAAGTGGCTTTATTCAGTTTTTCTTACAATGCCATGCTGTAGAAACTCACTGTACACATAACAGTAACTCAGAAATAATAAATAGTATTTAAAATCATATTTAATAGTTTTACAGCACCGTTATCTAGTGGATAAGGTTGATGAAGCCCACAGATGGCCAATGACATATTTTACAAAGTAAGTGTGTCTGAAGCATCTCCATCGATGCTTGAAGTTTGTTCCTTAAACAGTGATAAACTGTTAAGAATGTTAAACTTTTAAGAACTAAATGTAAACGTAAGAATAAAATGGCAAAGAAAATCAATGTGCAGTAATGCGTCCAATATTTGGTTTCATTTCTTGCTGTTGTGGAGGTCAGATTTTGAGGCACTGTAAAACCCCTCATGAGGCTCAAAGTTGTACTCCATTACACTTTTAAAGGGTGCTGTACAAGAAGACTTCTAAAACAAGGACCGAATGATTATTTTCACAGAGTGATGCATTTAGTCTTTTGCTGTATCTACACACGTTGGAGTTGACAGATGCTCCGCTCTGATGCTCAGTGTTCGTTCGGCTCTGACATCCTCTGACACTTCAGTTGTGTTTCTCCTCCAGAAGCTTTCCTGATGGTTCTGTTAATGGTTCTTGGGGTTGGAGGACTTCCCATGAACCACGGCTCCTTGGCACGCTGATGTGTCACAGATTCCGGGTGACCCCTGGTGCCCCGTTCTGCCGGCTCTTCCTGCTTCTCCTGGCTCTCCTGGATCTCCAGGCGCTCCGTCGCGGCCGTCTTTGACGATGCCATGCACGCCGGGCAGACCTGATGGCCACAGAGACGAATGATGTATAATCAGACAAAAGTAGTCTGATTATATTACCAAAAATGTGTACTGTAATGGACAGGGTTCCTACACATTTTCCATTTCAAAATTCCATACTTTTCCAGACTCAAATTTCCAAACCTCTCACTAGATTTTCAAACCACATGTGACCCTGGAGCACAAAACCAGTCATAAGGGTCATTTTTTTTAAAGTTGAGATTTTTACATTATCTGAATAAATAATCTCTCCATTGATGTATGGTTTGTTAGGATAGGACAATATTGGTCTGAGATACAACTATTTGAAAATCTGGAATCTGAGGGAGCAAAAAAAAATCTAAATATTGAGAAAATCTCCTTTAAAGTTGTTCAAATGAAGTTCTTAGCAATGCATATTACTAATCAGAAATGAAGTTTTGATATATTTATGGTAGGAAATTAACAAAATATCTTCATGGAACATGATCTTTACTTAATATACTAATGATTTTTGTCATAAAAGAGAAATGTATAATTTTGATCCATACAATGCATTTTTGGCTATTGCTACAAATATACCTGTGCTGCTGATGACTGCTTTTGTGCTGCAGGGTCACATTTTTAACATAAATGGTTCATAGAGCATTATTTTCAGCATTGTATTTGGTATATACAGTGGTGTGAAAAAGTGTTGGCCCCCTTCCTGTTTTTTTTATTTTTGTTGCATGTTTGTCTCACTTTAATGTTTCAGATCATCAAACAAATTTAAATATTAATCAAAGATAACACAAGTAAACACAACATGCAGTTTTTAAATGAAGGGTTTTTTTTATGAAGGGAAAACAAAATCCAAACCCACATGGCCCTAAAAATCAGGAAGGGGGCCAACACTTTTTCACACCACTGTAGTACAGTCCTCTGCAAATATTTTTATTTTCTCAGGGGTTTTTTTTCATTAATTTTCTCTAAGTGACATTAACATACAGAGCCACTAAAATAAATAATAATAAAAAAAAATAAAAAAAATGCACGTTTGGAAGAAACTTTTTGCATGCTTACGTGTTTCTAGTTTTATATAACCTATTTCCTTTGTGCATCACTGCCATCTTACTATGAATAAAACAAGAGCATGGATGCACATGAAGTAATAGAAACCTACTTGCTCATATTTTGGCTTTTCTTATGGTAGTACTTCTAATATCAAGACCTAATGTCCAATTCAACACATCCTCCGTGGAGGCACAGAAACCATGACACAAAATGGGCTGATGGCATAAAATTTGCCAAGTTCAAGAGTATATAAAAAAGACTGGTACTGTAAAAAAAAAGTGATTAAAATTTGTTTTTTATTAGGGCATTATGCCATATTTCAAGGTCTAAGGTCTCTTTAACCCATACTCTGCGGTGGCCAAAAAAAACTGGCCTGATGGCACAATAGGTGGCTCAGCGTGCATTGTCCTATATGCTAAGTTTAATGGATTCTCGTGCACACATAAACGTCTGTATGTATTTTATTTTTGATCATTTTAAAATAACATCAATCAAAATAAAACACTAAAAAACTGAAATGTTTCATTTGTTTGCATGCATGTCATGTGACCATTAAACAATGTCAGAACTGTGAACATGCAAATGTGATAATTAAAATATTTCTTTTAAAATCTCAGAGGTACTTCAAGTAAATATATCAGGTGAAAGAGGATCAGATGACAAAAAAGTTTGGGAATCCCTGCATTACTGCATTTTAATAATAATAAAAAAAGTAACTAGTCTTGATTCCGAGTATTTTGAAATGTTATTTAATATTTGGAATCTGATTACGTAATCCAGATGACATGTGATGAGTTACTACCCAGCTCTGCATATAATCATTTTATGATTGGTTGCTCATATACTCATGTTTGGTTTAGTTTGAGCAAACAGTACAGTTAATGAAGTCACAAACGTCACTGGCGTGTTCTGGGGAATCCATCCCAGGATGTTCTTAGAAGACTTCTGCCACATCTTTTTTTTAATCTTTTCATTTTACATTATTGACACACTATTTTCCTTTTTTGATATTGTGCAGTTGCTTTGACACAATTTACATTGTTAAAAGCGCTATATAAATAAAGGTGACTTGACTTCACTTGACATCTGGCCCAACTAACTTTTTTATTTTTTTGCATGCTAATAATTTAGGAAATGTGTTTTTTAAGTCGATATACATTTTTAAGATACTATACATTGACAAGCTGCATTGATAATGTGTTTGACTGGGGAGCACTTATGAATGTCCTTATGAACAGACTGTACATACCTGGGTCACCTTGGTCTCCAGCGGGCCCTTCGATGGCTTTACCTACAGGCCCCTTGTCACCTGGCTCACCAACATCCCCTGCAGAAGTAAGATCCATCCAAATTCATTCTGGAATGTGCTTTATGAATTCATAAAAAACATTCTTCCTGGATTCATACACGTAACAGCAAATAGCTGTGAGAGAGTTTTTTACAGTCACTACAGGACCCATTACTCTGGTCACTTTGAAAACTCTTCACACAATGAGCGCAGCAGCAGTCTGTGTGGGTCATTTATCACAAAACACACTCAGTGATTAAATCTTTCAAACATCACCTATACAAATTAGGAAACTTAGAAATCATTTAGTACTGCAAATACATAGTACTACAGTGAATTCTCAACAGTGGCCAGTTTTATTCTTGTTTAGTGAAGAAATTGAACAGAAGAAAACATTGTATAATGCTATGTGATGTTGGAGGGATGTTTTTTGGTGGTTGTTTTGCATTCTGGATGAGAAATATACAGCTGTGCCAAGCTAAAGGTTGGTAGGGAGAACTGTGTGAAGAGTTTAGAAAGAGTTACCCAAGTATTGAAAGATGTGTCTTAGCAATTGTAAAAAAAACAAACTGTCATACTCTGCTTGAAAGCACACTCATGCTATATTCTATCCACCTTATTTTGCCCGTTAGAGCAGGCGTGGCCATTTGTAAATTTAATGTGTCTGGCTTCCGGTGTCACTCGCTTCCAGCTATTTTGAGCTGTACAAAACACCTCGTTTTGCGGCTTGGTATTTCAAACTGGTGTCTTACCATATTATTTGAATGTATTACATATCTTAATTATGAACACACTGGTTTGTAGTGCAAACCGTTTTACCCTTTACTGCACTTTGTTATTCTTCTCGTTATTTCCCTTCAGCGGTTAATGAACCGGACGTCTCACACATTCACAGGATTACTACGGCGTTGAACAATAAGGTGGATAGGTGCAGATAAAGCCTGTCCTGAGGAAATATGGCTAGCACTTTAAGAGCTACATTAGTTAACATGAACTAACAATAAAAAGTTATTCTAAAGCATTTTACATGTACAATAGTCATTTTAACATGAACCAAAATCAAAAGTTGTCTTGATGTTATTTAATGTACCTGAGCTAATGATGAACAGTTGTATTGAACTAACCTAAACAAAGATTAATCTCTTAACAAATGCACTGCTTTAACTACCTATAATGCAACCTTAATAACATTGCATTGTACTCATTTATCCTTTTAACCATTTATTTAATAAAAAAGTGCAACATGACCAGTCTCTCACCTCGAGGACCAGGATCACCGAGATCTCCTGGCAGTCCTCTATAACCTGGCGGGCCAAGGGCTCCAGGGTGACCGATGGATCCAACTTCTCCTTGCTTTCCTGGAGGCCCGGGTCGTCCAGGCCGTCCCACAGCACCAGGAGCCAGAGGTCTTCTCAGGTTAGCAGCCAGCTGAGCTATCTGATCTAAGATCAACACCAGCAATACGCTACAGGTTGCATCGTGAAGCTTTTCACAAGTGCCATTTATGAGTGAACAAAGGTCTTACCATCAATCATTGAGCCACACAGTTCTCTGATGTGCTGTTCACTAGTCAGTTTGCCCTGCAACATAATCACAACAGCACTTGTGAGACATATTTTGTGTTTACAGCGCAGTACCGACACATGTTGACTGGCAGGTGCTTACAGGAACACCAGTCTTTCCAGCAACGCCTGGAAAACCTTGCTCTCCTTGGAATCCCATCGGTCCTGGTTTTCCAGGGGCCCCTCTGGCTCCGGTCTCTCCCTGTGGTCCTACAACTCCTTTAGCTCCCAGCTCGCCACGCTTACCGTGCTAAGACACAGGGAAAACCACATGGAGGAATGATTATCCTCAGGTAGCAGCATAAAATGTTTTGCATTTGGTCCCAGATGCTGTAAGTCAGCGTCTCTGTCACTCCAGCTAAGAGCTATGACGTGTTTTATGACGTGACACCAATAGCCTTGTGTGAAGTACGCTCCAGGCGTCCCGAGTTCGAGTCCCGACTCGAGGACCTTTCCTGATCCCATCTCCCTTATCGCTTCCTGTCATTATGCTACTATCCTATCAAAATAAAGGCAAAAATGCCAAAAATAAACCTAATTTTTTTTTATTTATTTATTTTTTAAAGTACCGCCCTGATTAACTCTTTCTCCGCAAGCGTTTTTAAAAAATGTTGCCAGCCACTGCCAGCGTTTTTGATGATTTTCACTAAAACTTCATGGCCCCCAGAATATTTTATTGTATGAATATCTGAACACACAGTACATCAAAATATAGAACAGACCCTCTACTTTCAAACAAACAAAAAAAAATCTGTTTTATTCTAGCTCCAATCATTATTTTTTTTTCAAAAAAGCAACACTTTGAGCAAAAATGTTTTCATATTCAGTAATACTATCAAAGCAAAGATGCAGTAGATCAGTACTCCCAAAGCTTGCACAGGCCTTTACCAATTCCTGGATCCACATTTCACATTTCCTTGTAACATTAGGCAGGTTCCATTTATATGCGGTTAGTGTTGATGATCGTATTATTTTTCATATGCATATGCTTACATATGAGATCGCTCATTTCTGCATCTTCTTGATCTGTGTTTTTCATCGGCACTTTCAAGACTCATTCAGGAGATGCGTAAGAACATATAACAGTGAAAACACGGATACTTGGAAAATTATGTTTGGCAGGGAAAGAGTTAAGCTATTTCACGTTCATGCCACATGACAATACAAATGATCCTGTTGAGAAGTGTTTGCTTGCACATTCTCAGGTTTTCCATCTCTTCCCAACAGCTTCAGCTTTTATCACGAGGATAATTAAGGGACTCACACTACTATTACAAAAGGTGCAGACGTTCATTGATGCTCAATCAGGAAACACATTACAATAAGAACAAAGATATTCTTTAGCGCTGTCCTTCACAAGTTACATACGATACATACGTATCCCACACAGAATAAAACACTAATAATTCACAGCAGTCATGCAGTAGGTAGCGCTGCTGCCTCACAGAAAGAAGGTTCGAGTCCCAGGAGACATTTTCTGTGTGGTGTTTGCGTGGATGTCCTCAGGGATCTCTGTTTTCCCCTCAATCATGCAAACATGCAAAACTGGTGATACTGAATGTACTAAACTGATGGTTTGAAATTTTCTCGCAAATGTCTTGCATACTAGATTAGATAGGTTCTCTACATGTAATCTGGCGAGCTGCATTTAATGCTCCATTTAACATTTAAATACTCCAGTGTTACTGTAAACTGGTTCATTGCAACATGCAAGAATTGTTCTCTTAACCCTCCTCCTCCCCAGCAGCACTTGTCTAGATCTACATATGTGCATTTGCTTTAGCTGCAGCAAGTAGAACAAACACTTTCCATTTCCATGATAAAGGTTTATTCATGATTGAGACTATGTAGCTACAATTTTCTAAAAGCAATGAAACACTTGAGACCTCGATAACCGACACCCATAGTACTTAACAGAGCACCTGACCCGTTATCTGATAGCAGCACTAATTTAATTCTATACTTGATGATTTATCAAAATAAAATCGTGGCGATATGGCTGAGTGCTATTGTCAGACCACACAGGTGGCTATTTCATTAAATATACTGTATGTGTTACTGGTTTCAAGCATGACATTTCCACACGTGTAGTTCATGATACAGTGTTTGAGCGTCTGAGAATGGTATGGTTCATTTACTGTGAATCGAGCTGTTCTGAGACACTGATATCATGGGCTGCATGAATACACAGAGCTGAGCATCACTCTGAAACTAAAAATCATTTTTCTTTGTTCTTTGATGGTTTACCCTTTGAAAATTAAGAAATGAACGGGATAGTTCTGCCATCTTTTACTCACCCTTAAGTTGTTCCAAACCTGTAAGAGTTCTGTGGAAGAAAAGAAAGGACAAAAGAAGAATGAAGAATGTTGGTAACCAAACAGTTGTTGGTAGCTATTGACCTCCAAAGCATTTTTGGTCCATACTATGGAAGTCAGTGGCTACCAGCAGCTCTTTGGTTACCAACATTCTTCAAAATATCTTAGAGTAAATGATGACAGAACTTTCTTTTTTTTGGGTGAACTTTTCCTTTAAGACATCAATATTAGTATTGTAATTTTACAGTATTATTACTATCTATTTATCATTTTGTTTTTATTCTGTAATATCACGATAATAAAATACAATTTTATTGTTATTAGTGATTATAATATTATGACAACCACAATTGTATTTTATAGCCATACTGGTCAAAAACAATGGCAATGTGGCCAACAAAAAAAAAAGTGTAAAAAGATTGTTTTTTTTTTAACCTGGAGTGGTTAATGAAAGAGATTTGAGCTGGTTCTTGTAAATCTTCAGACTAAAAATACATTTTTCAGCTGTTTATTATTTTTATTTTATATATAGATGCACTCCCTAACAAAATCACCCCACTAACTCTAAAACGATTTATTCTTTTTAAATATAGCTCTTCAAATCTTCTGGTGACAATTACTGCATTTTAAAAAATAATCTCAAAAAATTTGAATATTGTGAAAAACAATATATAAATATGAAAAACATATTTCAAAAAGTGAAACTTTCATATATATTTTACATTCATAACATGTAAAGTAAGACATTTCAAAAGTTTTTTATTTTATTTTGATGATTAGAGCTTACAGCTCATAAAAGTAAAAATCCAGTATCTTAATATATTAGAATATTTACATTTGAGTTTCATTAAATGGCCATCCCTACAGTATAAATTCTGTGGATCTCTTGTTCTTTGAAACCACAATAATGGAGAAGACTGCTGACTTGGCAATGATCCAGAAGATGAACATTGACGTCCTCCACAAAGAGGGTAAGTCACAGAGGGTCATTACTGAAAGCTGTGGCTGTTCATAGAGTGCTGTATCAAAGCATATTAAATGCAAAGTTGACTGGAAGGAAGAATTTGGGTAGGAAAAGGTGCACAAGCAACAGAGATGACGCAAGCTTGAGAATACTGTCAAGCAAAGCTGATTCAAACACTTGTGAGAGCTTCAGAAGGAGTGGACTGAAGCTGGAGTCAGTGCATCAAGAGTCTCCACGCTCAGACGTCTTCAGGAAAAGGGCTACCAAGCCACTTCTGAACCAGAAACAACATCAGAAGCATCTTACCTGGGCTGTGGAGAAAAAGAACTGGACTGTTGCTCAGTGCTCCAAAGTCCTCTTTTCAGATGAAAGTAAATTTTGCATTTCATTTGGAAATCAAGGTCCCAGAGTCTGGAGGAAGAGAGGAGAGGCACAGAATCCATGTTGCTTGAAGTCCAGTTTGAAGTTTCTGAAGTCAGAGATGATTTGGGGTGCCGTGACATCTGCTGGTGTTGGTCCACTGTGTTTTATCAAGTCCAGAGTCAATGCAGCTGTCTACCAGGAGATTTTAGAGCACTTTATGCTTCCATTTGCTGACAAGCTTTATGGAGGTGCTGATTTCCTTTTCCAGCAGGACTTTAGCACCTGCCCACACTGCCAAAACCACTTCCAAGTGGTTTGCTGACCATGATATTACTGTGCTTGATTGGCCAGCCAACATGCCTGACCTGAACCCCATATGAAATCTGTGGGATATTTTCAAGAGAAAGATGAGAAACAGTGGATCCAACAATCCAGACGAGCTGAAGACTCAATAGAGCCTCAGCAGAGCCACAGGCTGATCGCTTCCATGCTATTCCTCACTGATGCTGGAGTTTGTGCTAAAGCAGCCCTGACCAAGTATTGAGTGCAGAAATCAACATACTTTAAAGAACTTGAACTTTTCTGCTTTGCAAATCCTTTTTTTGATTGATCTAAGGAAATATTCTAATATTTTAAGATACTGGATTTTGACTTTCATGAGCTGTAAGCTCTAATCAGAAAAGCAAAATATAGCAATGTCAGTTTTTTCCAACAAGCTAACCGAGGTCTCCAGGATTACTAGAAAGTTGCAGGCAGTCTAACTATACTGCTTCCTCTCGTTTATATCGTGTCTACACTTTGTATTTTAGAGTGAGTACTGAAATGACTGAATTTGAGTGAGTACTGAATTTCCGCACATTTAACACCTTTGACAGGACTCTGTTTCAGTTCATGTGCTCTACAGATGTGTGTGATCGCGCTGAAAATGCTTTACTTTCATGCTCTTCACACTGTAAACACAAATATGCAAATATGGCACATTTAAAAGCAGCCAGCAAGCTATCAGTGGGTTCTGAATTTGGTTAAAAATAGCCTTGGACTCAGTGATTTGGGGGCCCTTAGCAATTTCCAGGCCTGGGGCCTCCACACACCAACTACAGTTTACTTTTGTAAGCCTGATTTTGCTGCCTCATAGCTTGAAGTTTATGACCCCTTCACATTATCTATGGGAGATTTCAGAAGATTTCAGTGCAAATTCAGAAATTAATTAGTCATCCTGATGGTGTTTTAAACAGTAATTACTTTCTAAAATGAAATGTGATGTTGTGAGTGGAACTTGCTAGCTGTTTTTTTCTTGATATTGAATGAGTAAATTAATACAGAGATGATTTTCAGAAGTTCATGAAATGTGCTGGTTCCATACCCTTAGAAAGGCTCTCAAAGCCAAAACACATCAGTTTTTATATATAATTAAAAGTTATCTTCAACTACAAGTGTTGCTGGATTTCTGGTCTTTTTTTCTTTTTCTGTTGTGAGACAGTCATGGCCATGTAAACATTTAATATATACTATATACCAAACACAATATAGCTTATTATTCTTTTCTGTGTTTTAATAATTAAAATGTTTTAATTCACACCTAATTCAAAACTAGATCTTTTATATAGAGTATATATATATATATATATATATAATTATTTGTTAATTTTATTTATAATATGCTTATATGATCCCAGATGATGCCAACCCTCAGACACCATACAAAACTACCACATTTTGCTATAATTATTAACAGCAATAATTATATGTTGCAATCAGTGTTTACTGTCTGTTTGATTATATGACATTAACTGCTTGATTTTTACTGTACATTTCTGCCATATGGACATCAACTTGAGATAGTCACCACTGATAAGATATTACTAAATATAATGTAGAAACTTTAATTTTCTGTAAAGCTGCTTTGCAACGATTTGCATTGTGAAAAGCGCTTTACAAATAAAACTTTAATTGAATTGATTATATAAGAAATAATGCAATAAGCGCTTACCTTATAATCACTCAAATCTGTCATATTTTCCTGTCCCCAAGAAACCCCAGCCCACCTGCCTAAACGACTATCGCCCTGTAGCCCTCACATCAGTGGTGATGAAGTGCTTTGAGAGACTGGTCAGAGACTTCATCATTGCATCACTACCAGACACACTGGATCCACTACAGTTTGCATACAGACATAACCACTCCACGGAGGATGCCATCTCACACCTCCTCCACACCACAACAAGTCACCTGGACTGCAGAAAAGGGAATTATGTAAAAATGCTGTTTGTGGACTACAGTTCAGCGTTTAACACCATAATTCCCTCCACACTCACCTCCAAGTTGGAGGTCCTTGGTCTCAGCACATCCTTGTGCCAATGGATCTCCAGCTTCCTGAAGGACAGACAGCAAGCCGTACGGATGGGTAAACACACCTCATCCTCCATCACCCTAAGCACTGGAGCCCCTCAAGGTTGTGTTCTGAGCCCCCTGCTGTACTCACTGTACACTTATGAATGCGTGGCCACTTCCAACTCCACCACCATCATCAAGTTTGCTGATGACACTGTTGTGTTGGGCCTGATCTCAGACAACGACGAGACGGCCTACATACAGGAGATTAAGAACCTGGAGAGTTGGTGCCAGGTGAATAGTCTACACCTGAACATCAGCAAAACTAAGGAGCTGATAGTGGACTTCAGTACGAAGCAGGAGCGGTCATACCAGCCGATCACGATCAACGGGACTCCAGTGGAGAGAGTGGACAGCTTCAGATACCTGGGTGTTCACATCACGCAGGACTTGACTTGGTCCTGTCATACCAGCACCCTGGTGAAGAAGGCCAGGCAGCGTCTGTACCATCTGAGACGCTTAAGGGACTTTAGACTTCCCTCTCGGGTGCTTAAGACTTTTTACACCTGCACCATCGAGAGCGTCCTGACGGGCAGCATCACTTCCTGGTTCGGGAACTGCACTATGCAGGACAGACGAGCCCTCCAGAGGGTGGTGCGCTCAGCGGAACGTACCATTCACACCGAGCTCCCTAACCTGCAGGAGATCTACAGCAAGCGGTGCCTGACCAGGGCCAGGAAGATAGTGAAGGACCTCAGCCATCCCAACAATGGACTCTTTTCTCTGCTGCGTTCAGGGAGACGCTTCCGCTCCATGAAGGCGAACACTGAGAGAATGAGGAGGAGCTTCTTCCCGCAGGCCATTCGGAGTCTTAACCTCTCTCCGCTATAATCACATCACCCCACACTTCCACTTTGCACATTTTTCAATTACAATCTGCACTAATTTGTAGAAGGTTACGTAAGGATAAATGAGTGGGACTTACATACCATTTGTCTTTGTCTTTAGTATCCTTTTACTCACTTATACACTTTACTGCACTGCACAGCACACGGACACTTTATCACTGACATACACTTTACTTTTTATAGAATCTATATAGAATCATATTCTATTTTTATTCTTCATATCTATTTTTATTCTCATATCTATTTGTTATTTTATTTTATTGCTAGTTTATTTCTATATATATGTTTACTGTACTTTTTCTATTTGTATTTTTGTAAACTTGAGGTTTTTCTAATTTTGTTGGACAATTTGTTGGACAGTCGTACAATACATTTCACTACATGTCGTACTACGTATGTATATGTATGTGACAAATAAAATTTGAATTTGAATTTGATTTAAAATTGCAATCTCACAAAGTTCCATTATAATAAATTCCCTGGAGCCCTATGCATCCGCTTACCTAGCACCTTTGGTTAAGTCCGCTCTGCCCTACCGCTGGTGACAAGGTACATCTTTACCAGCAGTTTTATAAAACTCTCTCGCTTCACCTGTCGGGTCGCTACCCACAGGCAGGAATCTGCAATGCCCTTTGCTTCATTTCGATAATTTGCATGAAAAAAAAACATCAATTAAACGCAACTGTGATCTGATTACAGGCACTTTTAATTACAAAAATAATAACTTTGTATGTGGGTGGGTGTGAATTTTTAAATGTGACATATTGCATGGCTAAAAAGGGAACGGAAAAGAGAAAAAAGGAGAAAAACAACCTGGAGATGACATTATGATCATTTTTCTTGCCTCCTGTTTAACTGTACAATGTTAAAACATTTTTACAAGAATGCTCAGTGTCAAACATGAAGAGGTAATGATAAAGTTTGATACAGTTTGAAAGGTTTGCCACCGTATAATGCAGTTTCGCTTAATACGTTCAGTTTTAGGCAGTCCAGAGACTGTATATTGTGTTGTGTTCAGTAGTTTTCATGCTTTCCAAGCATAGCCACTCTGTTCTCTTTCATTTATAGCATTGTATTGTATCAAATGTATCATTTTGAAAAAACAAAACATATATATACTGGTTTTGACTACATTTTTCATTCAACAAAATATGCAAATAGTAAGAAAACAGGAAAATGTCATCAAATGAAATGAGCTCTCACCTCTCCTTTCTGTCCGACCGGACCATAAGGACCCTGAAGTAAGAGGAACCAGAGTCTATGTCAGAAATCAGAGGACTATCAGACATTGAGCTGCATGTGGCAAGTGTTACGTACCGGCTCCCCGTTCTCCCCCGGTAAACCATCACTTCCAGCAACTCCCTAAACACAAAACATCAACATATGAACACATGCATACATAAATGATCATCATATGCTTTCTCTCATCGTACAGCAGATATGCCTCTTACCATGTCTCCTTTAGGCCCTCCAGCTCCAACTGGACCCTGAGAGAGAGAGAGAGAGAGAGAGAGAGAGACAGATCTACATGAGCTCTTGAATTTTCTTTTTTGTTTGCTATTTTGAGATGAGAAATAGATGAAAAATCTACAAAATCTAGAAGAATACTACATACAGACACAAATTTTCATGAAAAGAACTCAGAAAATACAGTATTTATGCTTTTAAAACCAAATAACCAACGCAGAGGATCAGAGCATCACACTTCTAGCAGCAGGCCTGCTGGAAAATTGGAGGGAAGGTTAAAACAAGAAGAAGATCCACTTATTCACAGAGAGAGAAGCAGTGAGTACAAACAAAACTGCACTGGAAACCTTTTTTTGGCTCGTTTGCTTGTTTTTTCCAAATATAAGGGCATAAAATTTATATGTTTTGTATTTTTATAAGCTAAAATGCTATAAAGCTAAAGCTATGGCTAGCCCACACTCTGGCATTCCTCAATGTATCAATTCAAATGAGCCAGAGAAAATCAGCCAATCAGAGCAGCAGCTCCCATCACCCCACTGCCATATTCAGATGAGCTCCCCACTCACCACCATACAGTATCCCTCTGAGATCAGAACTGACTCTGCAAGGAAAAACTACAAACAGAAACTTCTTTCTAACAATCCAGAGACTCTGTTTGCAGATCTATTCAAAACTGGAGAAATCTGCAACCTCATTTTCTTCTCTGATCACCCCAGTGCCTGGCATAAAGCCATCATCAAACATTACCCCTCTGTAAAAAAAGAAGGCATCTGTAATGGCTGGAAAGTCAAAATCAGAGAACCACAAGACCCCGATAGCACTATGATGACTGTGAACATCTACAAAAACGGAACAGTCATGGTACAGGGGAACCTGAAGTTATTCCAGGCTGACTACAGAGCAATAGCTGAAACTGTGAAACACGAGAAAGCTTTGCTATCTGAGAGTCTGTCATCAGAACAGAATCCACAGAACAGCAGCTCAGATCTCAGGCCCACTCCTGCAGAAACGGCTAAAACTGAGAACATCCCATCCTCCCTGCTCAAATCCATCCCTATACTTCAGGAGCACTTCATGAAGCTGGAGATGGAGATGGTGCAGCTCAGAGAAACGGTGCTCAAACAGCAGCAGTCACACACATGTGCAGCTCATACTGAACTCCAGCAGAACACAGAGCAGCAAACACAGAGACTGACAGCCCTCACCCAGCAGATGAGAACGCTTCAGACGGAGAAGGACAGCTATCAGTGTGAGCTGACCGCACTGAGACTTCAGCTACAGGACAGAGAAAAGTCCACACTAGAGATGAGGCAGCAGCTGAGAGAGATACAGGAGGAGAGAGAGCAGCAGAACAGCGAGATCCAGGCCCTGAAAGAGCAGCTGAGAGAGATACAGGAGGAGAGAGAGCAGAGAGAACAGCTGAACAGTGAGATCCAGGCCCTGAAAGAGCAACTGAGAGAACTCCTCCTGGCCAGAGAAGAACCAGCACAGACCCACAGAGCTCAAACATTGCCCTCCACCCCAAACTCACCAAACACAGGGAGTCAACACCCACCCCTCAGCGCAGACTCAGAGAGACCCGGCCCAGACAGCTCACAGCCATCACAGCGCCCCCTGTCAGGCTCCCCAGCACAACAGCATCAGCCCTCGTCTCACAGCAGCCCAGCACAAACCAGCACAGAGGAACCTGAAGTAGCTCTACTCATCGATTCAAACGGCAAATTCATTGATACAAAGAAACTTTTCCCCCGACACAGAGCTGTTAAATTCTGGTGTCCCACCACCGACAAAGCCCTGGAGCTCCTGACAGAATCCCAGCTAGGCCGGCCCAGCCACATCATAATCCACACGGGCACCAACGACCTGCGGAGCCAACAGGACCGAGTGTCTGACTCCCTCAGAGCCGTCGTGGAAAAAGCTAGAGAAACCTTCCCCAACTCAAAAATCACCCTGTCCACTCTACTCCAGAGGAAAGATTTCCATCCCAAAACAATTAATAAAATAAACTCTAGCATCTCCAGACACTGTGCCCTCCTGCCCAACGTACACTTGGCCCACCATCCAGACCTGGACACCGACTGCCTATATGACCACGTCCACCTTTATAAGAACCTGGTACATATTTTTGCAAAGAAACTCAAAGATGTCGCTCTAAACAGGACCAACCAGACAAGTAGAACCAGTCTTAACCCAGCCAACCCAACGAGACACACCTCAGGAAACTACATCCCAGCCAACACCTCATCTAGAGCCCCGACCGGAGCACCGCCCAGACCTTCAGCGCCCAGACCTTCAGCGCCCAGACCTTCAGCGCCCAGACCTTCAGCTCTCAGGGGTCCACACAAAGCTTCAGCGCCCAGAGAGTATCCGTACGGACAGAGACTGTCATATAACAGCCCCAACGCTCCAGCGGCTGAAGCCCGACCACAGCAGAGCCCGGCCCAGCCAGACAGACCGAGCTACGCCCAAGCTGTCAGCGGAGGAGCGAGCCGAGCTAACGCTGAACTCCACGACATCCAACACATGCTGAGTATCATCTGCTCTCACTTACTCACACACAGTGGACAGTGGTAAAAAAAAAAAAACAAAAAAAAAAAAACAAATATATATATATATAAAAATATCTCTGTGTATGTATGTATATATATGTATGTGTATATATATATATATACTTAGATATACCATTTACCAAGCCACATTGTTAGTATAAGTGTACATGTAATTTAAAATGGATTTGTTGATGTTTTTGAGTTTCTACCATAACATTACTTCCATCATTCATTATTTTCTTTTACTCTATTGTATTTTTGTATCATTCTCTTTTCTCAAAATGGCAAACAAACCATACCGATTATTTTAAAAGTTTGAGATGAAATCACTTAGTTTTTCTACATGGAATATTCAAGGTCTAAACTCCTCAGTCTTTGGCCTAAAAAGTAGAAATTCTGACTTTATGAAAGAACTTGAAGACATAGATGTCATCATCTTACAGGAGACCTGGTGTAGAGGAGATGTGTTCACTGGCTGTCCCTCGGGATACAGAGAGATAATATTACCATCAGTCAAACTCACATCAGTCACACAGGGGAGAGACTCGGGAGGGATGATCATCTGGATTAAATCTGAACTGGCCATAGAATTAGTTCAGAGAGATCAATACCACCTGTGGCTGAAAATACAAAAAGGATTAATATCAGCATCTCAGCCTGTTTTCCTTTGTGCCATATATATACCCCCCCTCGAGTCTCCGTATTTCCAAGAGGAAACCTTTCAAAACTTTGAACAAGAAATCAGCCATTTCCAGGCCCAGGGAAACGTGCTGCTTATGGGTGATTTAAACGCTAGAACCGGAGAACAATTAGATTTCTTAGAATCACACGGTACCAGATTCATCACTGGCAATAACGACTTGTACCCTTCTTACCCCGCCAGAGAGAACTGTGATCAGACAGTGAACGCTCACGGACGGCAGCTGCTGCAGCTCTGTACATCGTCAACGGAAGACTGCGAGGAGACTCGCTCGGCCGATACACCTACAGCTCAGCTCTCGGTAACAGCACTGTAGATTATACCATCACAGATCTCCACCTTTCCTCTTTGAGAGCATTCACAGTCAAACCCCTGAAACCTTTCTCAGACCACAGCCAAATCACACTCTATATAAAGCAATCTGAAACATCACCCACACCAATTAGGACACTATATCAAATGATCAAAATTATGTCATTCAAATGGACAGAAAACAGCGCCACAAATTACATCAATGCTGTTGAATCTCCAGAAATACAGTCCCTCTTACACTCATTCCAAACACAGGCATACCCTAAAAATCAATTCGGCATCAATCAGGAAGTACAAGATCTAAACAACATATTATACAAAACAGCACAAAAGAGTCATTTGACCATTGTTAAACCAAAGAAAAAATGTTTAGATACTGACAAATGGTTTGATTTGGACTGTAAGACTCTGAGAAAAAACCTCAGAAATCTATCAAATCAGAAACACAGACAACCAGATAATCCGGACCTCCGCCTTCATTACTGTGAGGCACTAAAACTATATAAAGCCACACTCCGGCGGAAAAAAGCACAGTTTTTGCAAAACCAGTTTGAAGAAATTGAAAAATCTATAAATTCACACAAATTTTGGGATAAATGGAAATTATTATACAAACCAAATCAAGAAACTCTGGCCATCCAAGATGGGGAGACGTGGAAAACTCATTTCCAAGAATTATATAGCCCGACCCAAATACAACATTTGAATCAAAATGAAATAATTAATAAACTAGACAATTTAGAAAGATCGATTAAAGCGAATCAAAACCCCTTAGATTTCCCCATAACAATGAAAGAATTGGAAGATAAACTACGGGTCCTCGAGCCCAAGAAAGCCTGTGGTGTCGATAGCATCCTGAACGAGATGCTGAAACACACAGAGCAAAGCTTCAAACTGGCCATGCTAAAACTCTTCAATGATGTTCTGTGTGTCGGGTTCTTCCCTGAGATCTGGAACAAGGGCCTCATCAGCCCCATTCACAAGAACGGAGATAAACTAGACCCCAACAACTACCGAGGCATCTGTGTGAACAGTAACCTGGGGAAGGTGTTCTGTAGCATCTTAAACACCAGACTGTTACACTTCCTTACGAAGCACAATGCCTTGAGTAAATGCCAAACTGGCTTTCTTCCAAAATGTCGCACATCCGATCACATTTTTACATTACAAACACTAATTGACAAATATGTACATCAAAACAAAGGAAAGATTTTTGCTTGTTTCGTTGATTTCAAGAAAGCATTCGATTCAATCTGGCATGAAGGACTATACCTAAAACTTATCGACAGTGGAATAGGGGGAAAATTCTATGATTTGATCAAATCAATGTACACAGCCAGCCATTGTGCGGTTAAAATTGGGAACCAAAGAACCGAATTCTTCCCCCAGGGGCGTGGAGTGAGACAGGGATGCAGTTTAAGCCCCACCCTCTTCAACATCTACATCAACCAATTGGCCAACATATTAGAACACGCCCCCTTTCAAGGTCTCACTCTACACGACACAGAGATAAAGTGTCTTCTCTACGCAGATGACCTGGTCCTCCTGTCGCCCACTGAAGAGGGGCTTCAGGACAGCCTGAATCTGCTGGAGGATTACTGTCAGACCTGGGCCCTGACGGTCAACCTCCAAAAAACTAGAGTAATGATGTTCCAGAAACGCTCCAGATCTCAGGGACCAACACACACATTCACACTATCACACAGAACCATTGAAACCACAAAAACATACACTTACCTCGGCCTGAAAATAACCCCAACCGGTAACTTTGCTTTGGCTGTGAATGAACTCAAAGAGAAAGCTCAAAGGGCTTTCTATGCCATAAAAAGATCCATTAAAATTGACATCCCAATCCAAATCTGGCTCAAACTTTTCAAATCTATAATTGAACCAATTGTTTTATATGGCAGTGAAGTGTGGGGTCCTTCTATAAAATTTGACTTCTTAAATTGGGAAAAACACCCGATCGAAACTCTACATTTAGATTTTTGTAAAAGAATACTTAAAGTTCAAAGAAAAACTCCAAACAACGGATGCAGAGCAGAATTAGGCCAATACCCTCTGCTTCTAAACATTCAAAAAAGAGCCCTGAAATTCTGGAAACACCTAAAAACAAGCGACCCCAACACATACCATTACAAAGCCCTAAAACACCAAGAGCTGAGCGTAAGTAAGAGTCCCCTCCTTCAGCTGGTGCTGAGACTGACTGAGCTCACACACACAGAGATCAGCCAGCCTCAGCACACACACACACACACACACACACACAGAGATCAGCCAGCCTCAGGACACACACACACACACACACATTCGGCCCACACACATTATAAACACAGAAAAAGACAAGTACATCACCCATTGGACAAACACCATTAAAAACCAGCACAAACTGGAATGTTATTCGGCCCTAAATCGAAAATACACTGTTGCGATCTACCTGAGCACCGTGAGTGATGTGAGACTCAGGAAAACACTGACGATGTACAGACTCAGTGAACACAGTCTGGCCGTAGAGACGGGCCGCAGACAGACCTGGCTCTCTCGTGAGGACAGACTCTGCTCGCACTGCATCCTGGGAGTGACGGAGACGGAGCTGCACTTCCTCACAGAATGCACAAAATATAAAGCTATCAGAGACCAATACTACCCCAAAATTAATAAAATATTCCCCCAATTTAGCACATATAATCCAACCCAAAAACTCGGTTTCATTCTTGGCGAAGAAGCCAAATGTTGTAATATAGCTGCAAGATTTGTAGCATCTTGTCATCTCCTGAGGGACAGCCAGAGAGAAACAAACAGCCAATAAACACACACTCACTCACAGCACAAACACATTACAGCTACACACATCTATACAATGTTCAGTTTTCTAAGTTCAGTTGTTACATGATGTCTGTAGTATAATCTTTTATTTATTATTATAATTCATTATTTATTTTATTAACAGTTAGCATTGTTTTGTTTTTGTTATATCTAGCCATGTGTTTATGTAATAATGCTTTTATTTAGTTTCATTATTACTATTATTTTCTATAAGCTTTACTAAATTTTCTATGTTGTTTTAATGCTTTGGCAATACAGAATGTATGTTTTTGTCATGCCAATAAAGCTTTCTGAATTGAATTGACAGAGAGAGAGAGAGTGTTATGTGTGTGTTTGAGTGAAGGCCAGAGAATACAGATATGCTTTGTTCTGTGGCAGGAGCGCTGGACAGTGAAGTCACCAGGACCTCTAGATATCTACTAAAATATGAGCTCTGCTCTTTACTGAATTCGTTTGTCTCTGTAAGCATCTACGTATGTCTGTGTCTTTGTTTTTAGAAAAGGAAAGTTCATGATGTTTAGAATAGAGAAGAGATTTTCAAAGACTGAAAGACAGACAGATGTTTTGATCACTCACCCGCTCACCGAAGCCGCCTCTGATTCCAGTCGGACCAGGCAGACCTGGGTCACCTAGAGCCCCTTTAACACCCTGTACAGAAACACCAAACAACCTGTCAAGTTCATAAACCACGGGTCAGATGACAGAGGTTTGTCTCTCTCAGAGCAACGGTCAGATAATAAATGACATTTACTCTCGCCAAACCCTATCCTATGCCTTCAGAAGACGAGCAATATGAGGCAAGTTTCGATGATTAGTGTTTTTCTGTTGTGGCACTTGACGTGATCCCATAATGCCACTCACCTGGAATCCTTTAACACCTTGTGGTCCAGGGTTTCCAGCTAGTCCAATGCCGCCCTGTTAAACAAGCACAAACACCCCTTCAGCTTGAGAAAGCCTGCTGAACATGAAGAGCACCTCATCTCTCAGGATCAGCTGATAGACCTCCTTTACAGACGATCACGTCACCATCGCTGCTATTTTATGTTACGAGTCTGAATTCAAACAATTCATTCAGAAAGAGGAAAATGGGAATTTTCACTTGTGGCTTTATGATGCCAAAATCCTAGCTCAGCTGAGCTGTATGAGGTTGGTTTAGCAGTACTCACAGCCACACCTCTGGGTCCAGCGTCTCCTCTCTCTCCAGGGACGCCGATCTCGCCCTGTGGAGCAGTCACACACATCAGTGCATCGCACCGCGCAGCAGGCGCCTGGCCTGTGTAACACTGCCTGCGCATCTGAAATCTTACAGCATGCATTGGTCACGAGTCAGATACATACAGGTATACCTGGCTCTCCAGACGGCCCTGCTTCTCCCATCTTTCCGGAACTGCCCTGAACAGAGAAGGATTCTTGCATTATACACCACCGCAGACACTCTTACAGTCTGATACAGAAACACCAGACCAACGAGCAAAGAAGATGGGATATCTATCATGTTTAGCCGAAAGTACCATGAGCAGATTGCTGACAGATGCCTCTCTCCAGAGGTGCTTATCATTAAACTGTCCTCCTCAAGGACAGCTTAGCAACTAAGACACCGAAGCACCACAAATTCCCCTTCTTGTTTCTTCTTTGGGGTTACACCACAAACTTCCACGGTGAATCTTGTTTTTTTTTAACATTCATTTTAAATGCTTTCATTAACCAAACTTCAAATTGCACACTGAGTGATCAGTAATACTGCTTTTTCAAATACGTCTCTCGTCAGTTCTTCCACCCTCGTGTCCCTCGAGGAGCTAGAACACAAGGCGCAGAAACGAGGACATACTAATAAGGAATGGAGAAGGTCTCTCAGAGCTGTGCTGTGAGCAAACTGAAGACTGGCCAAGTGCTGCAGTGAACATCAAACAAGGCTTTGCACTGAATGAAATATGCTACTCTTATGAATGAGTTATGCACTCGGATGACTTGAAAGTAGGGATGCACTGATACCGATCAGCCTGTATAGCTGATGTGCGCGAGCTGATGGGCTAAGCAAAGCACGATGAGTGGATTGAGCGCACGGCGGCGTAGATGCACGAGCTCGTCGAGTGAATATCCCTTTCTCACAGACATCACTGGATAGTTTGTAGTTCGGTCGGATATGTCAAAAACAAGTAAAACAATACACGAGTTACTTAACGGTAGGGAGGGAGGGAGAGAGAGTGTGCGCGCAATTCTGTTGTGTGATCTTTATTGATGTTCACTCACTTGGCACACGCATCATTTGGCTTAAAACTAAAGACAATTTATAGGGGTATTCACTATAACCATCATTTATTTTCAACCTTAAGCATACACGACATTCTGGCGAAAGTGAAACTAACAGCTTATGCGCTATGTTCTGTACTTGTCCCTCTCATTCTGCAGCAGTAGGCTACAAATACGTGCGCACGTTGCGCGTGTTTTGCTTGCTTCATGATGCATTATATGAGTGGCTTTGGAATATAAATTGCAGCACGTTTCAGATGAAAAAAAGCTACTTTTATTTCTGAAAATATCACAGTTAGGAGATTTATAACCAGTGGTTCCCTGCATTATTACAGCAAAACGCGTAATTACAGTACTGAGCCGCTGCAATGGAGCCGCTCTAATTATATTAAATTAAAGATGATGTACCATACAGCAAAAATATGAACAGTGAAAGTAACAAAAACTTGTAAAATACATTTTAATGGGCATAACTAAGTGTGAAAATAACCGAAGATATTATACAGTCAAATCAAAATAAAGTAATCTGTGACATATTATAACCAAAAATTCTTCATACAGTGGACTACAAGTAAAATTTATACAAATTTGGGACAAAAAATTATTCAGACCGAGTCTGGGAAAAAAAAAACTTTCAGTTCAGGTTTGCATGAAGCTGGTTTACAGCATGGCCAGGAGACTACAGGCTGTCATTAAGACTAAGGGTGGCCCGACAGAGTATTGATAGTTGTGTAAATATTGTCATACTAACAGCTGTCTGAATAATTTTTGGTTGATTGTAATCCATTAAGTTATCTGACATTATCAAGCTGAATTTGTTCAGACACAGTTTTACTCTGAGTTCTTGTCATATTTTATTACCATTTTCTAAACTATAGCGAATAAACCGTGATAATGTGAGAAATTTTAAAGATGTTTGAATCAACTTTGGTTTGACTGTATTTATTTGATAAATTAAGTTAACCAATTAACATTATACATACTCTTGGGAAGTAGTGGCCTAATGGTTAAAGAGTCGGACTTGTAATCCAAAGGTTGTGGGTTCGAGTCTCGGGCCGGCAGGGATTGTAGGTGGGGGGAGTGAATGTCCAGCGCTCTCTCCACCCTCAATACCACGACTGAGGTGCCCTTGAGCAAGACACTGAACCCCCAACTGCTCCCCGGGCGCTGCAGCATAAATGCCCACTGCTCCGGGTGTGTGTTCACGGTGTGTGTGTTCACTGCTGTGTGTGTGTGTGTATGTGTGTGTGTGCACGTTGGATGGGTTAAATGCAGAGCACGAATTCCAAGTATGGGTCACCATACTTGGCTGAATGTCACTTCACTTCACTCTTTTGGTTTCTGTACCCAATATTTAAAAAAATGTACAAATGCAATGAAAAGTATCAGTATCGGTACTCAGTATCGGCAAGTACCAAAAAAAAAAAGTATCGGTATCGGGTGAGTACTGGAAAAAGTGGTATCGGTGCATCCCTAGTTGAAAGCATTGGCCAGTTATCTGAACTTAACTTTTGAACTTATCTGACCCTAGATATAGTGGATGGTAGTGGATGCTTTGCCTTCAAAATCACAGTCTAAGTGCAAAAAAAATATTTGGATGCACACTTGACTGTAAGAAGCAGCTTCACAACACAGAGATCTGGTGGTATAATAGCAGGCAGTATATGCTACTGATGTCCTGCAGCCTCCCGACCTTATCGCAACGATACACCTCCTAATGTGTTTTTTTACGCTCAACAGTAAGATTTGCATGTTTCATTATTTTTTAAAATAAAGTTTATTCAGCACTGATGTCAGACAACAGTATTTTGCATAGCAAAAATAATTCTCAAGCATGTTTAGATATTATTAAATGACAAATAGTCAAGTAATAATATCTAAACATCCTAAAATGTTTAAATTTATGCTTAAAAATATTTACACAGAGACCACTGTATCAGGACGATTATTGCTTTTTACCACTTATCCTCAAAGAGTTTTTTTTAATTCCACTGTGTTCCAGCATAATGGGCCAGTTTAATTCACATAAAACAAAAAGACTTAAAAGAGAGCAGTTGAATGAAAAAATAAATAACTTGCTTCTTTTAATTCAAGCACTGTGTGTTCAGCACACATTCATCTAGTGCAAGTTCACATAGAGAAACAATGTAAAACTTCATTGTGTGACTGCCGTGAGTTCACACAATCTCACTGAGGATGCCTAATCTCAAAAAACACAAAAACAAATCTTTACATGTCTGAAAAATAAAAATGGGTATGGAATTATGATGACAATTTGTATGTCTCTCTTATCTGAATCTATTTGACTTGTAATACAGCTAAACATGGCTTAGCTCTCATGGAAGTTGCAAACAGATTGATATACAGTACTTACAACTCCTCCTTTGGCACCTTTTGCACCAGCTTTTCCTGGCAAACCCTGAATTACACAGATAGATTTACACTTGGTGTGAGTTGAACAATGATACAAAACCCAGCAAATAAAGCTACTATGAAGCACTCAAAATTGATTATTAAACAGAACAACCAAACGATCTGCTAAATGAAAACTTTGCAGATTAAAAAACAAGCAGAGATGAAATCTCACCACTATTTGAACAGTGTAATTAATGGTAATACGTACAGGCAGGCCGTTAGGTCCTTTCTCACCAGGTACTCCAGGTCTCCCAGCATCTCCCTGTCAACACAAGCACACAGCGTCAGCACGGCCAGAAACACGGCCCAGATGCGTCTCTAAACCAGCTGCTGGTCACCTTTTCACCGTCCAGCCCTTGAGTGCCATCCTTCCCGTCCCTGCCCGGCATGCCCTGCGGATCCACACACAGCATTATAATGGGCAAATCTAACGCTCCTCACTAGAGTCAGCAAACCATACAGTTCCTCACCGGTTCTCCTTTAGGTCCTGCACCTCCCGGGACTCCCTTGGGGCCTATTTTCCCCTGTTAAGAGGATCAATATCACAATCACTCTGGTGCTACAGAAATAAAGCCCTACACTGAAATAAGTATGAAGGGCCAAGAAGAAATCTAGCAAGTAAAGTGCTTACTATCTCTCCTTTGGGCCCTCTGAAGCCTTGCGGCCCTTTCTCACCAGCATCACCCTATTCAGAAGACACGCAGCAAACTGTTTATGATTTTATTTATTAACAGAAACACACACATTAACACGTGCCACGTTAAAGGAGTGAGGAAACACTCACAGTTTTTCCAATGATGCCAGCTATTCCAGGTTTTCCTCTGAAGCCCGGCAGGCCCTGCACAGAGAAGCAGAAGCACACTGTCTGGACTCGCACAGGCTCCTACTTTTGTTCATGTGATCTATATTTGAGTGAGATGTGTGGTGTTACTGAGGTCTTACTCTGTCTCCTACGGCTCCCACCGGCCCCTGCAGTCCCCTCAGCCCCCGAGAGCCCTTTAACACACAGAACACCAATGGAGGAAAAGATAAGCTACTAAAATCTGGACATACAGTGTGTTATATGCTTTATGTTTGAACAGAATGCGTCACTGTTTATTTTGAGCAGTTCTATTCTATTCTGTTCTTCTAAACAACTAGTTAACACTGGGGTCCTTTATCATTTATTAAAAGAAATAAACGAGAAGTTGATTCTACCAAAGTAGCAGGTGTAAACAGATCTGACCAGCGGATCACCCGAGGATCTTCACAGTAGCGAAACATTAATGTTCAGTATCTGATAACTGTTTCATGACAGAATTGTTACAGGCAGTAATATCTGATGATATTATTATGGCTGTGAATCAACAACAGCCAGTGTTGGGGAGTTACATGTAACGGAATTACGTTATTTAATTACAAAATAAATGTAACTGTAATTTGTTACAGTTACTGAGAAAAAACATGTCATTTAATTAGTTACTTATTAAAATGTTAACTTTTACAAAAGCAGTTACATCTGAATATTTTCACACACATACATATTGAATTGATTTCTGAATTGAATCTGTATTTAACCTCAGAGTGATCTCGAAGTAAATAGAGGTGCTAAAGTCAGATTTTGTGGTGGCTGTGCTTTAAAAGAAAATGTTTATAATCTTAATTCAAATGATGAAGTATTGTGAAAGTCTGACAGTAATCAGTGTTGAGTTCTACTGTAAGAGTAACCCTGTCTGCTTTACATGCTTCAAAATGTTTAACAGTTGGAAACATTTGTTAGAAATTTAGAAAAGTAATCAAAACGTAATCAAATGTAATCAGTTACATTACTTTAATGAAGTAACTGAAATAGTACTTATTACATTTTAAATAGGGTAACTTGTATTCTGTAACCTATTACATTTCCAAAGTAAAGTAAAAGTAAAAAAGTAAAAGTTTTGACATATTAGTAATATAAGAGTGTGTGCATATTATAAAATGAAAATGTTATTTACAAAAAATGTTATTTGCATGACTTAACATTAAAACCTAGTTCTTTTGCTACTATTTTCTTAGTTTTTCTTTACTGTCTTTGAATCCCTAACTAAACAGGAATCAGTAAGATATTGGTGAGGTGAGGTCAGTCTCACCTGTAAGCCCACTGTCCCCGGGATGCCCGGTGGCCCCGGCGGCCCCTGAACCCCCTGATGGGAAGAGACAGCCACACAAACACGTTACCAACAAGCTGCTTCATTCAGAGCAGTGTTTCTGCATGTCGCACGCCCATCTCACCTTCTCTCCATCTTTCCCCAGCTCACCCTTACTCCCTTTATGACCTGTGTGACCCTAAACCAAAACACAGTTTGTGATAGAAACAGACGTCTTATCGTGTCAATGCTGATCAAGTCAAGTCATGTTCAACACAGATTGTGTGAGAGAGACAGTGATGGAAACAGTTCAGATTCTGCTGTTGAGATCAAGTACCTTGAATCCAGGCATCCCCGGCGGTCCAGGAGGGCCCGGGGGACAGATGGCCGGACACTGCAAACAAGACAATGATGCAATCAATCTGCATGCAAAGCAAAACCAGACCGCTGAAGACTGGTCCAGTGATGATGCTCTTCAGACGCCAGTCAGTGAATTCAGGCGAGAGCGCCAGCTTTACGTTAATAATGATCTGTGTTACAACTTACACCTCTCTACACATCACAGGCCTCATTTATAAAGCGTGTGTACGCTCAGATTTGATCGTAGAGTGTGCGGACGCTTAAATCCACGCCAGCGCTCATATTTATAAAGACGTGGAAAAGTGCTTAGCATCACGTCAGGGTCTGAGCAGACCTACACACTTTCTCTTGTTCCAGTACTGCAGGTTTCTGGAAATGAAAGCGGTTCTAAATTATGATGAATGGTGATCTTTTATATGTTAATGGCATTAATTAGGAGTCGTTTGCAAGCAGAGAGCTGAAACCATTCAGTTGCGCACAAGTTCAAGATCATTTGTGATTCATAGATTTCACATCTGAAAGAGATGTGCGTTTTCTCTTCGTACGTTCCTTCTCTGAATCACACGTACACATACTTGAGAGATGATCATAAGATCACATTTAGGATGGTTTCTGCACAACATGCAGTAGCACAGATGTGTATAAGGATGTGTATGCTGTATACAAACACTGAGAAAAAGTGAAAGGACCCTTTATTTATTGATCCATATAAGATCCATATAAGTATCTGATCGAAAGGCATGATGCCCATTTAAACCTGGTTTGTTTAGTTTGTCTAAAAGCAAATACCACTCCCCATAGAATAAATGAAAATAAATTATATTGTTTAAATAGTATTTTTGCTTGATTACTGATGATGTGCCGAACTAGCATCACAGTAAACATCAAGATTTGTCAAAGCTGTCTTTACTTACAGTAAGTAAACTAAATTAAACATTGACTAACCATTATTTCAATCTTAATCTTAGTTTATCTTAATTGGAAATGAAAACTTTAATATTACATCCTATTTTGCTTTTGTTTAAGTGAAATCAGGCTGTAAAAAGTTGACCTACATTGATCTACAGTCAGTTATGGTACAATCATATTTGTGGTCTACAAAATGAAATTGTGTTTCTCTTCTGAACTTGATTTCTTTGCTCTTAATAATGTAACGTGTGAATGTGAATTAAACAAGAGCTTGAAAATGCTTCGCATCTGACGTAACAGGGAGAGTAAACATTCTGAAATGAAGTATTATTATTATTATTATTTGAAAAAGGGAGCCTGAATGGTGTTTAAGGTTGAGTTCTGAGGGGAGTTGAATAGTTTCTGAGCTAACGATGAGGACGAGGAAGGCTACAGATAATCTGTGCTGCTTTACTGAAGGAGCAGACTTAGCATTTATGTGTGATTGCTCGTGAACAGTTTGTTGACTAGCAGTACTGTCTTATAATTCAGTGATGGGAGAAATTGGATAAATTAAAACCTGTCAGTTAACCATGTAAAAGCATTTTGAGACATTTGGTCAATTCAGAATAACTTAATTCAGGGAATGGATGTAGATGATTGAATAATGTAAATACAACACAATTCTTTTTTAAGTGATGGATTTGATAATAAATCATCTTTTTGTGCTGTATGAATGTCTTTTGTCTTTTATTAATATTAAATTAGTTTGTACAATGTACATTTTTGTCAGTGTAATATTGTAGTTCGTTACAATAGTTTTCATGTCAAAGTGGTGAAGCTTCTTAACGCACCAGCAGATCTCCACTGCCTTCAGGAAGAGTGCCTGGGAGCCCCTAAAAAAGAGGAAGAAGTATAGATGCAATAGAATTATTTGAATAAAATAACTGTTTTTGCCATCTGAGTGCAGGTACTTACAGGAGGTCCGTCTGTGCCGGGAAGACCAGGGATTCCTGGAAGACCCTCGGGCCCCTACGACACAAACCCGAGTCACTCGTCACAACACTCACCCTGCAGCTGTGCTGTTACATTAGTGCACCGCTACAACTGCTACTAATCATTATCGTTACATGTCCAGCAACATAAACATCTACGCTGTGTGTAAAAAGTGTGTAAAAAGCCACTGATCAGTCACTCACCGGCGGACCCTTAGGTCCTGGTCCACCTGGAAGTCCGTTAGCTCCAGCGAGACCCTGAGATCAGAAAACACAGAAACACAAATGCTTGACACTGGTTGCACATTTTCTTTTGTTAAGTGTCCTCACTAGATAAGAAATCCCCATAAGCCCACCAAGAGCCAGAGCAAGTAAACCTCTCCTGCGCCAAGCGTGTGAACTCATGACCGTTTCTCAGATCATTCTTCCTCTAACTGTGGTTTTGGACGGGTTTTACTCACCAGAGCTCCTGGTCTGCCTCTGCCCTGAGGAGGACAAGAGAAGACAACTTAAGACAAGTCACTGACGTGTTTGTCATGATACTGCACTCTTGCTGTACATGTGTTTTGTGAATGTAGGTAATGACGGTGGTCTGCCGAGTGAGAGAAACCATGGTGTGGGCTTGAACTGGAGAGCATCTTATTGTGATGTGCTGTAGCAAACATGCTGAAATGTCATATGACTGTGTTTACAGTGGATTTACGGATGCTGGGCACCTACAGGGGATCCGTCCGGTCCGGGAGGTCCTCGGTCACCCTACAACAACATACACAAAATAATATAAGTCTGAGCTGGCAAGCTCAACTAAACTAGCATGTGACGTGAACAGCAGACTTTAGAATAGAATAGAAATAAACTGAAGAACTGTATCTGATAGAATAGAACAGTATAGAGTAGAATAGAAAACAAACTGAAGCATTTAAACTGAGAAATGTAAGTCACATATTTTCAAAAAACGCCAGCATGTGAATTCCTACATAGTAATCTAAACATCCCTATGTAGTAGAGTCTGTACACTACTACACTTTTTGAGTTTTGTTACTGTTCTGTGCACATCATACACTATTTCAAGCACTCAATCAAGCCACTCCTCTTTAAAACATGATGGCGTTTTATTCACGCAAAGTCCCTTTCAAGGAAAGTCTGTTCACTCGCCGGCCATATTTGCAACGCCTCCGGGCAGCTCAAACAAAACCAAGTCCTTTCTAAATGAACCTATCCTGAAATCTCAACAACTGCTCGCTGAAGTCGTAATTAAATTACATATTTCAAATCAGCAACAAAATATGAAATGAACTGCCCCATGAATGTTGTTTCTTATGCTCAAATAGTGTTAGAAAAGCTAATTGGCATCAGCTGGTCTAGCCTCAGGTTTCTATGGGAACGATTGGCTCCTTCATTTAGAAGGCAGGACTTTTTCGGCATATTGCATGTTGCAGTTTCTCCCATTCATAAGAATAGGAGTGAACCGTTTTTGTAGTCTTTGTTTTACACATTGCATTTACGTTGGCTCTTGTGTTGAGCTATTTCGTTCGCAACCATTAAAGTATATGATTTCTACAGCGACTGATTTGGCGCACATCATTCTCTACTAAAGCAACACCAACTCTATAGTGGTTTGCCCAAGCATTGCAATTATTTCGCATTTCCCAACTCATTTGTGCGTGTGCACGGCATATTATTTCTTCTGCGCAGTCGCGAGCACCATAGATGTAGGCCTGATCACCAACAATCTTACTAAAAATACTTGAATTCGTTACACAGCCACATCACATGTATTAGTTTTTTTCTCAAATTATATCTATGGGTTGGTTCAAGCCTTAAATTCTGATTTTAACTTAATCTAAATAATTATTTTCCTAAAGACAAAAACATACAAAGTAAAAGATTTTTTACACATAATTGGTTGTAAAGACCAAAGTAAATGCCGAATCATTGACTTAAGTTATTTTGAAGTGACCAAATGAAGTGTCTCAATGTGATTTTCTGTGGTTTCACGACAGGAATTAATTCACTCAGTTTCATACATATTTCTTGTTACAGCACTTAATAAGAAGTCCTAATAACAAATTGTTAGTGAGCATTTGCACATAATTATTACAATAAATTGTAACGCTGCATCCAAAATACACTTCTTTACTAAATATAGTACTTTTTTACTATATACACAGGGCTGGGAAGGTTACTTTTAAAATCTGTTTCACTGCAGAATGTGCAGACTTTAAAAAGTCATTTGTAATGTATTTTTAGATAGCTCAAATTTAATCTAAATACTTTTGAATGCTTTGTAATTCTAATAAGGTATGAAACACAAAGAGTCCTCTGGAGAAAAATTACATCTACAAAATGTAGGACATTGGTTTTCCTCTGCATATTATTTTTTAACAAAATCAGTTTCCCACAATATTTCTTAAAAGGGACAAAATGCAGACAAACGTTTAAAAAAATGCTCAAGAATGCAACACGATGCACGACCAAGAGCCAGGGTGCCGGGGTGTAAATCGTACTGATTTGTCTTCTGGGAAACATGTAAGTATTAGATTCTAAAGTGCAGTAAATAAAAAAAAATAAAAAAATCTTGAAACAAAATAAGAAATCATCCTGTTCAAAAGTTTCCACCCCCGCTCTTAAAACACTGTTTCTTTCTTGAGCGCCAGCAAATGTTTTCACCTCCTGTAATAGTTGTGTATGAGTCCCTCAGTGTGAAAAGATGGATCTGAAAATCATGCAGTTATTGTTGGACAGCAGAAGATGCTGGAAAACCTGAGAAAGTGAAGAGCTGGAGGATTTTTCTGAAGAACAGCGGGCAGAAGAACTGCTCAGGATGAACACGGGACTCATCAACAACCATCACTAAACATGACCACAGTCCTACAGTTTCTATAAATTCAGTTATTTTGTCATGTGGTGGACAGTATGTAAGCATCTGTTGTGTGAAATCGCTTATTCAGGACAGAACTAAAATGCAATTTTTATGATCCCTCTAATTTTGTTAAAAAAATATTAAAAGTTTGCATATTCTGCAAGGGGTATGAAAAAACATATCTTAAGGCCTTTCCACACTAAGCGCTATGCAAAAAAGCGAGGTGAATCACCCGCGAATGCTGCTTTCACACGAGCGCGAAACGAATATTCGCCTTCTGCTAATTAACGCCTGCACGCTAGGTGGCGCCGACCAGCAATGCATTTTTTCTTCATGTAGTGTATGCATCTCGTGTGGTTTACATCGTCCACTGCTCAATATACAGCATTTAATTAAGATAAATAACTTGTGTTTCTTCATCAGAAACACAAAATATCCATAATGCTTACAAGAATACATCTGAAATAATTAGAGGTACAATTAGCATCAATCTACATTGAAAATGTATGTAATTATTAATGTTTTTGCTCAAAACCCACTTTAAATCATCATTCTTGTGCTTGTAATAACTTCCGATTGTGATCTAAAATGGATTTTGATTCTATAATAGACAGACATGCACTCTTTGCATGTTTTATTCTGGACTGATCGCTTGTCATGTGTTACAAACATCCTTTATTGTTAAACTAAATACCACGAGCTGCATAAAAACATATACAGAAAACCTATCTTCACAATTATAGGTCTATTCGCTTTCATATTTCATGTGTAGAAAAATATTTTTTCTCTCTTTTTTATATACGGAAGGGCAAGAGATATGATTGTGATTGTCTAGAGTGAATGAGCTTGGACACTCGCGCTCGTGGAAGAAAATAGACGGTGCTCTTCAGATAATCCAATAAATAAAACAATAAATTAGGATGCTTCTGCAGACCATCAGATTCGGAGAATCACCAACTGCTGCTTCCATTCATTGCCCGATACAGTTTACATTAATGTTTAAGTGACATAAATAACATTCAAATTCAAAGAGATCACTTTGGCCATCTAAAATACATTTTGGATGTAACTGTAATTTGACTACCACCCATTTAAAATGTAACTATAATAAAACCCAGTTACTCATATTTTATATTTCAAATACATAACTATTTTGCACGTAGTTTTGCACGTGGGATACTCCCCAGCCCTGATAGTATGCTAAAAGACCAGCATGTCCAAATTCATAGTGTTCAAAAACAGTACCCTGCTGAAAAAGCCAGCACATGCTGATTAGGTATGTTTTGAAGCATGGTAGCTGGTTTGAGCTGGTCCTGAGCAACTAGCTCCTGCTCAGAAACTGCTTCAAAACATACCCAATCAGCATGTGCTGGCTTTTTCAACAGGGATGATGAAAAGTACCCAGATTGCCTACTTCTGCCTGGATTCTGAAGTACACACTACACTGATGGAGTCTGCTTAGACACACTGTTTATGAGTCCGTCTTCAGCGCAGTGCAAACCAGCATAAATCAAACTGTTGAAACTCCCCTCACAACTGAAAATTAAACCCTATAAAGTCTCAAAAACTCAAAACTATACCTAATTTCTGTTTTTTTACTCTCCCCATGGGAAGTACAGTTTCAGTTATGTCAACATCAAAAATCATTGTCAAGTACCTGATTCGTTCACATTTGCCCTACATAATTTGCCCATATCTAGCAGACTGCGCATTTGAAAGAATTACATTATTTGAGTATTATTACAGTGAGTGTACCATATTTAAAATATATTATATTTTATATGTACTTATTAAATATATATATTTTTACAATATATTTTCTTTAGACATACACCAAAATGTTACCCAGTGTAGGTCAATTTTTGGCTTTTTTTTTTTACAAATATCAGCATAAGCAAAACCTAAATAATTTGAAAGAGCAGTTTTCATTTAAAGGACCACGCACTCTTAAAACGGCTCATTCAAACATGCCCCACATGTCTAGGTCACGGTGTGGGGAGATTTGCAAAACACCGCCCAAATGTTTACGCAAAGAAAGAAGGTGGAACTATTATTCTGGCTGCAGTGTTGTTGCTGCCGCCGGCGCCATGTCCTGGAGACGCTGTGTTTCGTTGTGAAAGCGAAAGTACTTTGTTTGGGCTTCCAAAAGAGGACACAACTAGAAATCAGTGGTTAAGTTGTATTTACAACAATGTTCCAGAACAGTTCAATCCATTAGAGTGTGTGCAGCGCATTTTACAGAGGACTATTTCCTGAACCTGGAAGAAAGTGGCCTACAATGCTGGCTTGCATAAAGGCTGTTTCTATAAAGTGGGGCAATTCCAACTTTGCAAGGACAGTCTGGCGCTTCTGACTCACAGCCTGTAAGTATGTTTCTGCTACTGACGATTCACACGCGAGTTTTGAGCTGTGTAGAGTAGTGCTTGTTGTTTGTCGATTCTCCAATCACAAATGCAGACATGGTAATGTTTACACGGCGCGATGCAACGCGACGCGTAAAAAGACAGTATAAGTCATTATAATAAGTAATTATGTCAATTATGGATGCAACAAATGCCTTGTTTATAATGGCTTTTATTGTTTTAGTCTCTTCGTGCACGGCATCACAATACGGTAAGGGGCGTAACATTTCCGTCTCACGCTTGAGGTGTTCGGCCAATCACAATGGACTGGATAGCTGGCCAATCAGAGCACACCTCGCTTCTCAGAACGATGAGCTTTGTAAAAATCGACGCGTTTCAGAAAGGCGGGGCATAGAGGAGCAACAATAATGTACAGTATGTGGAAAATGTGTTTTTTAACCTTAAACCACATAAACACATTGCATTACACCAAATACACAAAATAATGTTTTTAGCAACATCATATGACCTCTTTAAGCTAAAACTGAAAAAAATTAAATTGTTAGTCAATGTTTAATTTAGTTTAAGATAGCTTATTTTTTAAATATGCACAATGTTTTATGTAATGTACTAGCAATAAATAAATAAATGCATAAATTTACATTTAATCATTTAGAAGATGCTTTTATCCAAAGCGACTTACAAATGATGACAGTAGAAGCAATCAAACTAACAAAAGAGCAACATTACGTAAGTAAATAAATAAATAAAAGAGAGAAATTGAGCATTTCTGCCATCAGTAAAGCTAGCCAATATGTGTTCTGCACATCAACACTGGTCAAAAAACTTTAAACAAAACGCTTTGCTTTATTCCAAGTAAACAGTTATTTGCTTTTTATTCAAACTGTTTATTCAGTGAAAATCCAGATTTTTGATAATATAATATAAAAATGTATTTAAATGAATGGTGTGGTTGTGTAACTAATTTCAGTGCCCCATAACTGAACCTGTCCTGACAGGAGACGTCCTCTGAAAACCCCTCATGATAGCTGATCACTGTAGATTTACTGCTCTTAAAATCTTATTATATTATATATTTTCTACTAGAAACAAAACAAAAACAAAAAAATTTACCGTGCAACACGACTCATTATTTGATGAGATAATTTTTTTTTGTTTTTCTATTGCTGTCAAACAGTTGATGCCGTATGTTTCCACAGTTATAAGACATCACATATACCCACAGCTCAGACTATCAGCCACACAGAATTACAGTGATTCCTGCCGATTCCAAGAAACTAATGAACAGAAAACCTGTGCTGGGACGACTTCACATTCCAGGCTGGATTAGAGAAAACTCTCCATTCATCTACAGTCAGCTGATGCTCATTAAATCTGCTCACGGCTACACACCGTGCTCAGGACACAGCTCAGAGGGACCGTTTAGGACCGCAAAACTACAAGAGTGTTATGCATGTCATGTATAGAGACAAATCTGAGAGTCACTTACTGCTGCTCCTGGCGGCCCGTCCTTGCCAGCTGGACCGTCCGGACCGGTCAAACCCTGCAGAACAGCACATTTTCAGGACCAGGAGACAATTTTGTTTAGTGCTTAAATGATTTCCTTTCTTTATAGAGAAAAAAGAAAACAACAGTTTGTGTGTGGCACTGAAAATGCTGTGACTTACATCTACACCGGGGAGACCAGGCAGTCCCGGGCTCCCTGCGGCCCCAGGTTTGCCTGATTTACCTTTCGGCCCCTGCAATCACACGAGAATTCAAAACTTTGCGCCTTATACATGTTATTTATTGCATCAAGTCTTTGGAAGGGAATAAGCAGCGGGATGGGGTTAAAACATGACACTCGACTGGTCGGTGTTCCCCTGCTCTACCGCATTATTTACACAAAATCTAGATAGAGAAGCACTGTCAGAAAGAGATATGAGGTGAGCAGACATTTCTACATCTTTAGCACTGTGATGCAAGTTAGATGCAAAAGCAAGATCAGTGCTTTAAAGTATTAGACGTGAGCACATCCAGATACTCACAGGCTTTCCAGGAAGTCCGGCAGGGCCAGGTTTACCCTGCACAGATAACAATCACTTAACATTAGACAGCAGCCCACAGTGATCATGTATTCTGTATGAAGGACCTGCTCTGAGCTGAATAACGCTGGGGCTGAAGGGGGCTGGGAAACTCTAGACGCTTGTGTTTGATTTGAGGCTGAATGAATGGGCTCTCTGTCACCGCTCACGCTGAGCAGATTCTCGTTTACTGAGGAAACATTCACTGCTTTCAACGTTTGCATGCGTAAATTCCTGAGTTTTTCCTTTACCATTAACAGCCTGTCTAAACATTACTGTTTACACATGCAATATAATGAAGCTCATTTACATGAAAGTTTTAGATTATTGATGAGAAATGTTTTCAAATTCACAGAAGGAATATCTGTTCAGTCATTTTTCTGAATTTTGATATCTTTTTCTCCGTCTTTTGTTTCTCACCTAAAATGTGCAACAAACACACGCAGATAAAGGAAACGGAATATAAAAACATATGTGTATTTATAATAGATTAAGACATGCAGCTGGAACTCACGTCGATGCCATCTTTCCCTGGGGGTCCCGGCAGCCCTGGCGCTCCAGATGCACCCCGAGGACCCGGCCTTTGCTATAGACATAAACAACACAAAATCACCAATCAGAATAATCAAATAAAGAAATCAATGTAAATAAATGAAATCCCTCAAGTGTCCGTTCTCAGCTCAAAATGTCAGGTTTCTGAGTGAAGCTAAAATTAAATCTGTTCATTAATAAAAAATGAACTAATCACAAGGTGATCTGCATTGAAATGCTAAATATTCAGACAGAAAAAGACCAAGATGAAGAACACAAGTGAAGTGGGCAAACACTGTAAAGATCTCACAAAGATGCCATTGTGTGACGATCACATTACACCATGAAAAACATGCTCTGTAAGGTAACCTCATATATTTTTAATATAGTGTAACATCAATAAAAAATAAAAGAAGAAGAAAAAATAAGATATCAATCTGACATGCACTCGAAGTTACACCAGCAAAAGTCATTTTAAGGGTCAGGTAGAAACTGCACGATTTTACTTCTTCATACACATTACAGTCAGTCCACAAAGCGTTCTTTAACGACAATAACATGCATACAGTGAATCTACTTTCATGGATTGAACAAACTGATGTGATCTGATACTGCTCTCAGTCCAGACACAGATATCACCGCAGGCAGCTGTCTTACCTGAGCCAGAGACGACGCTAGCAGCTGGCAGAGGAAGAGTAAATGAAGCGCTGAGAACACGGCCATGGCTCCTGCGCTCCTGTGCCCTGTGCTGGACGCGCTCGGTATGAATGCAGATAAAGAGCAGGAGTCCGGACCGGCGGAGGGGGCGGTCAGAGAGAGGCCCCCCCACCCGACCAGAAACACACACACCAGCTGGTTCAATCCAATAAAGGCTCTGTCATGTTCTGTCAGTACTAGCAAGTAAAACGCACAACCTGATAAACACCAATATCGTTTATATGAGCAAAACACGTAGGGTACTAGAAAGTAATAATGGTGATTATAAGTTCTCGTGAGACGTTTTTATTTTTTTTACAGAATACAAGAGCATCTCAAAAAATTAGAATACTGTGAAAAAGGTTTTTTTTTGGTAACATTTCAAAAAGTGAAACTTCCATATTTTCTAGATTCATTACATGTAAAGTAAAACATTTCTAAAAAAATTTTAATTATCATTTTTTATTTTTTATTTTGATGATTAGAGCTTACAGCTCATGAAAGTCAAAAATCAGTATCTCAAAATATTAGAATATTTACATTTGAGTTTCAATTAATGACCATTTATTCTTTATAAATATAGCTCTTCAAATCTTCTGGTGAGAATTACTGCATTTTAAAACATATATATATATATATATATATATATATATATATATATATATATCGCATCATATACAGGTACATCTAAAAAAAATTTGAATATCGTGAAAAACTTATTTCAAAAAGTGAAACTTTCATATATATTTTACATTCATAACATGTAAAGTACATTTACATTTATGCATTTAGCAGACACTTTTATCCAAAGCGACTTACATTGCATTCAAGTAACAGTTTTTTTTTTTTACATTTTTATCAGCTCTTGCTTTCCCTGGGAATCGAACCCATGATCTTGGCGTTGCTATCGCCATGCTCTACTATTTGAGCTACAGGAAAGTAAGACATTTAAAAAAAAAATTTGTTTTAATTTTGATGATTAGAGCTTACAGTTCATTAAAATCAAAATCCAGTATCTTAAAATATTAGAATATTTACATTTGAGTTTCATTAAATGGCCATCTCTACAGTATAAATTCAGGGTATCTCTTGTTCTTTGAAACCACAATAATGGAGAAGACTGCTGACTTGGCAATGATCCAGAAGATGAACATTGACGTCCTCCACAAAGAGGGTAAGTCACAGAGGGTCATTACTGAAAGCTGTGGCTGTTTACAGAGTGCTGTATCAAAGCATATTAAATGCAAAGTTGACTCGAAGGAAGAATTTGGGTAGGAAAAGGTGCACAAGCAACAGGGATGACCGTAAGCTTGAGAATACTGTCAAGCAAAGCTGATTCAAACACTTGTGAGAGCTTCACAAGGAGTGGACTGAAGCTGGAGTCAGTGCATCAAGAGTCTCCACGCTCAGACGTCTTCAGGAAAAGAGCTACCAAGCCACTTCTGAACCAGAGACAACGTCAGAAGCGTCTTACCTGGGCTGTGGAGAAAAAGAACTGGACTGTTGCTCAGTGCTCCAAAGTCCTCTTTTCAGATGAAAGTAAATTTAGTATTTCATTTGGAAATCAAGGTCTGGGGTCTGGAGGAAGAGTGGAGAGGCACAGAATCCAAGCTGAACCCCACAACGTTACAGTTTTTGACTGGCATGTCTCTTTAACTTGTGCATCTTTGAGCCTATAATTAGTACAACCCGAATTCCAGAAATGTTGGAACGTTTTTTTAAATTTGAATAAAATGAAAACTAAAAGAATTTCAAATCACATGAGCACAATATTTTATTATTATTCACAATAGAACATATACTGTATAACATATGTTTAAACTGATAAATTTTACAAATGTATGCACAAAATTAGCTCATTTCAAATTTGATGCCTGCTACAGGTCTCAAAATAGTTGGGACGGGGGCATGTTTACCATGGTGTAGCATCTACTCTTCTTTTCAAAACAGTTTGAAGACGTCTGGGCATCAAGGTTATGAGTTTCTGGAGCTTTGGTATTGGAATTTGGTCCCATTCTTGCCTGATATGGTTTCCAGCTGCTGAAGAGTTTGTGGTCGTCTTTGAAGTATTTTTCGTTTAATGATGCGCCAAATGTTCTCTATAGGTGAAAGATCTGGACTGCAGGCAGGCCAATTCAGCACTCAGACTCTTTTACTACGAAGAGCTGCTGTTGTAATGGCTCAAGTATGTACTTTTGCATTGTTAGGGTTAGGCCTTCCCTGAAATAGACGTCATCTGGAGGGGAGCATATGTTGCTCTAAAACCTTTATATACCTTTCAGCATTCATAGTGCCTTCCAAAACATGCAAGCTGCCCATACCGCATGCACTTATGCACCCCCATACCATCAGAGATGCTGGCTTTTGAACTGAATGCTGATAACATGCTGGAAGGTCTCCGTGTCCGTGATTTCCAACAAGAATGTCAAATTTGGACTCGTCTGACAATAGAACACTTTTCCAATTTGAAACAGTCTATTTTAAATGAGCCTTGGCCCACAGGACAGGATCGCGCTTCTGGACCATGTTTACATATGCTTCCTTTTTGCATGATAGAGCTTTAGTTGGCATCTGCGGCGGATTGCGTTTACCGACAGTGGTTTCTAGAAGTATTCCTGGGCCTATTTAGTAATGTCAATGATAGAATCATGCCGATGAGTGATGCAGTGTCGTCTGAGGGCCCGAAGACCACGGGCATCCAACAAAGGTCTTCGGCCTTCTCCCTTACGCACAGAGATTTCTCCAGTTTCTCTGAATCTTTTGATGATGCTATGCACTGTAGATGATGAGACCAAGGTGGAGATGTTTGGCCATAATGCACAATGCCACGTTTGGTGAAAACCTAAAGAGCATATCAGCACAAACACCTCATCCCAAAAGATAAACATGCTGGTGGAGGGTTGATGATTTTGGGCTTGTTTAGTAGCCACAGGACCTGAGCACCTCGCAGTCATTGAGTTGACCATGAACTCCTCTGTATCCCAAAGTATTCTAGAGTCGAATGTGAGGACATCTGTCCGACAGCTAAAGCTTGGCCAAGATTGGGTCATACAACAGCACAGTGGTCTCAAGCACACCAGCAAATCTACAACAGAACGGCTGAAAATAAAAGAATCAAGTGGTAATCATGTGGTGAAGAGCTGTGCATAAACAAATCCCCACAAACCTCAATAAACTGGAGCAACATTGTAAAGAAGAGTGGGCCAAAATTCCCCCAGAATGATGTGAGAAACTGATTAAGTAATACAGAAAATGATTTGAATTCAAGTTATTGCTGCTAAAAGTGCATCTACAGGCAACTGAATCATAGGGTGTCCTAACTTTGTCACTCATGGTTTTTCCATTTTGGCTTTGACCTGCCAAGGACCAGATATTTTTTATTATGTCCTGATACAGAAAACCATGGAATTCAATAGGGTGTCCTAACTTTTTCACATAATATATATATATATATAAAATGACTGTAGTAATTAATTTTTTGCATTTTGAGTTCCTGTCCCTCAGAAACTCTCTGCACATCCCTGTATAAATTTGATTGATTTTAATAAAACTTTAATGTGCTTGAAGTGTGCACCAAGCAGTAGGAAAATACAAGTATCGGATCAGGACTCTGTATCAGCAGATACTCAATACGCAATATATAGTGGGAAGTCGTGGCCTAATGGTTAGAGAGTCGGACTTGTAATCCAAAGGTTGCGGGTTCGAGTCTCGGGCCGGCAGGAATTGTAGGTGGGGGGAGTGAATGTCCAGCGCTCTCTCCACCCTCAATACCACGACTGAGGTGCCCTTGAGCAAGACACCAAACCCCCAACTGCTCCCCAGGCGCTGCAGCATAAAATGGCTGCCCACTGCTCCGCGCGTGCGTGTGTGTGCGTGCGTGTGCGCGCACGTTGGATGGGTTAACAGAGCACGAATTCCGAGTATGGGCCACGATACTTGGCTGAATGTCACTTCACTAATGATATTCAATGAGCTATACCTGATTGGGTCATCCCTAATGTCTAGATGAAGCATGTTGTATATTCATTTTTTGTTTACTGGAACTCTATGATGTTTTAGAGCCCAGGGGCCTCCAGCCCCCTATAAGTCCTGTCCTGTATTATATCAAATATGGCACTAAATAAGTTCATAAACCACACGTTAATAGGAAAGTATTCAAGATTCAAGATTTTATTTGTCACATACACAATTATACAGAGTATAACCAGCAGTGAAATGTAGGTCAGGTCCGCTCCAAGGACAGTGCAATTATAAAGTATACAAATATTAAGAAAAAGAAAAGTAGAAAAAATAAAATAAAAGATAAAAAATATAAATATAAATGTGCAGGTCAGTATGTTGTTGACTTAAATAGTAATATAAGAAGGAATGTGCAAAAAAGTTGTACAGGGTATTTACATAACAGCAATACGAGGTAGAAAAAAATTCTGAATAGCTTATTGATATGGTGATATTTACATGGAGTCAAGTGATGTTATGACACAGAGTTAGAGTTTAGGAGCCTGATGGCCTGGGGGAAGAAGCTCCTCCTAAGTCTCTCAGTTTTTGCCATCAGGCTACGGAAGCGCTTACCAGATGGAAGCAAAGTGAATAGACGGTTACCAGGATGATTAGAGTCCTTGATGATTTTGACAGCTCTATTTTGCAGCGTTTGAGGTAGATGTCCTGCAGAGAGGGGAGAGCAGACCCTGAGATGCGCTCAGCTAAGCGCACAACTCTCTGTAGTGCTTTGCAGTCCTGATTGGAGCTGTTTCCATACCACACTGAGATGCACTGAGTCAATACACTTTCTATGGTCCCTGAATAGAAAGTTTTCAGGATTGCTGGTGAGACCCTGAATTTCCTCAGCTGTCGCAGATGGTACAGTCTTTGCCTGGCTTTCTTTACCTGAGTTTGGATGTGTGTAGTCCAAGTCAGGTTCTCGGAGATGTTTACACCGAGGTACTTGAAGCCAAGTATTGCATGGTATATTCAAAGGTACTTAAAGAAAAAAAAAAAAAAGATTATGAAGTTCTTCAGAGTAATGCATTTACAAACTTTCATTAATTTCTGTCATAACACAGTACCAACAGTTTCCACATTCCTCTAAGTATGTTTTGTGTATGTATCTTATTCATATAAATGTTGGCAGGCGAAGATATATATTTAGTAGTAGGTCCAAAAACAAGAACTCATTATTTCAATGAGAGATGGTGAGCATTAGGAAAACAGTCCAAAGGTCCTTCATTCACTGCCATGCTGTTCACATTTTCTGCATGAGCTACACTTCATCCAATTACCATTGTGTCTCCTTTTCCTCTTAAACGGCTTGATCTCAGGAGGTTTGACAGATTTAAAACACTATGAAATTGGAAAAGGATTAAAGACATCAAATTGACAAAACATACACATTTCCTTTATTCCCTTGGTCTCTGCCTTTATTACTGAGCTTCAGCAATTGAGCAAAAAGAAGTACACTTTAATAATTATTTTAAAACAACAGAAAAACAATATATAAACATTAATTCATGTTTTTTGTTTTTATTCTAGAATGCTTCATGAAGGGTTAATTTATGGTACTGTGGGAAGAGTTTTAATTATAAATTTGGAGTTACTGCATGTGCTGCACATTCCAAGAATCACTAAGGGATTGATTTATACAATTTCTGACCATAGGGCTTATTAATGCTTCTATAGTTTATGACTGCAGATGTAAAATGAACATTTTTGAACTCAGAAATTTCCAGCTGCGTAGTAAAAGACAAGCTCCTTCATTTGAATTCCGGGATATCATTAAAAACACGAAAGAGTTTTGCATCAGCAAAAATACAGTATATCTACTGAAAAACGGTATACTATGTTTTTAAATATGGAAATATTCTCATCAATAGTTACTTCATTAGTTGAATGTACATTCCTCTTTCACAGTTTCAGCTTAAGAAAAAGAAAAAAGCTTGGAAAAACTGCAAATATGAAAAGTATGGACAAATAAACATTCAAACTAGAAAAAAACAGCTATAACAAGTACATCTGGCCCCATCGTAACTGAACCACCGCAAAGAAAAAATGTGTTTGAATGAACCCCTTCAGCTCAGTTCATATCTCATCTTGTAATAAGTTCATAAAGTGTCGATTTTCAGTGCTTTATCATGTTCAGGAATCATTCATGGGCGAGGTATGAACTCGTGTCCATAATGTCCATCAGCTCTTCCTTCTCCGATCCATTCGACTGGGTGCAGTTCGTTGCGTTCTTCTCATGGCTCTCTGATTGGACGCTCATCATCGTCAGGCCAGGCCTGGGAATCTTCTCATTGTGTTTAGGGCTGTCAGTCACTGTCCTGTCCTCACTCGCTCCTTCCGGCTCCTCCTGGGAGTCAGCAGGACAGAGCAGACGGTCTGTCTCGTCCCGAGAGTCGTCACAGTCTGCCGATCCTGCGCTAGAACCGGCTACACGCTCACAGCTAGCGTCCGAGGCCTCTGCCGCTTGCTCGGGCTTCTGGAGGACTTGGTCTTCAGCACAGCGTGGCTCGTCACTGACAGTCTCTCCATTGTTAACACCGGTGCCGTTACTGAGAGCTAATTCTACAGAAGCAGCGTCTGGACTGGGCTCCTGATCTTCTGTAGAGCCCTCGGAGTGTTTCTCAGAGTCATCTTTCAATACGGAGTCACTGTCCACTTGCTTCTTTGCATCTGTGAGATCAGGGACCGGCTTGCTGTGTTTCGGCTCACTTGCGGCTTCTCCGTCCTTGTTTCTGTATCGTGAATGACCTTCTTCCTGCGCTGCGCTGTCTCCGCTGCCAGCTGAAGAGTTCTGCCGCTTCTCCGACTTCTTGAAGCGTTTTTGGATTCTTCTGGGGCACCACACAAACTTGTCTTTGGGCTCGAAGTGCTGGAAGGCGAAGCGCACCAGCTTCCTGCGCTCACGCTTGTCCCGCACGGCAAACAGGAAGTAGTCGAGCACGCTACGTTTAACGCCGCTGAGGGTCTTTCTGACGAGGGATTCCTCCAGGAAGAAGCGCACCAGAGGGGCTTGGAAATGCTCAAAACCCAGCTCTCCCAGGCTCTTGAGTATCCTTGTGATTCGGAGATTATTGTGCATGTTTCTGAAAGCAAATGTGAAATTATTTTTAATGGCATGTGAGAAAGACTGTCTGGAAATAAAGAAAGAGTGAAAAGGTGTCAATACATCCTAATGCACTCTATAGGCCCACGTGTCATTCTGAAATGTAGTTATTATTTATTTTTCTAGACAATGCACATGATTGTCTTTCACTTTTTATTTGGAGTCTGCAGAATTACTTCTGTCTGAAAGTCACTATGCTGTCTGGAAAGCCCTTCAATAAACTGCAGATTTGTTTAGTGACAAAACTGGTTTCATTAATAGTGATTAATAAATTAGATGCAAAGCATAAAATGGTAAAAAATAAAAAAAGATTCTAAAATGTCAGACAGAAATATGATTGTATAAAATGTTTTTAATGTTCTCATTATGAAAAAAATACAACTGCAATCAGAAATCATCAAGGTCCAAGCACCCACGTAGACAATTCAATGATAATGTTTTTAAGTGTCTTCAAAAAACATCATGATATTTATTAACAGAGACAATTCTATTTTCTCCCATCTCCATAGGGAATCAATATATTCAGTATCAATAGGATGTGTGTGTGTGTGTGTGCATATATATTTCAGTGCCGTGAAAAGGTTTTTGTCCCCTTCCTGTTTATTTTATTTTTTTGCATATTTGTCACGCTTAAAATATTCAAACAAATTTTAATATCACACAAAGATAATGCAAGTAAATACAAAGCAGTTTTTAAATGATGATTTCATTTATTAAGTAAGCTGAGTTCAATTTCACTAGACACCCAGGCCTCATTACTGCCAGACTTGTTGAATCAAGAAAACAATATAATAGAACCAGTAATAGAACCTGTCTGACAAAGTGAAGCATGCTTAAAGAGCAACACATCATGCCGCGATCTAAAGAAATTCAAAAACAGATGGGAAACAAAATAGTTGACATGTATCAATCTGGAAAGGGTTATAAAGCCATTTCTGAGGCTTTGGGACTCCAGTGAACCATGGTCAGAGCCATTATCCACAAATGGAGAAAACTTGGAACAGTGGTGAATGTTCAGTTTTGTTGTATTTAACTGGTTTGCACTCTATCTGCCATGTGCCTTATGCCACTGCTGACCAAAGAGAACACAAAGACTCAGCTCACATTTGCCAAAACATATCTTGATTACCCCGAAGACTTTTGGGCAAATATTCTGTGGACAAAAGTTTAACTTTTTGCAAGGTGTGTGTCCCGTTACAGCTGGTGTAAAAACAACACAAGATTTCATAAAAAGAACATCATACCAACAGTCAAACATGGTGGTGGTAGTGTGATGGTCTGGGGCTGCTGTGCAGCTTTAGGACCTGGACGACTTCCATAACTGATGGAACCATGAATTCTGCAATCAGAAAATCCTGAAGGAGAATGTCCGGCCATCAGTTTGTGGCCTCAAGCTCAAGCGCACTTGGGTTCTGCAGCAGGACAATGATTCGAAACACACCAGCAAGTCCACCTCTGAATGGCTCAAGAAAAACTAAATTAACGTTTTGGAGTGGTCAAGAGAAAGTCCAGACTTAAATCCACCTGAGATGCTGTGGCATGACCTTAAACAGTCCATTTATGCTCAAAAACCCTCCAATGTGGCTGAATTAAACCAATTCTGCAAGGAAGAGTGGGCCAAGATTCCTCCACAGTGATGTGAAAGACTCATTGCCAGTTATCGCAAATGCTTGATTGCAGTTGTTGCTGCAAAGGATGGCACAAGCAGTTATTTAGGGGGGAATGACTTTTTCACGTAGGGCCAGGCAGGTTTGGACAGCTTTTTTCTCTTAACAAATAAAATCAATTTCAAAACTGCATTTTGTATTTACTCGTGTTATCTTTGTGTAATATTAACATTTGTTTGATGATCTGAATCATTTGTGTGTGACAAATATGCAAAAAACCCCCCAAAAAACAGCAATAGCGCAAAAACCTTTTCACGGCACTGTATATTAGCCTGTATCTGTTAAACAATTTCATTAATCTGTATTCTTTTGATAACATTTTGTTACCAGTGACTCAAGATTAGTAAAGTAAATTAGTTTATTATAATACCACCTTAAAGCCAAATGTTCATCAAATAGCCACCTCATGTAGTTACATATAAGCTAAAAGGTACTAATCAAATGTAATTTTTCAATTAACTGGTGGAAGTTATAAGAGTTTTTAGTTGTAGTGGCCTTGTCTACACCTGAGATCTGGAGCGTCACCAGAACACGAGCCCTGGGGGAATACTACTGATAAATCCTTGTGAGTCGATGGGATTGACGTACACTGACCTGAGAATCATTTTCCCTCATAATATTTCAGCAGTCAAGTCGTTTAGAATCAGCAATAGCAAATTCACAAAGCAATTAATACATTGATCTAATCTTGTAAAAAGGGTTTACAAAAGGTCTGAAGCCTTTCGCAATTTAGTTTGATTTGTTTGGACAGTTCGCTTACGAACTTGCAGCGGTTTCTCACACCACAATAGTAAAGGGGATATTTTATGGCAGCGGCTATTTTCTCTAAGTGTAAATAGCTATAGATGCTATTTACACTGTTAAAATAGCAGGATTTTCTGCTATTTATACTAGGGATGCACCAAATCTAGGATTCGGATTCGGCCGAATCCTGGGCTTTTTGACGGGGTTCGGTTTCGGCCGAACCTTAGATTTATTTTCCACCGAAACCGAACCCTAGACTTGCGCTACGACGTCACACGGCCGTTGATTACGTGAAGGTGTTTACATAGGACCCGTTCGAATGTAGTAGGCTGTAAGAATCTGAAAATGGAACTCGTAAGCAAAAAAAGTTTTGTTTGGCAGTACTTTCAACCAAAAGAAGGCGATTCAAGTCGAGCTTTATGTTCAATTTGCAATGCCAATTTGTCTCGTGGTGGCAAGTAGAGCCCTGCGCGGGACTGTTTTCTTCATCCCGCGCCCGCCGAATTTCTGACCATTACCGCCCGCTCCCGCAACGTGTGTGTTACACTCCCGCCCGCTCCCGCAATATGTATGTCCACTCCCGCCCGCACCCGCAAAACTCTGAGAATTTATTCCCGCACGATAATAGAGATGCATTGATTTTGTGTCTTCTCCCGTCCCGCAGGAAAAAAAAAAAACCTATTGTATTGCTATTATTAAAGAGATTCATGTTTGTTCCTTTCCCTGACCTGCATGTATTCTGACGCACTGGTAGGGAAGATGAATATAGCCTGGGCTATCGGGGACATCTAAAACGCTTAGGCTACCGCGCGTTTCTTTAGACTTCAAGTACTTTGATTTTGTTGACAATGACATCATGTCGCTAGGTTACCTCCCGATCCCGCAGTGTTTTTTTTTTAGCCGCCCATTCCCGCCCGCAGCAAGGTTCAAACCGCCCGCTCCCGCGAGATTTGCGTTGGGTCCCACGGGACCCGGCGGGTCCCAATCCCAATGCAGCACTCTAGTGGCAAGGACCCTAAGCAGTACACAACATCGCCGATGTTAAAACTAAGGATGCGAGTAGGATTCGGTATTCGGTTTCGGATTCGGCCGAATCTTAAACAGTGGATTCGGTATTCGGCCGAACCCCAAAAATCTGGATTCGGTGCATCCCTAATTTATACTACATATATTGCAAATAGTGGCAATTATCTGCACTCCAGTATTGTAGTACATTATAAAACAGTATGCAGTAATAATGCATACTGAGTGTAAACTATAATTTTAATTCAAATTATGAAATGGATGACGACTTTTTAGGACAATAAAGCCCTTCCTACACCTACCCTAACCCTACCCGATAGGGTTGGGCGATGTCTACCAAATTGGCATCGGATGATGTCTACAGTGAAACATCATGATGGACGATGACATCGGGGGGTGGGGTTAGGGGTGTGCACGAAGCGTGAATCCGTATGCAGAAACGCACGGAAAACAAATAACGCATTCTACGGAGCCACTAAAGGGACATTAGACCGTTACATTACAGCACATGAAAGCTACTTACCACATACACCGAGTAAGGAGAGATGACTGAGGATGATGGCGAATGATTTGCAGATACTGAGCATCACTGACAAATATCTAATCTTGTAAAATGTGTGGCAAGTACTGCCGCTCCGAGTCCCTGTGATCGCAAATAAGAGCTTTCAATGCCCTGCATATTAGTAGCGACTCTTTGATGCCCGCAATTTATATACAGTATAATTACCCAACAATTTAATTGCAAGAGAAAGTATTGATTTTTTTTTTATCCTCCCATTTCGTAGGCTATTTATTCCCTTTAGTGGTTGCATAGTACACTTAATTTCCTTTCCGAACATGGTTCTGAGCTGCAGCGGATTGCGGAAGAGGGTGTGGGGGGGGGGGATCACCATGTCGTCTCAACTTCGTTATGTCTGTCAACCATCAGTGATGGACGATGGCATTGTCTATCAGCCCAACCCTGCTACCCGATACTTTATTTTAAAATTTTAGATTCTTTCCTTCATTTTTGTTGAAAATAAATGCCTTTCCGATGTGATATGAGATTTGAAAAGGGAGGAAAAAGGCGGGTTTGAACTCAGGTTGATCGCATCAAAAAGACTACAGCATGCACTTTACCATCTACACCACTGGAGCTGATGTTTGACAGGCATCTTTTGTAATGTTCAATCACACGGTGGTGGGCGGAGTCAGTGTAAATAGCCTCTGCCAACAAGCCAGGCTATTTGTACTTCGTGTAAATAGACACTCCGTAATTTTTTAAGGACAGAAACATTATTTTGTAGGAAACTGCCAAATGACTTCTATCATTTGTCAATGATGAAGCAGCTTTTTACTGTGAGTGCACAGATGATTAATTTCCATATTCAAAACAGTATTAAAAAGTATGGGCACACTTTTCTGATGGGGGGCCTGTGACCCAGTACTGGTGAGGAACTTACTGAATGCCTGGAAACTAAACAGGAATCTACAGTGGATTTCTTGTGTACACTAGAAGAACAATAAACAGCCAGCGTTTCATTTGAAGGAAGGTTTTAAAAGATGTTTTATGATTGCTGCTCACGTCAGGACAGGCAGGAGTCTCCTCACCTCTCTAGATTGGCGAATCTCTCCCTCCAGTTCTCGGCACGCTTCACCTCCCCGCTTTCTCTGTTGAGCAGCTGTATGCCGTAGAATCCGAGCATGAGCTCGTAGGAGTCCAGAAGACGACTCTTAGCCTCATCGCTCTCCCTGAAGGCCTGCGGACGACAGGACGAGAGCCCGCTTCAGTCCCACAGCAGAGTTTAGAGTCTCTGGAACAGGGTTTATTAGGGTTTGGGATCGTCATGACTTACTTGCACTTCCTTCTTGGTGAGCTCTGCAGCCATGTAGTTCACTCCTGGCTCTCGCAGAGGAAACAACCTACAAACAACAGAGTAGAAGTGTAACGGTTCACACATTCATACTGAAAATTTTCAGTATGGGTCTTTCGGTTTGGTGCGCATGTGTACCGAACAAACACAGTATTGTTTTAACCACTGCACGACTGGAACTTCATTGTTTCTTACAATATATAAAACTGAAAGTTTTTCAAATGATGTCCATTTTTTTCAGGAAATAAAATAAAAGTTGTTTAGGTGCTCTTTAATGTGGAGTGACAGATCGCTGTATAAACACCTCAGTTCAAACAGCAGCACGATCATTCCTTCATCTTTACTGCTAGTTTTAACGTGAAATAAACATGAATGAACATCTCATGTAATCACTCTGTGTTTCAACCGCAGAAAGACGTCAATAAAACCGCTTGTAAACAACATTTACCTCAGGCAAGTCAATCAGTGTCCACAGCTCCATATGTACTAGAGAAATCAAGTCTAGAGAAGAGCATTTCGCCAAATATTAGACTATACACATTATATTTTACTTTACCTGTTAGTGATGTCTTAATTATTTAATGTATGTTTACATAAATCAGCTATGAAACAAGTTATGGCAGCCACTGTGAAAATGAATATATTTCAACAACAAATAGAAGTGTTATAATTTAGATAATTATTTAGTTAATTAAAAAAATATATATATATTATGTGCAATTTACATGTTTGAATAAAACTTTTTTTTTTTAAGTTGAGTGATTATTATAGTTAAAAATAAATAGTAATTGTATTTAAGTTCGGACTCTGTTGTTAACTGTAACCTTATAGTAATGTAAAAGGGGTCCCTATAGCTGAGGTAGATTATTTATTGATAACAATCTTCATTATAATTGAATTTATTTTAAGAAATAGCAATTTGTTCAGTAAACCACCGTTTCATAAAAACAAAATAAAAAAAGAAGCATTATGTTTAGTTTTCCCCCTGCTGTACCACAAGGTTATTATAGTTTTTAATTTTTAAATTCGTTTTATTTTAATATCGTTTTCAAATTTGCTAAGAAATTCAGTTTAGTTTTTATTAGTTTCATTAATATTTTTGTTAGTTTTAGTTTAGTTTGTATTTTGTGAAAACATTTTTAGTTTTTATATAGTTTAGTTTCCGTTCTAGTTTCAATTTTAATTAAAGTTTAGCAGAATCAACAGATCACTTCCAGAGCGAAAGCCAAAGAAAGACTTAGCGTAATTTAACCTTGAGTGAGGCAAACGTTTAGCGACAAAATTAACCCATGCTGAGATTGCTGTATATTTGAATACTTTTACCGTCTCTCAAAGGAAGTTTACTACATAAATCTACACAAGTTGTGCTTAATGTCATATCTAATGGTGTGTTGACAATACGTCACGACTTTACTTTTTTACTTTACTTTAATATGAAAATGAAAGTAGCGTAATTTGGTTATATGCCTTTTTTCTCTTATTTAACCATAATCATGGTATTGTAACTGTCTTGTCTTGCGCACTTTTCCATGAACATCCGCGCATAAATCATAACTGTGTGGGACTAATGAAATTCAATAATAATGGCAATCGTAGGCCTATTTAAAGGCTCACATTTGAATATGTTATTTTCTTTATTTATGAAGAATTATAAGCGTGTGCATGATGTGATTTAGCCTATATTTATTTGTTCTAAAGTTTGGCAGTGATCACAAGATGCTAGGGCAAGTTTTTGTATTGTTTACAGAAAGGTGCGTTCTCATCTTTTTCTTCTGTTAATTATGTTGCGTGTCTGTTTTTCTTCAAAGGACCAACTTGCCTAATGTTGGTTTGATTGCTTGTGTTAGATGAGAAAATTAATAAGTTTGCCTGCCTGATGTTGTAGATTAATGCGGGTCCGGTTCGGGTCGCGACTCTCGGTCTTTATGTCAAACGGTTCTGGTCTGGTAGGCTACAGAATTAAACTAGTGCTGCTGTGGGATAACGGGTCGGGTGTTCTGTTAAGTACTGCTGGTGCACGTTTACCAAACAGAACCCGTGCAGGACTCTGCTTTAAACCGCTTTGCGTCTCTCTGTCAGAGATGTGCCATTTACAGGTGTTTCCACACAGCTCATATATTTTTCTGCCAAGGGGTGAGAACGAAATGATTATGAAAACAATTATTTTTTTGTTAATTATTATTTTATTTCAGTTAGTTTTTCAATAACTGTTGTTAGTTTCATTTCGTTTTAGTTTTTCAATTATTTTGACATTTTTATTTTATTTCAGTTTACAAAATAGTTTTTTCATCAATCGTTCTCTTCGAAAATATTTACGAAATATTTACGAAAATAACCTTGCTGTACCGTGACGTCAAAACCGAGCACGTACCGATCCGTCATGTTTGTGTAGCGTTACAGCCCTATTCCAAAGCATTTCATCTGCTTAACAAAACCTAGTCACAAGGAGAGTTGGACAGATATGGTCACAATCCCTCACAGAGAAAAGCAATCATCGTGAGGATCCGCTCGATTCGTTAAAGAGGCGTTTCTTACCACTGAATGTAGGAGTGAACTCTCTCCAGTCGTTTGTAATCTGTTCTCCACTCGGTGTGAAAGGTCTCAATCGACACATCTGAGGAACACAAGAAACATGACAAGAGATCCACAACAAAACAAACAGGAAAAGAAGTGCAATATACCTCAACTAGGGAAGTGGAGACGTACCATCAGGTGACGATTTAATTTCATTGAGATAGAATTTTAAATTAGTCATTCTTTCTTCGGGACATTCCTCTTCATTGATGTTCTACAGCGAGATGATAGAAGATCAGCACATCAGCGGTTTTTGTAACGAATTCAAAGTGCACTATTCATTTATTTTGGGAGAAAATGGTGAACTCTTACTGGATATCCGTGTCTGTAGTTCTGCATGTCCTTGGCCGCTCTGAGGTTTCTTGAGGAGGAGTTGGACCACTGCAAAAAACCAAGGGCCAAACATTAGTTTCAACTGCTTTAACTGGCTGCGTCCCAGTTCCCAAACTATTCATGGTAGATTGCTGGAGAACAGTGGCTCTTTAACATTTCAGGAAATTATAAATTGAATAACAAAATAGCGGCGAGCATCAACTGTGTGTGTCAAGCAGCTATAGCTGTCTTTTTGTTTTCAGGTGATTGAGTGACCCACAGTTTATTGAGTTTAGGCTCATTCTCATACAGACTAGTGTTTGCTCATACCAGGCATTGCAGGAGCTTCCTGCCAAATCTCTACTACACCGTACAAAGCTGCTCAAACGATTCAGCAAAGAATTCTCCTTGCTAATTATTAACAGTATGCATTTTACTCTCTAATAAACCATTAAAACTCTCCACAACACCAGCTCAAATTCAGTTGTTAGTTTCAGTTAAATACAGCTAATGTGTTACACAGCAGAGCGATGTATTTTCAGAGATCTGTAGACTGATGTGAATGCACTGCAGGTCAGGTCAGGTCAGGGTCAGACGGGGTCAGATGCCCTCCACAGACGCCACAAAATATCATCAACACTTTTGATGAACGGCCACTCTTTTTTAATTTAGTCACTATCAACAATTGTGAGATTTACTCGGTCAAAACTCTGGAAAATAGTGATCTATGATCTTTTTTACTGTTGAATATCATTGTTTGTGTGTGCTGATTTGTTAATGAGGGATTTGTGGAGTATTTTTATGTTGAAGTAAAAAGTTAGAATTGTACCCTTGGGGTAAGTTGACCCACCAGAAGTGGCACAGAAGGACCCTAGCGGTGCGTTTCAGACATCTTCGCTCGTGGTTCATGGAGTTAAATCAAGTTAGCATTCATAGTGTTGCTATTATGACAGATCTTCAATTAAAATACGGGCAATTAAATATGTAAATATTGTTATGCCTCTAAATCGTAGAATAATTTGACCTTTTATATTAATCTGTTACTGGGATTCTGCTTTGTCTGTCATCGGTTATTCATCTAAAAACTGTCAAAATTAAATTTTAAATAGAATAGTTTAGTATTTTACAATAATGTATTTTACATTCATATGCATTTAGTATTTTATAATAATGACATTAAAATCAGATAAATATTAATAAGAATGATCTAAATTCATTTATCCATTCCATTAGTTTATCTAGGGGGGCTGCCCACTGCTCCGGGTGTGTGTTCACTACTGAGTGTACACTTGGATGGGTTAAATGCAGAGCACACATTCTGAGTATGGGACACATACTTGACCACACACCACTTCCCTTTCCCCCCTTCTGATTCCTCCTGTAATATGTTGTGCTGTTTATTTATGTTTGCTTTATTCCTATATGAACACACTGATGCATCACATGATAACTTGTATCTAAGCGTGTTACATTTGAAAAGGAAAGTGCTCTTCTTTGTTAAATCTTGTGCTGTATCAAACTGACATGTTTAGGGAAGCAGGAACACAATGCTGCATCTCTGAAGACTCAAATGATTATAGGCCTTATTCCATATATTCAGATGTATTTTGTATTATGCTTATTGTTAGGGTTGAGTCATGAGAAAATGCTCCAGCAGATGATGTGGAGATCGGCTGCGAGTGACGCACTTCCGGTCAGCGGCGCTGATATTAAATAACTAGCTAACGTGCTATTCTTTCAAACAAAATCAAATATTATAAGTAAACCAGCTGCAAAGAAATAGCCTCTCACACTTCCCTCCTCAAGCGTTAGATGCGCGTAGAGTTAACGAGTCTCGCACACAAACACACACAGAATCAAACACAGAGAGCGAGTATAAACCCAGCACAGAGAGAGAGTATAAACCCCGCACACAGAGACCAGAGAGAATATAAACCCCGCACAGAGAGAGACCAGAGAGAGTATAAACCCCGCACAGAGAGAGACCAGAGAGAATATAAACCCCGCACAGAGAGACCAGAGAGAATATAAACCCCGCACAGAGAGAGACCAGAGAGAATATAAACCCCGCACAGAGAGAGACCAGAGAGAATATAAACCCCGCACAGAGAGAGACCAGAGAGAATATAAACCCCGCACAGAGAGAGACCAGAGAGAATATAAACCCCGCACACAGAGACCAGAGAGAATATAAACCCCGCACACAGAGAGAGAGTATAAACCCCGCACACAGAGACCAGAGAGAATATAAACCCCGCACACACAGAGAGAGTATAAACCCCGCACACAGAGACCAGAGAGAGTATAAACCCCGCACAGAGAGAGACCAGAGAGAATATAAACCCCGCACAGAGACTCACGAAAGCGGGCCGTGTTTTCTTGCTGCGGCCGGTGTTCTCCAGCTCGTCCCCGTCGCTCTCCGTGTCCCAGGTGGAGTCATATTCACACAGCAGATCGTCGTCCATCCCTGAAGATCATGTGAATGGTGATAAAGGTGATCAGTAAGCTGGATCCGCACAGCTCCATTGGATGTGCAGTGCTCACTGCGCTCCCCCTCACTATCACTATCACTAACACTCTCTCTCTCTCTCTCTCTCTCTCTCTCTCTCGCTCTCTCTCTCGCTCTCTCTCTCTCTCTCTCTCTCTCAGTGCAGTCTGACCTGGACACTATCATATACACTCCTGCTCTACAGCATCACCAGCATTATTATTACATGGGTGTCAAACTCACGAGCAGGTGTGTGTGTGTGTTTAACCATGCTGTACCAGGACAGACATGCTCACAATGAATCTATAATGAGTTCTGCTCCTTTTATCTGCTTGGATCAAAGCCATTTGCAAGGTTTTTTATTTATTTGTTTAGTTTTGTTTTAATAAAATAAATGATTGCGCTATAAAATACACACACACAAGACATGCTTTCTGAAATATTATCAGGGAAAAATGACTTTCAGATGAGAATACCGTACCCTCCACCAGTGGCGCAAAGCCAGGAATGCAGAGTATTGTGCATGGTGCGCGCTATTGCCAAATTCATTCTGTGAAAATCCTTAATAAAACCTTACAAACTATCAAAAGCTTATTTGTTAAAACATAATGTAATTAAACATTTTTATTTAACAGTTGTTTAGCATTTTTAATGTATTTATTATAAACTAAGTACATATGAGCCACTTACCCTTCGATCCTTCAGGTCTTACTGGGAATCAGTCTCTGGGGCTCATCTAGGTGTCCTGGCTGTAGAGGTCATCTCTAGGTGCTGATCCACCATCTGATCTGGATACAGTCTGGATCTGGGTGGCTACGGTGACCTCAGTTTTGGGAAGTGTTCCCGGTTCCGGTTGACCTAAATAATGCAGCCTAACAATCCTTTAACGGATTTGAATTATAGAAATGTGATAGTGTATTATGTGTAAACCAGGTTAAAGAGATGGGTCTTTAATCTAGATTTAAACTGACAGAGTGTGTCTGCTTCCCGAACAGTGTTAGGTAGATTGTTCCAGAATTTGGGCACTAAATAGGAAAAGGATCTCCACCCGCAGTTGATTTTGATATTCTAGGTATTATCAGATGGCCAGAGTTTTGAGATCGCAGCGGACGTGAAGGACTATAATGTGATAAGAGCTCACTCAAATACTGAGGTGCCAAACCATTCAGGGCCTTATAGGTAATTAGCAAGATCTTAAAATCTATCCTTTTCCTATTTAGAACCCAAACTCTGGAACAATCTACCTAACAATGTTCGGGAAGCAGACACACTCTGTCAGTTTAAATCTAGATTAAAGACCCATCTCTTTAACCTGTTTACACATAACACACTATCACATTTCTATAATTCAAATCCGTTAAAGGATTGTTAGGCTGCATTAATTAGGTCAACCGGAACCGGGAACACTTCCCAAAACACCTGATGTACTTGTTACATTGTTAGAAGAATGGCATCTACACTAATATCAGTCTGTTTCTTTCTAATTCAGAGGTCACCGTAGCCACCCGATCCGGTCCATATCCAGCCCAGATGGTCACTGCAGTCACCAGATCAGATGGTGGATCAGCACCCAGAGACGACCTCTACAGCCCTGAATGTCAGCGGAGACCAGGACACCGAGATGAGCGCTAGAGACAGATCCCCAGGCAGGACCCCGCCACTTAGACAGTCATCGGGAAAGACCACTGGAACCAGTTGAGCCCTTACAATCTGACTTTGCTGCAGTTGGAATGAACTGCTGGTTCGTTTGGCCAGAGGAGAACTGCCCCCCCGACTGAGCCTGGTTTCTCCCAAGGTTGTTTTCTCCATTCTGTCACCGATGGAGTTTTGGTTCCTTGCTGCTGTCGCCTCTGGCTTGCTTAGTTGGGGACACTTCATTTCCAGAGATATCGTCGACCTGATTGCAAAAACACTATTTAAACTGAACTGAGCTGGATGATGACATCACTGAATTCAATAATGAAATGCCTTTAACTGAAAATTGAGTGTTTAATCTTTTCATTTTACATTATTGACACACTATTTTCCCATTTTGATATTGTGCAGTTGCTTTGACACAATTTGTATTGTTAAAAGTGCTATATAAATAAAGGTGACTTGACTTGACTTGACTATGTTTAATAGGGAGCCAGTGTTGACAGAACCAGGATAATGTGGTCATACTTCCTGGTTCTAGTAAGAACTCTAGCTGCTACATTTTAAACCAGCTGGAGTTTGTTTATTAAGCGTGCAGAAAAACAACCACCCAATAAAGCATTGCAATAATCTAGCCTTGAGGTCATGAACGCATGAATGAACGTTTCTGCATAGCTGCGTTTCCGTTACCCTTCAAATTGCAAAAATAAAAATTGCGAATTGAAAATTGAAAATGTGCCTAATGGAAACGCGTCAATTTAGAAAAAACTCCCATATAGCGCAAAAACGTTTTTACATTCGCATGAGGTGGTTTTTCAGGCAATTCGAAAAAGGAATATTTCGCAAAACTGTAATAGGTTACATGGCGTATATATACCTCCAAGAAACACTTCATATATGGCCGCTCTCAAGTATAAGGGCCCTGCCATTAATGTTTAGACAATTTACACTGCACACGTCTGCGGTGCAGTGTGGCTCTGATACGGCCACTGAAGCCACACTAGTCAATGCTTGTGTTTATTCCAGCCGCGCCACGCATGTTTCTGAAGTAAAGACTCTCTGCGTAAAGATACACGCATACGCCTCCTTTGAATAAATATTGCCAAAATGCCACCAAAATCTGTTCCCATGACTTATCGCGAGAGGCAAAAGGTTATGTTTTAGTCGCATAATATTGGTTAATGGAAAAGCCGTCATTTCGCAATACTATTTTTAATCAACATTTATAAAATATCGCCAAAGTTTTGTGCAAATCTGTAATGGAAGCGCGCCTATTGAGAGCATAGGTCATAAATTAGATATATTTTTGAAATGGAAAAATGTGGTTTTACAAATGCTAGAAACCTGGCTTTCAAACTTTCAAACAAAAAAGATTGCTATCAAATAGTACACATAAATTCCTAACTAATGACAAAGAATTGACAGAGCAGCCATCAAGTGTTAGATAGTGTTCTAAGTTATTACATGTGGAGGTGTTTGGTCCTATAATTAACACCTCTATTTATTATTTTTTTTCAGTATTTAACAGTGGGAAATTACTAGTCATTCAGTTTTTTTATATCAACTATGCATTCCGTGAGTTTTGCAAATTGGTATGTTTCTTCGGGCTGGACGAAATATAGAGCTGAGTATCATCAGCATAAGTTAAGTCACTATTATTTGTATAACGCTTTTATCAATGCAAATTGTGTCAAAGCAGCTTTACATCAGCTTGATATAAAGCTGGGTTGCTTTATATCAGCTTTACAGTATTTAGACGGGAAAAAACAGTGAAAGCTAACATCGTGATCCCTAATGATATCTCCCAAGGGTAACATGTAAAGCGTGAAAAGTAAGGGGCCTAGTACTGAGCCTTGAGGTACTCCATACTGCACTTGTGATCGATATGATACCTCTTCATTCATTGCTACGAACTGATGGCGGTGACATAAGTACGATTTGAACCATGCTAATTCACTTCCGCTAATGCCAACAAAGTTTTCCAGTCTATTAAAAAGAATGTTGTGATCGATAGTGTCAAATGCGGCGCTAAGATCCAGTAGAACTAATAGAGAGATACAACCATGATCAGATGATAGAAGCAGGTCATTTGTATCTCTAATGAGAGCATTCTCAGTACTATGATACGGTCTAAATCCTGACTTGGAAATCCTCACAGATACCATTTTTCTCTAAGAAGGAATATAATTGTGAGGATACTACCTTTTCTAGTATCTTTGACAGAAAAGGGAGATTCGAGATAGGTTTGTGATTAATTCGTTGGGGTCAAGTTTTTTTTAAAATAACATTTTGAAGGTTTTTGGGGCATATCCTAATGACAATGACAAATTAATAATATTCAGAAGAGGGACATTATTGTACAGCAGAAATTCCCAAACTTTATTTGTCAGCTGAGCCCATCTTGATGTAAAATATTCCTGTGAAGTTCCCCGTTTTTTTCAAGCTATTTCAATAATTCAACCATACATTTGCGTGTTCTCGGTTCTGTGATCTCAGTTATTTATCACAGGACACGCAAGTAAACAATATTTCAAAAACAATAATTTATATTTTAAGTGTATGATTGTTTTTAATTTGAAATGTAATTATTTAGATTATATATATTTAATAGCACACCTTGATTTACTGAAGTATTTGGCAAAGAGACTATCACTGTGCTAAAGTGAGAATATTATGTTACTTTTGAAATAAAGTAACATAGCCGTCAGCCAATTGTCAACATATAACCACAGGCTCTTCTCTTTAGAACAACTCTCCTTATATTAATATTAAGCAAAAACAGATTAAATAACATTCAATCTTAACATTTACTCTCCTAGTGCCCTCCACTAATATTGGCACCCTTGCTAAATATGAGCAAAGGCGGCTGTGAAAATAAATCTGCATTGTTTATCCTTTTTATCTATCAGTCAAAAAATTCACAAAATTCCAACCTATCATTGAAGTAAAACAATCGGAAGTGGGGAGAAAATCTCATTGTGAAATAAATGCTTTCTCTAGTTCACGTCAGTGTTAATTTTGGCAGGCCTTTTTGATTTAGTCTTAGTCTTTATCTTGAGAAGAAAAATCTTAATAGTCTTAGTCACATTTTAGTCATTTGAGTCTTTCATAGTTTTAGTCTAGTTTTGGTCGACGAAAAGTCATTGCATTTTTGTCAACGTTTAGTCATTACTTTTAGTCAAACTGCAGTTACCAACATTTATTTTGGTAGCTATTTTATATGTAGTATTCAAACAAAAACAGTCATCAATGCTTCTCTCTTTAGACCAAATCAATTAAGCTTAGTTATGAGAAATTTGAATCAAGGATTGAATTTGGAAAAACTGGTATTTTTCAGATACAGTAGGTTTACTTAACAAGTATACATTTTTACATCTTTTGTTGGTTAACATTAATGACAGATAATTAGGAATGCTGTCCATTTAAGACGGAAGGTATGCATGTAATAGCCTACTGACATACATTCAGTTTTCACCCACCTGTTTAAGCTCACTTAAACCATAACGGACTGTATTTCCGTGAGATGCTCTACATGAGAGACATGTGGACTGCTGTGTGTGTATTTGAGCACTGAGAACTGATCGCGCGCTGTATGAGAACTGAAGAAGTGGAGCGTGCGCGAGAGAGAGCACTTCTATCAGCGCGTTTCCGCCTATCGCACCTTCACTAACTTTAAGTTAATCGACAATGAATTGTGACTCCCGGGAAAAATGGGACGTCTGGTCACCCACTCCCTAACCCTTCGGGTGCTGAGGCCATTGTTTCAGATCGCTAGTTCGCGTTTTGGTAGCCTATCCGTCCTGCCATGCAAACGCACCTTATCCAATGACATTTTGAAAGACAAGACAGTTAACTTAGCCTATAGGATGTATTTTGAATGTCCGGTAGTCCTCAAATAACATTTTAGTCCCGTCTTGTCTTGTTAACGAAGATGTGGCATAAATTTCGTCATAGTTTTTATCATCAGATATTAGTTTTAGCTTGTCAACGTCTCGTCTTAGTCACAGAAAAAAGGTTCGTTGACGAATATTTTTCGTCGTCGTCGACGTCGACGAAATGAACACTGGTTCACGTTGGCCACAATTATTGGCACCCAATTATTGCAAAGTTCTTTTCCCGAGATAACAGCTCTGAGTTTTCTCCTATAATGCCTGAAGAGTTTGGAGAACATCTGATAAGAGATCAGAGACCATTTTCTTCATACAGAATCTCCCCAGATCCTTCAGATTCACAGTTCCATGTTAGTACTTCTTCTCTTCAGTTCACCTCACTCATTTCCTATAGGGTTCAGGTCAGAGAACAGGGACAGCCATGGCAGAAGATTCATTTTGTGCTCAGTGACCCATTTTTGTGTTTATTTTGATGTTTGTTTTGGATTGTTGTCCTGGTGGAAGATCCAAACACGGCCCATTATAAGATTTTCTAACAGAGGCAGTCAGGTTTAGATTTTTTATCTGTTGGTATTTGATATAATCCATGATGCCATGCATCTGAACAAGATATTTAGGACCTCTGGCACAAAAACAGGCCCAACAACATTATTAAATATCCAGCAATATATTTAATCGTGGACATGGGGTACTTTTTTATCCTTGTCTGTACTAAACTCAACTGGTGAGTTTGCGGCCAAAAAGCTTTTTTTTCAGTTTCATCTGACGATTAGAAGCCAGTACAACTTGAAGTTCCAGTCGTGTCTGACAACAGAATTTGCTGGAGATTGTTTCTGGATGAATGAGGAGAATTTTCCCTGAAACTCTCCCAAGCAACCTTTGGTGATGTTGGGGATGTTTGATTTTTTTTTCTTTTATTAGGTTTTTGACCCCAAGACTCAACTAATCTCTACAATTCTACAGCTGTGATGCTTTGAGAGTCTTTGGCCACTCAAACTCTCCTCCTCACCGTGCATTAGGATGATATAGATAGACACATGTCCTCTTCCAGGCAGATTTTTAAGATCTTTAGCTGATTGGAGCCTCTTAATTATTACCCTGATAGTGGAAATAGGGATTTTCAATGCTTTAACTATTTTCTTACAGCCATTTTCTATTTTGTGATGCTCAACAATCATGTTCTGCACATCAGAATTATATTCTTAGGTTTTACTCCTTGTGATGGATGATTAAGGGAATTTCGCCTTTGTGTTCCTCATATTTATAATCCTGTGAACAGGAAGCCATGGCTGGAGAAATGCTCCTAGTCACCCTGGTGTGTTAAAAATGTACATATGAATGGGAATATACAGTCGTGGTCAGAATTATTGGCACCCTTGGTAAATATGATCAAAGAAGGCTCTGAAAATAAACCTGCATTATTAATACTTTTGATCTTTTATTTAAAAAAAATCACAAAAATCGAACCTTTCATTGAACTAAAACAATTGAAAATGGGGGGAAATCTCATTATGAAATAAATGTTTTTCTCAAATACACGTTGGACACAATTATTGGTACCCCTAGAAATTCTTATGAGTAAAATATCTCACAAATTAGTGAAGTGGCTTTAAGAAAAGTGCTAGAGCAGTGAAAATGAGCATTTCCACCATAAGGGTAATAATTAAGAATTTCCAATCAACAGAAAATTTTATGAATCTGCCTGGAAGAGGACGTGTGTGTATATCGTCCTAATGCACGGTGATGAGGAGAGTTTGAGTGGCTAAAGACTCTCCAAGCACCACAGCTGGAGAATTGCAGAAAATAGTTGAGTGTCGGGGTCAGAAAACCTTAAAACAAATTGTCAAACAGCACCTACATCACCACAAGAAATGGTGGTGATGGTTGGTTTCAAGACAAATTCTCCTAGCTCATCCAAAAACAAACTCCAGCATATTCAGTTATCAGACACGACTGGAACTTCAAATGGGACTGGCTTCTGTGGTCAGATGAAATTAAAAAATGAGCTTTTTAGCAGCAAACACGATGGGTTTGGTGAACAAGATAGGTTTGGTGAACACAGGGATAAAAAGTACCCCATGTGTAAAATGAAATATACTGCTGTATTTTTTATGTTGTGGGCCTATATTTCTGCTGGAGGTCCTGGACATCTTGATTAGACACGGCCTCATGGATTCTATCAAATACGAACAGATAAAAAATCAGTAAGTGACTGACTGTCACGAGTCTGTCGATCCTTCCCCCTCTCCACTCATGATGCACGCCCTCACCTGGTCACCCTTAGTCTTTAATTCCATACACCTGCACCTCGTCACCACCCCTCATCAGGAGCACTATAAAGACACTCACCACTATCACTTCAGGGTCCGATCTCGTTGACACTACGTGGACTCTACCTCAGTGATCATCCACCGATGAGTATACCCTCTGACTACTAACCTTTGTTACTTACCTTCTGTTCCCCGTTCCGTTGTCTCTCCTGCCTCCAGATCATCTTCCGCGGGGATCAGCATCGCCCATCCTCGATCCTCTTAGTCTGCCTCGCTCCTAACTCCTGGAAAACAAGAGACAGCAATCAATATCGCCACTCACGCTCTCGTTGGCTGACTTCTGGAAGCTCACTCACCTATCTTGCCCAGCTGCTCACTAACCTGCTCAGATATCCACGAATAAAACCTCTGTGTCTGTCTACTTACCGTAACAGAAGATCGGACCATTACCGAGGACGCGGACGACGCACTCATCACGATGGAGTTTATCGTCCGCCTCGACGCCTTAATCCAGCAGAACCCCACATTTTATAAATTCGCCGAGGAGTTCTGCAAGCTCGCCGCGACGGTGGATCTGCATGATGTGGCCATCCTCGAGCTGTTCCGACTCGGGATCCGTTGTCTCTACTCTATGGACCTCCCAGACACTTCTGGCTTGTGTTGGAGACGGGGGATTTTCCAGTGTCTGGGGAGTTACCGGACCCGAGTCGGAGCTAGTCCGCCGTCTGTGGCGAGGAAAGTTCCACCGCCCGAGACGACAAAGGAGATGCCACCACCCGCGGCAATCTCTAGGTGCCCACGAGCCCGAAAGAGTGTTTCCAGCACTGACCTGGGGGCGAGAGTTTTGGACCCATCTATAATATCAGTCAGGTCAGCGCTGAGATCCTTTCCCCGTCGTCCAAGCCCTTCGCCTGAGAGTATGTCCAGCTCTCCTTCGTCTCCGCTGGTTCCGCCCAGCTCTCCTTCATCTCCGCTGGTTCCGCCCAGGTCCGCTCTACAAGAGTGCCCTCAAGTTTCTACGCTTCGAGTGCGTCCCCGAGAATCCAGTTCTCAAGTCTCGGCCAGGAGTGCCGATCCCGATCCCTGAGAATCCAGTTCTCAGACCACGGCCAGGAGTGCTGGTCCCGATCCCCGAGAATCCAGTTCTCACACCACGGCCAGGAGTGCCGATCCCGAGTTCCGAGAATCCAGTTCCCAAGATACGGCCAGGAGTGCCGATCCCGATCCCCTAGAATCCAGTTCTCTGATCACGGCCAGGAATGCTGATCCCGATCCCCGAGAATCCTGTTCGCAAGCCACGGCCAGGAGTCCCGATCCCGAGTTCCAAGAATTCAGTTCCCAAGATACGGCCAGGAGTGCCGATCCTGAATCCAGTTCTCAGACCACGGCCAGGAGTGCCGATCCTATTCCCTAGAATCCAGTTCTCTGATCACGGCCAGGAGGGCCGATCCCGATCCCCGAGTATCCTGTTCGCAAGCCACGGCCAGGAGTGCCGATCCCGAGTTCCGAGAATCCAGTTCCCAAGATACGGCCAGGAGTGCCGATCCCGATTCTCAAGTGTCCGCGCTGCAAGAGCGCCCTCAAGTGTCCGCGCTGCAAGATCGCCCTCAAGTGACCGCTCCTCCCAAGCGTCCCACAGAGCCCACTCCTCCCGAGCGTCCCACAGAGCCCGCTCCTCCCGAACGTCCCACAGAGCCCGCTCCTCCCGAGCGCCCCACAGAGCCCGCTTCTCCAGTTTGGCCCCTTGAAGGGAACATCCCAAAATAATTTTTTTGGGGGGGCCATATAGTCTCAGCCTGTGTAGCCAGACCCAAGATCAAGACCACCCAGCTCCCTGACCCACCATGGCCATCCAAGCTCTCAGGTTCACCTCGGTCATCCAAGCTCCCTGATCCACCATGGCCATCCAAGCTTTCTGGTTCACCACGGTCTTCCAAGCTTCCTGATCCACCATGGCCATCCAAGCTCTCCGATTCTCCATGGTCATCCGGGCTCCCTGATCCGCCGTGGCCATCTGGGTCTCCAGTCATGCCTCCCGAATCTCTTGATCCGCCATGGTCTCCCGAGTCCCCAGTTTTGCCACAGCCTCCCGAATCTCCTGATCCGCCATGGCCATCCGGGTCACCAGGCCCGCCAAGACCTCCCGAGTCTCTAGATCCACCATGGTCTCTCGAGCCTCCAGTCCCGCCATGGCCACCTGAGTCCCCTGTCCCGCCATGGCCGCCCGACTCTCCGGATGGCCCGCCATGGCCACCTGAGTCCCCTGTTTTCGCCATGGCCCCTCGAGCATCCAGACCCGCCATGGCCTCCTGAACCTCCTGTCCCGCCATGGCGTCCTGAATCACCAGTTTCGCCAGGATCTCCCAAATCGCCCGAGCATCCAGGCCCGCCATGGCCTCACAAATCTCCTGACCCGCTCTGGAGGCTTCCCTTGTCTCCTTGTTCTAACCCTGCTCCAGCCTCAAGGGTGCCCGCCCCCCCCCCCCCGACGTTATTGTTACAGTGCGGGACGCACCTTCCGGGAGGGGGAGGTAATGTCACGAGTCTGTCGATCCTTCCCCCTCTCCACTCATGATGCACGCCCTCACCTGGTCACCCTTAATCTTTAATTCCACACACCTGCACCTCGTCACCACCCCTCATCAGGAGCACTATAAAGACACTCACCACTATCACTTCAGGGTCCGATCTCGTTGACACTACGTGGACCCTACCTCAGCGGTTATCCACGGATGAGTATACCCTCTGACTACTAACCTTTGTTACTTACCTTCTGTTCCCCGTTCCGTTGTCTCTCCTGCCTCCAGATCATCTTCCGCGGGGATCAGCATCGCCCATCCTCGATCCTCTTAGTCTGCCTCGCTCCTAACTCCTGGAAAACAAGAGACAGCAATCAATATCGCCACTCACGCTCTCGTTGGCTGACTTCTGGAAGCTCACTCACCTCTCTTGCCCAGCTGCTCACTAACCTGCTCAGATATCCACGAATAAAGCCACTGTGTTATCACTACCTCTGTGTCCGTCTACTTACCGTAACACTGAGTCTGTTAGAAATCTTATAATGGGCCATGTTTGGATCTTCCGACCGTACAATAATCCAAACACAAACCTCAAAAACAACACAAACATGGGTCACTGAGCACAAAACCAAGCGTCTGCTGGCCATTCCAGTCCTCTGACCTGTGAACTGAAGAGAAGAAGCACCGTCATGGAGCTGTGAATCTGAAGGATCTGGAGTGATTCTGGTCTCTTATCTCATCAGGTGTTCTCTAACCTCATCAGGCATTATAGGAGAACATTTAGAGCTGTTAAACAGGCAAATGGAGGTTTCAAAAAGTATTGAATAAAAGGGTGCCGTTAATTGTGGCCAATGTGTATTAGAGAAAAAGATTTATTTCATAATGATATTTCCCCTCATTTTAAATTGTTATTATCCAATGAAAAGTTAGATTTTTGTGAATTTTTTTTTAAATGAAAGATCAAAAGGATTAACAATACAGATTAATTTTCACAGACTTATTTGATCATATTTACCAAGGGTGCCGATATTTTTGGCCATTACTGTAGGCCTAGCCATACATGGTCAATAGGTATAGTGCAGTATATTGAAATGTGTTGAATTTACTGTATTGGCTGAGTAAGAATGCTAATTTGACACCTCATTCATGATGTGCTTCATGACAGACTATGATGTTGGCTCGACAAGGGTTTTATCCTGTGGACCATTTTGTTCTGGGACTTTTCTTCTGTAGTCTAATCTGATCAAATGTACATTATTATTATTCTTTAGCTTGGGATGGAACAGCAGCTACGCTAATTGTTTCTATTTGTCTCTGTTTCTGCCACGGGATTAACATCCCGTGGTAATTAGGAATGACAGAAGCTTCAGTCTGGATCCAACCCCTAAATGATCTGAGATGACCGAACACCTGAGAAAAGATAATGCCAACCCCTCAGAGGATGCCAACGCTCAGACAACATACAGAATTACCAAATGACCACTGGAACTAGTTGAGACCTTACAATCTGACTTTGCTGCAGTTAAATTGAACTGCTGGTTTGTTGGCCAGAGGCCAATGTTTGATATTGATATTGTGATATGTTTGATATTGATATTGTGATATGTTTGATATTGTGCAGTTGCTTTGACACAATTTACATTGTTAAAAGCGCTATATAAATAAAGGTGACTTGACTTGACTAGTCTGTAGTTTGGTTCTGTCCTGTTTCTGTTAGTTTCCATGTTTCTTATCAGTCTGCACTGTTGGTTGTTTATATTCCAAGCCCTTTGTTTCAGTCCTCATTGGTCGGTTCTTGTTTTGCTGTGTCTTTGGTGTTGTACAGTACCCTTCTCCTGGAAAGCGTCTGCAATCACACAGGACTGACAATGCCCCGAGTGAGAGGGTGGAGAAATAAACGACTCACGGAACTCCCGCAAATTACATACATCTGAAATTAAAATAATATTTCATGTTGTTTGCAGGCAAGTTTAGTCCAAATTTTCTGAAGAGACTTGATTGTTTTATGTGATGAACAGATTGATCACTAAGCACTTTTCGATGTCAAAGATGTCTTTATGATGGATTTTAGCGTACACGCACTCTAAGATCAAATCTGTGCATACTCACGTTTCATAAATGAGGCCCCTTGATGAGTTCTAACCCTGAAGAAACACAATAAACGAGCTAAACACAGCAGATGCACCCGTAGTGTACTGTCAGCTGATCAGGACAGAGTAATTAATGCAGAAAAGAAACTTACTTTTCAGATGCATTTTGCGAAGTTTCTAAATTTCTTCACTGCCAATAAACATTTTCCCAAAAGAATCCAAAGTTACATGTCACCAAGCAGTTGAGTGACTGAAGCACAGCACGGGTCCTCCTTTTAAAGTACGCAGGTTATGCAGGGCCCCAAACCACCAGGGGGCCCCCTTGCTCTCATAGGTGTTTAAAAGAATTTTAGTTTTAGTTTCCAGTGATTATGAAAACACCATGCTGCATTCCTATACTTTCCTGACATGCACATCAGTCAAGTCACATAACGTGACAGCATGTGCTTGATACTAAAAGTGTGTTGAGCTGCGTATTGAGCATACGTAAGCGCTTTGCGGTGGGGTGTGTTTAAAACCAACATAAGGGCTTCACACTGCAAGTCATGAAGGTGATATGTGCAGAATACAAGCACACACACAACTGTTGTATGAATCACACTGATGCATAAGTGTACAAAATGTGCACTTTCTTGCAAATACATTCATGTAAAAGTGAATAATAAACTATCCACCCACCTATTATCCATTGTCTGTACTTATTTATATGCACTCATGTCTGCCTGTCAGTAAAGACTGGATGTTAAATCTGTAATAGGTTTTGAGATGAAATCAGCGGTTCAGATCTGAGCTGTCAAGGGCAAGATGCTGCCAGGTTTTTTTTGGCAGTTGTAACTGTAATTATCTCTAAAGTTTGCCTTGAGTGGCCTGTTTTCTCTGCTGACTAACACGTCTCTGCATGTCACACATTCAGCGTCTATAAATAGCATCATCCACCATCCAGAGACTGTTCAAGCGTTTGGCCTCAGCGCTGGACTGCTATTTCTGAATCTGGTTACCATGGCAACAGCTGTGATGAAGACCAGATGATAATAAGCCAGATAAAGGCAGTTCATTTGAGATGCTCTGAGTATTCTGCTCATCTTTTAACGATAGTCACTGAACTCTGTGATCTTGCCTAATGCCCGATCAGCCTTTGGGCTGCAGGATCTTATTCTGAATCCTCTTGTATTGATAAATATATGAGCATGTGTATTTGATTGATGTAATGAAATCTTTCCTACAGGACCTAGGAGAAGACCCTACAATTGATCCAGCTGTGCTCTTGATTGCCCATATTAAGGCGATTGTACAGATTATACAGGCAATCCTGGTCCTGATGGCTTCCCTAAAGTTTTTCTAGAAATGTCCAGATAGATTGGCCCCGTTACTCTTATCTGTTTAGTCAGAGTGGCTTTTGCTTTGTATTATTATTTCATTTCTTGCATGCTTACAGGCTTCTTTCACTTCTGAATGTTGTAAAACATTGGCAAAAGTGTTAGCTACCCACCTCAAAAAGTGACTTCCATGCTTAATATATAAAGAGCAAACAGGTTTTATTAAAGGGTTTTAATGTTTGTATTCTCTTTATCATAATTTACTCCAAACCGTCGTCCTGGAGCTTGTAACTGCTCTATGTTGATGCTGAAAAGCATCTGATTGCGTTGAGTGGCTGATGTTTTTTTTTTTTTTCTGTCAAATGCTTCAAAAATATTGGAACAACTATATTAACTATTTTGAACAACTTTATCAATTTATTTATATTTTTATTAATTCATTTATAATTTATTTCAAATGAAGGTTGATGCCTGCCCTACTACTTCTCAAAGTTTGGACTCAACAGAGAGATGTAATTGCCTTCTAGACGGTGGACTTTATTTCTGTGGAAGTCCACCAAGCCTCTGGGTATTTCACAATGGCTTGTGGATATTATGTATTTCTTGAAGCTGATGTTTTGTGGTTCTTTCCATGATAAATGGCAACCCTTTATAACATATTTCCACTCTCTTCAAACTTTGCCTGATTGACTGAGCTTCTCTAAATCATCACAACCCTAGGTTTTTATCTTTTTATTAATTTTTGAACGACCTGTTCAGAGTCATAGCGTCTTTATTTGCTGTCTGAGATTATTGTTCCCATACTCAGAGGGTTTGTCTAGTTGAGGTCTTCGCTGTGCTGTGGTTGTTCCACCATCACGTCTGGATGTGGACTGGATCCGGCTGATAGTGCTAATAAGGATGAGACAGACAGACTAATATACGCTGATCAGCCAACCACTGACCAAGAAGTGAATCACATCAGTTATTTCACTATATGGCACCTGTTAGATACATTGGGCAGCAAGAGAGTCTCAAGTCTTTGTTCTAATTTTAGCAACAGTTCTTTCAACTAGTTATTGTAATTAACAATGCTAAATCCCTTTTGAAATATAGCTTCATTGCTCCCCATTCAAAATGCCCTCTGAAAGGTGATTTATACCATTTAAGATGCAGGGACAGTCACCACGAGACAGAGAAAACGCATGCTGTGTATTTTGAACTATTTGAGTGGCTGTAGTTTGCTGTAGAAAAATTCTTTAGATTATGAAATGTTCTTCACACAAGTATATCGGGTGTTATGGGAATTTATAATCTGTTGGTATTTGCTAGAATCCACGAGGCCATCTATCTGAACAAGACATCCAGTACCCATAACATTAAAGATACAGCAGTATATTTCATTGTACTCATGGGGTACTTTTTTACTCATGTGTGCATCAAACCCATCTTGAGTGTTTGCAGCTAAAAAGCTTTCATCTAGTTTTATCTGACCATTAAACCCAGTTCCGTTGGAAGTTCCAGTGGTGTCTGACAGCTGGAGTTTGTTTTTGGATGAGAGCATTTTCTTTTCTTTTTTTATTGAAACCCTCCCAAACAATGTGTGGTGATGTAGGTGATTGCTGTGTGATATGGTTGTTTTTAGGCTTTCTGACCCTTTTCTGATCCTTGGAGAGTCTTTGACAATAGTGACAGTGGTAACCTAATGTGTAATCTGTGCCTTAACGCTCTCCTTGCTTACACCAAACGGTGACAGAAGAACAGATGGCTCTAGCAGTGCTTCGTAATCCAGCATTGGTCAGATGTTTTTGTTATACTATGTGGAAGAGCTAGAAGAGAGAAACAGACTGATTTGCTGCAAATAATTCAGAACAGGAGTAATGTGCACTGTCCTATTGATCTTAGCACTCACAGAGCAGAATCACATCAGGTTTGCTGATGTTCCCTCAGTAGCATCCTATAATACAACTTACACACTCGCAGAAAAAAAGGTACAAAAGCTGTCACTGCGGTGGTACCTTTTCAATAAGTGCACCATTGCACCTTTTTACCCCAAAGTGTACATATTAGCACCCAAATGATATATTCAGGGGTGGACTTAACCAATAAGTGAGGTAAGCGGCTGCTAATGGCCCCAGGGAATCAGGGGCCCCATCTGATCTGGTGAAACAGATTTGACAAACGCTCCGGTGCATATTTGTGTTTGTGTAATCAGGATGTAAATAAGAGATTCGCTGTAGAGTTTCATTGATTATAATGAAACTTCAGCAGATCACAAGGAACTGAAGAGAGTTGCAGATTTTAGTGATTACAAGAGCTCTTTGCACGCTTTCTTAGTTATAATCCACTGAGTTTATTATAACTAACAAAATGATCAAATGTTTAGTTTTAAATGATTAAACTATGTAAATGAAATCATTTTATTTATTAACACAAAGAAAAGAATAACAGGCTATACTGTGTTAGGATAGCCCAGAGCCATTGAAAAATGTTTTTAAAATGGTCAAGCCTGTACATTACTTGTTCATGTGGCAATGAGTGTCTCACAACAGAGATTCTCACCTCAGAGAAGAAATTAAACATACTTTTGAGGGTTACAGGCCCCATGTTTTGTTTCATGATTTCATTTGTACTGAATGTTCAAAATGATTTGCTTTTGTTTTTCCTGGGAGCATTAATGTACAGGACTACAACGACCAAAGATTTTCACTTAATAATAGATGACATTTTTGGTTAGTTTCTCACCAAACCCTACTGTATGCCTTCAGAACACCTGAAATACCGAACAAGTTGCATGGGATTATTGTTTGAATCCTCACAGCCATTAAATGGACAAGTGTAAGCAAATATTTATATACGTATATATATATCATAAATTAGTCATCAGGTTGACTAATTCATTTCTGAATATGCATTATGATAATGTGAAGGGGTAAATAAACTTCAAGCTATGAGGCAGCAAATAAGGGTTACAAGTAAACTGTAGTTGGTGCGTTGGGGCCCCATACCTGGAATTTGCTTAGGGCCCTCAAATCACTCTGTGTCCACCCTGTGTATATTAGTACCTACTGAAATGCTACTGCCATAGAGACCGCTTCTGTTGATTTCTAAGAGAATAGGGATGAGCTTGTGGTCTGGTGTGTGGAAATGATCTCTTCCTTAACTTCAACAAAATAACCCAGCTGTCCAGAGAGCATCAGATACAATCTTCTTTTAGTATTTTCTTGACGGTGTGATTAAAACCAAATTTGAGGAATTCAAACTAACCAATCAGTACTTTCTCCTCTATGCTGCCCAGCACGGTCTCTGAGGAATGTTTAGTGTTGCTTATCTCGTAATAAATTATGTGCAATCAGATTGTATAAATTAGCCTACTCAGTATTTCAATTTAATTTTAGCATGCTAGTGTAGTGCAAAATAAAAAACTAAAGTTCTACTAACTTAATTCTGGAGTTTATTATTGAAAAGGAGGCGTTAACTTAAAGTTTATAAACTCCAGATTTAAGTTGGTAGAACTTTAGTTTTTTATGTTTTGCACTACACTAGTATGTTACTAGCACTAAATTGGGTCCCACTTTATATTAGGTGGCCTTGCCTACTATGTACTTACATTTAAATGAATCAATTGATATAATGCAATTACAACATGTTTTGACATTGTACTTATATTTTTTAAATACCCGTATGTAATTAATCTGTAATTATTTTGTGTAATTAAATTTATAATTACACCGTTGACCCATCCCTTACACCTTAACCCACCCTTAAACTAACCCATACCATCAAACCTGTCCCTAACCTTACCCGTATCCCACCCCAATGGCAGCAAAAGTGTTTTACAATACAATATGAACACAATAAGTACACTGCACTTATTTTTGATGTAAGTACATAGTAGTTAAGGCCACTTAACTAAAGTGGGACCCTGAATTAATTATTTTATTTTACTTTATATTATTTTAATACAACACTGGTTATGAACTAGTGCTCCCTCATGTGGTCTGTGTCTGTGCTGAAGACAGTACTGTGAGAAGAGTGTGTGGAGCCTGAGTCAGTATGCTGTTTAATAAGCCCCGCTGCTTGTTGACTGAATCCATCTTCCAGTAGACATGTGCAGGTGTGCTGTTTTGATTGTATTAGTTATTAGTTTTAATTGTATTAGTTAGCTTAGCCAGCATTTCAAGTTAAAAATCCAAAAATGTACCAATCTAATCTGGGAGTTTACCATTTAAACCCTTATGGTCTGGACTGATATGATCCACTGACATTTGACAATCAGAAACCTAACAAACGTTTTTTAAGGTAACACTTTATTTTGAGGTGTCCTTGTTGCACATGTTACATGCATATAATATTATAATAACAATAAATTATGCATAATTACATGCAAGTAACCCTAAAACAACCCCTAATCCTAACCCTAACCATATAGTAAGTACAGTTCATTAATATTATCAGTACTTAAATATATAATTACACTGTACACAATAAAGTGTAACCTTTTTTAATGTTTTGCTCTAAAATACGCTTTTTAAGAATACCCTTCTGTCGATTAAACGCCATTCGTTTGATAATGAATCAATGGGCTTCTTCAAGTGTCCCTCACTGGAGCGGTGTAGAGTCCCCTTCAGCACCGCGGACAGCGCTCCGAACTCAGCCCGGATCACACACTCCTGCGCTCTTCTGCTGCTGGACTCCAGGAGATTTTATTGGTTGCCAGTCATGACAGGTTCAGTTTAGAAACCTCCTTCGAACGATTTGCGCAGACCAGGAAGACTGAGAGCTCAGTTAGTTTGATCTCTACGACACACCTTATTTACCTACGAAAGAAATCGAAGCCACGAACACGACGGACTCTGTTCTTCTTCCGACATGCGTCTGAAACGATACCTGGATTGCCCGTCGCTCAATGTTTCGTATACAGACAGAGATGCACTGAGTCGCGCAACCTGTTAGAGCTGCTCTGAAGATGAAGATGAAGAAGCAGAACGTGCGCACGCTGTCGCTCATCCTCTGCATGTTCTCGTATCTGCTGGTGGGCGCCGCGGTCTTCGACGCCCTGGAGTCCGAGACCGAGAGCGCGAGGAAGCGCATGCTGGAGCAGAAGCGCAGCGACATGAAGAGAAAGTACCGCTTCACCGAGGACGATTACCGGGAGTTCGAGCGAGTGGTGCTGCAGGCGGAGCCCCATCGAGCCGGCAGACAGTGGAAATTCGCCGGATCTTTCTACTTCGCAATAACTGTCATCACCACGATAGGTGAGCTTCAGTGTTTTCAGTATAAGAATTGAATTAGTATGACACATCATAATCTACAAACTTCAAACTTCATTTTACAGTGTCCTTGTTACATCTTATAACATTAAATTATGCATAACTACAAGAAACTAACCCTAATCTATCCCTAAAAAAGTAGGCCTACACTGTAAAAAGTGTATTAATAGTAAACTATTTGCAGTGAATGTAAGGTATTTTCTACCAGTTTATTGCAATATGTGCAATCAAATCCCGATGCACTATGGGATATGGTACCAAAGGAAAGATATATGGAGCAATGCTGTGATTGAATGTTCATTCACATTGGCAAGCAAACCTCTTATTTGTTTCTTTGTTAGTGCTGAATTGTAAGTATACAGCTTCTAAAACATCTCAGAGAGCCCAAACCATCTGCTTCTATAATGACCCAAGTCTGGCAGGCCAAGATGTCTTTGTGGTTGTTATTCTTCTTAGTTCAGGGTTTAAAAAAAAGCAGAAAGTTGCAGCTGTGTACTTAACCAATGACTGATATTCAGTTTTCAGTCAGAGTCTCCAGTGGCACGTAATGAAGTCACAGTGAGAGGTGAAGGGAATGTTTGTTTTGCCCGAAAACTTACTGTCCCTGATTCTGTGACAAAGAAATATACTTTTAAGTTGGGAGACATGGGTGTCTGTCAATCAGGTGCTGCTGATAAAAATGATGTGAACATCACATAAGAGCCATTATCCACCTCCAACTTATGAATATCTCTTCACCACTCCTTTTTAGAAACTTTGTGAGGAGGCAGGGATGTCTTTCTGTTTAAAAAATATGTATTTATTGTGTTTCTTTGACGTTAGCTTTGGTGCTTTTTGGGAATTAATCCACCAACAGGCTCTAAATCCAGAAAAAGCATGGAGGCATCGGTCAGAAAATTCTTCGCTTCTGAGTGGCTGCCAACATAAAGACTCAATATAATAATTTTTATGCATTAATTGTTATTTGTTTGCATGTCTGTTGTGTGAAGTTCTGCTTATAAATTGTTTATTTGTTCAGTTGACTTTCTTTTCGTGAAAGTAGTTGATTTTAAGTGTATGTAAGAAAGTGCTGAATAAATGTAAGAAATGCAGTGTTATGGTTATGAAAATGGATATCCATTTCATAATTTTAATTCAAAAGTGAATGAATTAGTGATATATGAAAGGCAAATCTACTGCATGTTAATTGTGACTACTACCTGATCCCCCGCTTTCACAGACCAGGCTTAAGCCTAGTCCAGACTAAAATGTAAGTCTGAGCGGTTTCATCTGAAAGAAACTTGCACTGGCTGATCTTAAAATATATCAATGCCTTTGTTTTGTCTCAAGATGCACACCAGTAATGTTTTTTTTTATAGAAATTACTTAAATATCCTAATTGAACTATGGCCTAATCCTGGCTCAGTCTAAGCCCTGTCTGTCACGGCATGCTGCGAGGGTGCCGTGGAAAAGACGGAGTCTGGGTCCAAATGCAGGTGAGGGTATTTAATAGAAACAAAAAGGCCAACACGGCACAAAAAACAGAACAGAAAAGGACTGGGATACAAAACGGCAGCACAGTGCATGTATCCCAGACCAGAGCAAACACTAGAAACAAAATGTACAGCCACAAAATCAAAAACACTTAATGGAACCAGGCAGAGTGGTGGGAGAGTGGTGTATAAATAGTCCATGACAATGGGGAACAGCTGGGGGTGTATGTAATGTGACAGGTGTATCCGGAGACACCTCCGTGCCAGGGCGCCAGGGAGGCGCCGGCAGAGCAGGAGGCCAAGGCGGGGCAGGCAGAGCAGGAGGACCGTGAGCAGACACTGCCGCTGCCTCGGAAGCCCTGTGAGCGTGCACCACCGCCTCGGAAGCCTTGTGAGCGTGCACCGCTCCTTCAGGAGGATCGTGAGCGGGCACCGCCGCTTCGGAAGCCTTGTGAGCGGGCACCGCCGCCTCGGAAGCCTTGTGAGCGTGCACCGCCGCCTCGGAAGCCTTGTGAGTGTGCACCGCTCCTTCAGGAGGATCGTGAGCGGGCACCGCCGCTTCGGAAGCCTTGTGAGCGGGCACCGCCGCCTCGGAAGCCTTGTGAGCGTGCACCGCCGCCTCGGAAGCCTTGTGAGTGTGCACCGCTCCTTCAGGAGGATCGTGAGCGGGCACCGCCGCCTCGGAAGCCTTGTGAGCGGGCACCGCCGCCTCGGAAGCCTTGTGAGCGGGCACCGCCGCCTCGAGAGGAACGTGGGCGGACACGCCACCTTGGAGGAACTGTGAGCGGGAACCGCTGCCTCGGGAGGAATGCGAGCGGGAAAACACTGCCTCCAGAGTTCTGTGAGCAGACACCTCCGCCTCAGCAGGGGTTCCCGCACGCTGTGCATCAGCCCAGGATGCTCCAGAAGCGGGCGCAAGGCACTGGGCGCGGCCGCCGACGCCTCCGCTGCCCCCCGGATCAACGCCTCAGGAGAACTGTGAATGGGCTCCGCAGCTAACTCCACCCTGATGGCTGAGCCACTCAAATGCAGAGCCAGGTTGACATAGTCCTCCAGCGACTCTTCGGGGGTCCAGTACGGCATCCTGGATTTGAAGGGCTCAGCCAGGCCTCCCCAGAAGAAAACCATGAGGCAGGTCTTCTCCGTCGCTGACTGACGAGCTCCTCTAATGAAGTCCCTGGCATAATCCTCCATGCTCCGGTCTCCCTGGCGGATGTGGAGGAACCTCCTTGCTGGACCCATGTTTGCTGGTTCCATTCTGTCACAACACGCTGCGAGGGTGCCATGGAAAAGACGGAGTCTGGGTCCAAATGCAGGTGAGGGTATTTAATAGAAACAAAAATGCCAACACGGCACAAAAAAACAAAACAGAAAAGGACTGGGATACAAAAACGGCAACGAGGAGCGTGTATCCACCAGAGCAAACACTCGAAACAAACAGTACATCCACAATTTCAAAAACACTTAATGGAACCAGGCAGAGTGGTGGGAGAGTGGTGTATAAATAGTCCATGACAATGGGGAACAGCTGGGGGTGTAATGAGTGGGACAGGTGTGTGTGATGTGACAGGTGTATGTAATGTGACAGGTGTATGTGTTTACGGGAGATGAGTCCGGGAGGAAGGGAGATGGTGACCTCTGGTGGAGACGGGAAGAACTGCCGGGCCCGGACTCATGACACTGTCTGTGAAAGCAGGCCTATATCTTCCATTTTCACATCGGTGTGTTTGTGCAGCACAATGTATGACAACTATCACCACACTTTTTAATGTCATTTATTTTTTCCCATGTAGATTAATAGCAATGTGCTGCAGAAATCTTACTTTCATAGATGGAATTTGCCTACTACTTATAAAATACTATTTGTTTTCTTTTTATTTATTATACAATTAACAAAAAAAGGCCTCTAACACTAGCTTGCTCTATTCTTTTTCTATTCTATCTGTTTTATTTTTATTATAATATATTTTTTTATTTCTAATTGAGACTTGTATATCATTGCTCTTTTGTTGATTTTGATTTCTTATATTGTCCTCATTTGTAAGTTGCTTTGGATAAAAGCATCTGCTAAATGACTAAATGTGAACGTGAATATTGTAAATCTTTGTACATAAAAGATTACTGTGATATACCTGGAAAAATATGCACCTGTCCTGTACCATGAACCACAGCACTGAGCATCACAGACCGCTGCTAACAGCAGTCATTTACTTGGATCCACACGATTAAGCTGTGGGTAACCAGACAGACACGAGAGAAGCTCCGCTGTGAGTTTGCTGTGAGAGCAATGTAATTATTAACCAGGAATATACTGCCATTTTACACTGAAATATAACTAAATGTTGTTAACTAATATTTCTCAGTATGCTCTAAGAAAGGTACTGTAAAAGTTCAACTACTGTATTGCCAATTCTACTTTGCAGTAACACTGCAAATAAACAGATTTCTGTAAAATGCACTGTAAAAAAAGTTGTTTTTACTGTGTTTACAATAATGGAAAATACAAACAATATCACCCTGCAGTTCTACGGTGGATTTCTTCTATGATTATGTTGGTTTGTTTTGTAACATTATTTGTAGTGTTTTGTATGTCGACTGAAGTCTGTGCACCTTTAGATGGGGCTCATAACAAGAAATATGTGTTATGTATCTCAGAAACATTTGCGAAAGTTGCTCATGGCTTTGGCATTGTTAGTATCATGCAGCGATCTCATAATGCTGACAAATCTGGTTATTTTTTTTTATTTTAATTAAGTAATGTTTTAATTTATTGTTTTATGAGAGAAAATCACACATTTATCTAAAATCCCTAAACCCCCATTTATTTCCATGTAATATTCTGAATATAGTATAGCTGAAACATCAACAGCCCATGCGTGGTTCGAACCTCACAGGTTTGGCATGCTATGTACAGTCACTGCATGTTTCTCTAAGACCTTGCTGTAAATTCTACAATAAACTTTTAACACCAGAAAATGCATACTGTGAGTTTAATAATACAAGCTGTTAAAAAAATCAACCCTGTAATTTAGTTCTTATTTGATGTAACAATTAATCAATTAAAATAAAGCGTAACCAAAGGTTCAAAGTGACATTGACAGTTTATCCTCTCTCAGTTCAATGTCTTCAAAGCATGGGTTTCAAACAGCATCTCATCTGCCGATCTAATCCAGATGTGTCTTGTGGGTGTTTTTGTGCAGGTTACGGGCACGCGGCCCCCGGCACAGACGCAGGGAAGGTCTTCTGCATGTTCTATGCGGGTCTGGGCATCCCGCTCACGCTGGTGATGTTCCAGAGTCTGGGTGAGAGGATGAACACCTTCGTCCGCTATCTCCTCAGCCGCATCAAGAAGTGCCTGGGGCTGCATCGCACTGAGATTTCCATGGAAAACATGGTGTTGGTGGGGTTCCTGTCCTGCCTGGGAACTCTGTGCGTGGGGGCCGCCGCCTTCTCACACTTTGAGGGCTGGACCTTCTTCCACGCGTACTACTACTGCTTCATCACGCTCACCACCATCGGCTTCGGCGACTTCGTAGCTCTTCAGAAGAAGGAGGACCTCCAGGAGAAGACCCCTTACGTGGTCTTTAGCTTCATGTACATCCTGGTCGGGCTGACCGTGATCGGAGCCTTCCTCAACCTGGTGGTGTTGAGGTTCCTCACTATGAACAGCGAGGACGAGAAGCGGGATGCGCAGGAGCGGGCCTCGCTGAAGAGGGGGCGTAACCTGACAGCCATGAGTCTGGCACAGGAGAATCACTGCCACAGCAACCTGTTCTTACCCATAGAGGAGGGCACCAGCTGCACCAACCTCATCCTGTCACCGGCAGAGGAGCGCGGGCTCTACTCGCCCCTGCCCCTGCCCCTGCCCTTAAACGCCAACCAGTCTCGGTCCCAGCTGAGCCTGCTCTGCAGCTGCGTCTGCTATCACCTGGGCTTCTGCCACAGCTCGGCCCCGGCCCCAAACAAGTGCCCTGAGTACAACATCAACTCAGTGTACTGCAACTCCATTTCCTACCAGATTCAAGGCGGCTCCTCGACCAGGAACGATACGGTTGTGTCCTCTCCAGATAGCACGCTTTCTCCTGGGCTCAGCCTCAGAGATCTGCCACGCTTCAGGAGGAAGTCATTATAACTGGAAAGAACTTTGAAGTGTCTGCTTTAGAGAGCGAGAATGCTGTAAGAGCATATATTTTGTAGCAGGAGTTAGCAAAGGCCATTTTTAAACACGTCTTTCTAAAGGACAGCACATTATAATCAGGGTTGGGGAGTAACGGAGCACATGTAACTTACACATTTAAACTGTGTTTCATTACAGTTACATTTTAAATGGGTGGTAGTCAAATTACACTTACATCCAAAAAGTATTTTAGATGACCAAAGTGATTAATGTTTAAATGACATTAAAATTCAAAGTAATGTAAACTATATCGGACAATGAATGGAAACAGCAGTTGGTGATTCTCCGAATCTGACGGTCTGCAAGAGCATCCCAAGATATGTTTTTTCATACCCCTTGCAGAATATGCAAAATTGTAATAATTTTAACAAAATTAGAGGATCACAAAAATTGCATTTTAGTTCTGTCCTGAATAAGCAATTTCACACAACAGATGTTTACATACTGTCCACCACATGACAAAATAACTGAATTTATAGAAACTGTAGGACTGTGGTCATGTTTAGTGATGGTTGTTGATGAGTCCCGTGTTCATCCTGAGCAGTTCTTCTGCCCGCTGTTCTTCAGAAAAATCCTCCAGCTCTTCACTTTCTCAGGTTTTCCAGCATCTTCTGCTGTCCAACAATAACTGCATGATTTTCAGATCCATCTTTTCACACTGAGGGACTCATACACAACTATTACAGGAGGTGAAAACATTTGCTGGCGCTCAAGAAAGAAACAGTGTTTTAAGAGCGGGGGTGGAAACTTTTGAACAGGATGATTTCTTATTTAAGATATTTTTATTTTTTATTTACTGCCCTTTAGAATCTAATACTTACATGTTTCCCAGAAGACAAAAGTACAGTTTAATGCATTGTGCTGCCTTCTTGAGCGTCGGTGTATTTTGTAATTTGCAGTGAAATACAAAATATTTTTAAATATAACCCTCCCAACCCTGATTATAATGTCAAAGGAGATACGAGGTATGGCAACAAAATGTTGTCATTCAATCACCTGTTACAACTTGTACAGAAAGATGCTTCGGACATCTCAAACCTTTAAATGTCCGCTGTATTGAACGAGGAACTGCACAAGTGCATAAAATGACATGCCATGTGAGGTTTACTGAGAGACAGATCTTCCCATCATTGTGCCTTTGAGCGAGACACTGAAGCTCCTGGAGGCGACGGTAGGAGACGCTTCACTTCACTCGTCAAATACATTTATACCTTCTGTTCTCAGAAACAGAAGTCAGTCATATCAGTATGAATGTACACAATTGGGAAAATCACATTTGTTTTCAGTATTGAAATATGTGCATGTTTTGGTTTTTCTGCAATGCTTTCACAGTATATAACGATTAATGCCTTTGTCTATGCTTATTAAGTTACGGTGTTTTTATTGTTATTGTTTTTTCAGTAGTTTAGCATGTAACCAGAACAGGAAAAGTATGACCAAAACAGTGCCGAAATGAAACCGAACCGCTCTGGAGACGGTCACTGGTGAAAGTCTAAAATTTAAATTCTCATGGAAATAATTTTGACAATGAGTTTACAATTAAAAACTCTCAGAAAGATGTACAGTATGTTTTCAGTTATCTGACTGTTTAATATTTAAGGAGAGCCATTTACTGTAAATTAATTGTCCATGAACTTTTATGGTAAACAATCGTAAACAAATAAACAGTTGCTCACTTCCTGATTTTCATTTGTCACTTACAACAGTCCATACAAAGACTGAAAAGTGCAGGAATATCATTAATATCATGCAATTTTCTCAATGCTTCACATTTCTGAGCAATTTTACAAAGTGATTTTATTGAACAGATGAAGTGTTTTTCAAAAAAATGAGGGCAGACCAGCAGGTGAGTCGACCAATGAAATCAAAGCATGGGAGGGACTACCTCAGACAAGCTTTTCAATACAGGAATGATAGAAGTTATTAACTACTTCAAGTATTTGCTATATATTTTGTTCACATTTCAACAGCTTAGTGAGTAGCATATAAGGCTGTATTAGAAAAGGAATGTTCATTGTGTACTGAACTAGCAATCTTTTGAGACAAGTGTAGATTGTTGTCACGTTTGGTCTGGATATGACATGGCAAATTCACATTAATTACCCACCAATTTGCCAAAATGTAAAATAGTTATGAACGTTTTTGAGTGTGTTTGCAACTAGACTAAAATTGGAAGAAAAAACAATCCCGGGTTGTATAGGTATAGTGTATATCAGCAGCTTTCAGACCGCTTGTGAAAAACAAGAACAACTTCCTGATGTGGTAAATAACCTATTTTAAAAGAGTTTTATTTCGAAGGATTCTTCAAATGAATAAGATAAAATAGACTGAAAAAAAGAAAGGAATATAGTTTGTTCCTAATATGTCTAGCAGAGACAAGCACTCACTCTCACAGAAGAACTGTTCATCACTGACGTCAAACACATTTGAAAGCCTTATTTTATGTGTTTGGTGTGTATAGTAAATCATAATGGAGCCATCGCCATCGCACCTTGACTTGTGTTTACCTGTAAAAAGCTTTAAAAATCCTTACCCTGTCAGAGAACACAAGGACACCAGTGCTAAGGTGAAGGACAGGGATGCAAATTAATTTATTTGTCATTTTTATCAATTTAATAAAAGTCCATACTACAGAACAGTGAAGATGGAAATGTAAAATATTTGTTCAAATGATCACAAATGTCTTTACAATTGTGCTAACTAGATGTTTTCACATAAGTCACACTACATATGCATACTCAATATCAGTAATCGAATTACAGATAAACCGTACAGTTTGCTAAGTAAACACACGTATCCTGCGATTGTCACAGATTATTTGTGCAATATGGTATAAAAACGTTTATTCATATGATACAGCATACAGTGTCAGAGCAACAGTAAGGCATGAAAATGTCTACATCCTAAACATTCAGTCCCCTAAAACATGATGAGAAGAACATCACAACCGGCACGCTGAAAAAAATGATTCATTGAATTTACTAAAACATTTTTAAGGTAAGTGGTTGCAATCAATTTATTTTAGCTACATATAAATAAACAAATTTAGCTGACTAACTTTCAACATATTTTTTTTTTTAATGTAGCTAAAATATATAGTTTGCAACAACTTACCTTGAAAAAAATTTAGTAGCATTTTTTTTCAGAGCATGTCGTGCATTAAACTGTTGAAGAACATCATACTATATAAATGTGCATGAGGATTCCCATAAAGAAATCTATATACAACTTATTACGTGTGTAAAATTTGAACTTTGGCTATTTGTCTGCAATTTTGCGTTCCCTTCGATTAAAATGTATGATTACAGTATTTAAAATTGAAATAAATAACAAAATAAACATGGAAAATAAACATCAGTATTTCCATTTGTGCTATCAGAACATTAATCCATTCAGACAATCGACTAAACTTAAAGTGCAAAATAACAAATCATTTCAACAAATGATAAAAAAAAGCAAAAGTATCCGAGACTTCAGTGAGCTGGTATAGAAAATAATATATCCTGTATGATAAAAGCAGGATTAAAAAATAAACTCCAGACCCTTGTAAAAAATCGAATTCATTTGTTACCGTTTATAGAGTTTGATTTTGATTCCGTAGCAAGCCTGTGAGACAGCGCTGGTGGAGAATCCTCTACTTCTCCAGCGTCCAGCATAAAGAGGGATGACTCAAAAAACTGCCCCAAACATTAGCCATGGATCTTTATGGCTGATAGTTTCCATACTGACCCTTTGTAGAGAAAAATAAAAATAAATACATAATGGCATTTAATAAATGACATCAGACTTTGGATGAAATCTGATGAGTGAACTGACCCTCTCATTACTGGGCTGGTTTGTGAATGCTTCCGGAACATATTGATTTGTCATCTGTACAGGACAGTCATCGTGCTCACCTGTTCAAAAGAGTAGGACCTCTGTGACGGCGCGGCTGGTCCTGGCTGTATGGAGCGGTATGCTGGGTACTGCTGATACTGAGGATACTGGGATGAGCTGCCCTGCCCTGCACCTTCAGAGCCAAACGGCACACGTCACTGTAGTGCTGTATATCATCTGTAGGGATCAATTACTGAATGAAACCGGTGTAATCTGATGTAGTCTGTTACCGTATCCCTGAGGCTGAGCGCTGTAGCCGGCTTGGGACGGGTACTGCTGCCGGCTGAACGTCTGGTGCGTCCCAGAGCTTTGCTGGTACTGAGTCTGCTGTTGGCTGTACTGAGAGTTTCCTGAAAGATCATTGAGATCATGCACGAAGAGAGAACTGAATATATACTTAATCTATTACAATCTACATCACATTTGCAAGCCTGGTATACTGATTGATTTTCTAGTTCATTTTTCACTTTGGCAGATTATGAGGTCGTTTAATCTGCAAACATAATAAAACCAACATTAAAAAAATGCACAGACAAATGAGTAAGGAAAGAAAGGTGCAACGAGCTGAACGATTCTAATTTAAATTCCAGTTCCTCTTAACAATTCCAGTTCCTTAATGCTATCATTGATTTGTTGTATGTTCAAGGATGAAATATTTTTTGGGGAAAATATTCTTCTTACATTTACTGTCTTAAGCAGCAGTCTGTTGTCAAATTCTGACACGCGTGACATTTATTTAAGATAATAATTATCAAGATTAATGGTGCTTGCAAAGCAAAGCTTCACTATTATTCACCCGAACTAAATATTCCCTCACAGTTTAGCAGTAATGACTTTATGAATTTGTCCACTGATAAAATACAGCAGATAGCATCAGAAATACAATAACAAATGTAGAATCTACAGCGTCTTGTAATTCAGCTTCATTCATCGCTCCCAGAGAACAATTGTGCAGCCGTGCACACGCAATCAGGGTATCTTCCGTCCATTCATATCCGTTTTCAAAGCAAAAAATGGAAAACCAAAATATTTTTTTCATTTATCATGTTTTGCCTTATTCAGATATATACTTAAAAATATGTTTTTCTATTCTGCAAGAAAATGATTTTTTTTCTAAATAACAGATTTTAGAATAAACTGAAAACGAAATTGTGGCTTTAATCCGTGTATCATTCGTCCTTTCCATTTTCAATTGATAAATGAAAATCAAAAAATGAAAATTGTCTTGTATTTCATATTTTAAAATTTCGTTTTGGATCAAAAATACACAATTGGGTCACACTTTATATTAGGTGGCCTTAACTACTATGTACTTACATCAGAAAATAAGTACAATGTAATTACTGTGTTCATACTGTATTGCGAAACACTTTTGCTGCTATTGGGGTGGGATACGGGTAAGGTTAGGGACAGGTTTGGTGGCATGGGTAGGTTTAAGGGTGGGTTAAGGTGTAAGGGATGGGTCATCAACAGTGTAATTATAAATGTAATTACAGAAATTAATTACAGATTAATTACATATAGGTATGTTTAAAAATATAAGTACAATGTAAAAGCATGTATGTACACAATAAGTGCATTGTACCAAATGATTAATTTAAATGCAAGTACATAGTAGTTAAGGCCACCTAATATAAAGTGGGACCCAAAATTGAAAAGGGTCCACACAACAGAATCTGTTTTTAATATTTAATTGCTGGGTTGTGCGTCACCCGGAAATTTTTCTGCGAGCAAATAGGCGGCCTTGTGTACCCCCTGGCAGTTTTTCTGTTATTGTATTACGCTATAATTGTTAATAAAGCTTAAAAAAAGAAAAAAGTTAGCGACACTATGGCAGCGCTGGAGCCACACTCCACATTAATCATGGAGTTGTTCAAAACCGGTATGACACGCTGAAATTTCCTGCGCACTGAAGCAGATGAATATCGTAGACTGCTCGGAAAGAAGCGTCAGAAGATTTGTGTATCAAAACGCGCGTCTTCGACGTGTGATTTCCTATGAAACGCGCGTTCTTGACGCTCTTTGGAGTCACCAAAAACGCGCGTTTTTGAACGCGGTTTCAGGATCATTTAAGGATGATTTAAGGATGATTCTCAACTATGTTATAAAATATATAACAAAATGATTTGATATACCATTTTGTTTTATGCAATGTCTGTAAAAATTTCCATAAACTGGTTTTCCCATTAAACGCAGTGTATCTATACTGTATCTAATTTGCATATTAATGTGTTGCTGTTGGGACAGCATGTTGAAAAAAGAATTGTCATAATGGGAGTAATAATTGGCCAGATGTTCATAATATATAATATTTCATAAGAAAATGTATATATATAATTTATTTTTCTATTCAATTGTTATGTCTCCCAAAATGCACAATAAACATGCTTTTAGTCCTGGTGTCCTCCACAGTGGACCTGTGTGAAGTAATGTCCTGTTTCATAACAGGAAGTCATATTTGAATTTGAAAACCCATAACATATTCCTGAGATGTTGCTTTATGACAAACAATTAGAAAATTATTCAGATTTAAATGACAATTACAAAATATAATCATATTTCCATAAGGATGTAAAATGTTTCACTAAATTAAATTGAGCCATATTTAAAGACCTATGAGAGGGAGTGGTCCTGGTGAAACTACCAATCATTTAGTATCTCTGTAAAGCCCTGAACGTGCTCTGTACAGGACATCCAGACTTACAACTGTGACATGTGAGGTCTCAGAGAAATTCACTGAAATAGAATGTCCACTACAGAGGCAACAACTCCAGAGCTGGCTCTCAGGAGGATATTGTGCATTTTGGGAGACATAACAATTGAATAGAAAAATAAATTATATATATACATTTTCTTATGAAATATTATATATTGTTGTGAACATCTGGCCAATTATTACTCCCATTATGACAATTCTTTTTTTCTGTCCCAACAGCAACACATTAATATGCAAATTAGATACAGTATAGATACACTGCGTTTAATGGGAAAACCAGTTTATGGAAATTTTTACAGACATATTGCATAAAGCAAAATGGTATATCAAAACATTTTGTTATATATTTTATAACATAGTTGAGAATCATCCTTAAAAAGAAAAAAATCCTGAAACCTAAAAATGTATTGGTGATTTAAAAAAAAATCCCATTGTTTTTGCCTTTTTGATGTCTATTCATGCCGTTTTATTTTTAGGAAAAAAATATGAATAAAATATATTTTTTCAAAAATGTTAATTTTCCATTTTTTTCTAATGCTCTAAACAATGTAATGACATGAAAAAAAAAGCTTTTTTGGGGGGTCTCAGGAGGATATGGCGGACACATGACAGAATCGGGCAATGAAGTCAGCACACATGCCATTTTGAGAACACTACAGAAAGAGCACGTTGTTTTCGGCTGTGTGGATACTTCAAAAGAGTTTGCTCTGCCTGTTTGGTTTACCTGTAACACGTTCAGAACGTGCGTTTTGTCCGACTCCAAACGCACGTATTCGACGCCCATTTCCTGTTATGATAAACGCACGTCAAAAACGCGCGTTTTTGGTGACTCAAAAGCGCGTCAAGAACGCGCGTTTCATAGGAAATCACACGTCGAAGACGCGCGTTTTGATACACAAAACCGCGCGTTTCCGACGCGCGTTCGCCATAATCCCAAAGCGCGCGCTAAGAACGCGCGTTTCCATGGCAAAAGCGCACACTTTTGACGTGTCAGTGTGCAATCAGACGCCCGAGCAGGCGTTTATGAATACATTGGCTTTCCATAGTTTTCTCTTTAGGTCGTTTCCAGCACAAAATCTTCTGACGCTTCTTTCCGAGCAGTCTACGATATTCATCTGCTTCAGTGAGCAGGAAATTTCAGCGTGTCATACCGGTTTTGAACAACTCCATGATTAATGTGGAGTGTGGCTCCAGCGCTGCCATAGTGTTGCTAACTTTTTTCTTTTTTTTAAGCTTTATTAACAATTATAGCTTAATACAATAACAGAAAAACTGCCAGGGGGTACACAAGCCCGCCTATTTGCTCGCAGAAAAAAATTCTGGGTGACGCACAACCTGTATTGTTCCAGATACAACAAATAAAGATAAAAAGAATAGATGGTACTGGCGTCTTTATTCCATGTGGCACACAAAGCATGTCTCCATTACAACCCCTTCCTCTGGAGAGTGCACTTCATCTTATACCCTACATTACTGCCACCTACAGGCTTAAATCAGTACTCATCACAATAGATACTCATTACATCTCTTTTCCTTTTTTTTTTTAACACAATCTTAACACATTTTTTTTTTAACACATTAGATTCACAATTAATAATAATTCACATCAACCCAACTGTAAAAAATGTCAATGTTTTTTTTTTTTTTTTTTTTTCATAAGTCCATTCGAACAGGAGCTTTTCGAACTCGATTAGTTCTCCGCAAGAGAGGCATATCAGTCTTTGGTACAGATAATTCGAGTTCAGGAATTTGTTCTGCAGAATTAAACATACCTGGAGATAGCATTTCATGACATTGCAGATCAACAGGGGGCATGTCACAAGACTGCAGTTCTGCAGACAGGGTTGTCTCATCAACAAGAGGACACTTCTCTGCAGTCCTAAGCAAGCTCTGTCGATTTCTCCGCAATGTCTGTCCATCTTCTGTTTGAACCAGATATGATCTTGGGTTTACCTCTTTTAGGACTGTAGCTTTCTTTTTCCATCCAGTAGGCTCCGCAATTCTAACTGTATCTCGTTCAGAAAGAGGTTTCAGATGTCGAGCTCCCTTGTCATAATATTCTTTCTGCTTCTTTTTAAGATGTTGCATCTCTTTCAATGATAGACTGTTGTTTTCTGTTTTCAGGGATACTTTTGGCAGTGTATCACGCAGTTTTCGGTTCATCAATAACTCACCAGGAGATAATCCACAACTGAGTGGAGAAGAACGGTAACTCAGAAGAGACAGATTTATATCAGACCTGCTTGCTGCGGCTTTTTTCATAAGTCTTTTTACAATTTGTACCCCTTTTTCTGCTTTACCATTTGCCTTTGGATAAAATGGGCTTGAAGTAGTATGTTTAAAACCATACTGTTCCGCAAACAGTTTGAATTCACAACTAGTGTACTGAGGACCATTGTCACTTTGCACAATATGAGGAATTCCGTGCCTTGCAAAGATGCTTTTCATGCGTTGAATCAGGTCATTCGATGTTATGTGATGGAGCTGTTCAACTTCAGGATAATTGGAATAATAATCGATAACCACCAGATAATCCTTACCATTCAACTGGAAAAGATCAGTTCCTACTTTTTGCCACGGTTCAGTAGGATGAGCAGCTATCATCATAGGTTCTTTGGCCAGTTTATAATGATGACTTAGACAGACGTCACACTGATTGATGTATTTCTCAATGTGCACATTAATTCCAGGCCAGAAAACAGCTTGTCTAGCTCTTCTCTTGCATTTTTCAATACCAAGATGTCCCTCATGAATTCTACGAAGCATGTCGTGGCGCATTGATACTGGAATGACAATTCTGTTAATTCTCAACAGCATGCCCTCAACCACACTCAGTTCTGCCCTTAAAGGAAAGTACTGTGGACACTTGCCTTTGATCCATCCATGTTGAAGGTGTGCAATAACCCTCTGCAATTCAGCGTCCTTTGCAGTTTCCTCTGCGATCAGCTTTAACATCTCATCTGAAACTGGTAACGCTGAATACACCATACTCACATGTCTCTCAACTTCGTCCATTTTGCTGATCTCCGAAGCTACTGGTGCTCGAGACAGTGCATCAGCCACAATGATATACTTTCCAGGTGTATAGACTAGATTCAGATCATATCTCTGTAATTTCATCATCATACGTTGAATTCGGGGTGACATATCATTTAAGTTCTTTTGAATGATGGAGATTAATGGTTTATGATCTGTCTCCACTATAAAAGTAGGTAATCCATAGACATATCCATGAAATTTTTCACAGCCAAATACTAAACCCAAAGTCTCCTTCTCTATTTGTGAATATCGTCTTTCAGTCTCTGTCATAGATCGAGAAGCATAGGCCACAGGTCTCCAGGAATCCTCAAAGGCCTGAAGAAGTACCGCCCCCAATCCATCCTGAGAGGCATCTGTAGAAATTTTAGTTGGTCGTGTGTGATTAAAAAAAACAAGGACAGGTTCAGTAGTAAGAGACTCCTTTAACTGCTTCCATTCTTGATCATGTACTGAAGTCCAGACAAACTCCTGATCATTTTGTAACAACTTTCTCATATGGGTAGTTTTAGCTGACAAATTTGGCAAAAATTTTCCCAGGAAGTTCACCATTCCCAAAGCACGCAGAATTCCCTTCTTATCTATAGGTGGAGGCATATCAAGGAGGGCTTGCACTTTTGCGGGATGTGGCTCCACACCTTTTGCAGACAGCTTGTCCCCTAAGAACGTGATCTCTGTGACTCCAAATTGGCACTTTTTCTGATTGAGCTTTAAATCATGTGCTCGAACTCTTTCCATCACTTTTACTAATCGCTGATTATGTTGTTGAATGGTGGACCCCCACACCACAATATCATCAATATATACTCGAACACCCTCTAGACCTTCAATAAGGGTTTCCATGGCTCGATGAAAAATCTCAGGAGCTGATTTGATTCCAAAAGGAAGTCGAAGAAAACAATATCGCCCAAAGGGAGTATTAAATGTACAATACTGGCTACTCTCAGAATCCAATCGGATCTGCCAGAATCCTTGAGATGCATCTAATTTGCTAAAAAACTTAGCTCCTGACATGTCACTAATGATCTCTTCACGAGTGGGTATCTGGTAATGTTCTCTTTTGATGCTATCATTAAGGTCTTTAGGATCTAAGCACACTCTTAAGTCACCATTAGGCTTCTTCACACAAGTTATAGAATTTACCCAGTCAGTAGGTTGATCAATCCGTTGGATTACTCCTGATTGGGTCATGCGATCCAATTCCTTTTTCAAGGCCTCACGCAGAGGTGCAGGGACCCGCCGAGGAGCATGTATGACTGGAGAAGCATCATCTTTCAATTGTATTTTATAGGTAAATGGCAGTGTGCCTTGACCTTCAAAAACATCTGGAAATTGTTTGACAATGTCAGTTATATTGTCACATACAGGCTGTAAGACTACGGTTTCCTTGTTGACTTGATACACTCTTTTAACCAAATGAAGGTCCTCACACGCTTTATCTCCTAAAAGAGATTCATGACCATTGGGAACTACAACAAACATCAAACTCTTCATCTTTCCTTTTACTTGTATGTTTAGTCTGCATATTCCTCGTGTTTCAATTGGTTGTCCATTATAGGCTCTGAGGGGAACTGTACGTTTTTTAATTAGAGGTTTTTCTTTCAGTGCTTTCACATCTCTGATGTTAATTAAATTAACTTTTGCACCCGTATCTAATTTAAAGGGTACTACGGTCCCATTCGCTACAAGAGGAACAATCCACAGCGAAGACTTGACTGAATCATCACTTGATACACACGTTGCAGCATCCAGATTTACTTTCTCTTCAGAAACCATGTTCACATAAAATGAGTCGCTCAAATCACTGTCATCTGCCTCCTCCACTAAATGCACTTTATTTTCCCTCTTCATGTCTTTTGAAAAACACATTTTTGCAAAGTGGTTGGGGCCATTACACTTAGAACATCTTTTTCCGAAAGCTGGGCACTGTCTGAACTTATGTTTGGTCCCACAGCGCTTGCATGAGAATGTTTCATTGTCATTATCTCTGAAACCTCTTGTATCATTATCTCTGAAACCTCTTGTGTTACCTCTTCTCTTGTCTCTGAAGGAAATGGCATCAACTTCTACACTCTGAAATGACATAGCGGCTGTATTAGTCCCATCAAACTGCTTCACTTGCTGTCTCGCTACTTCACTGGATTGGCACAATTTGACAGCATAATCCAAGGTGAGTTCTCATTCTCGTAACAATCTTTCTCTCAGTTTCTTCTCATAGATACCAAAAACAATCTGATCACGAATCATTGAATCTCTCAATTCATTAAAGTTACAAGTCTTTGCCTTTATCTTGAGATCAGTCAGAAAGTAATCAAAAGCCTCTCCTTCATGCTGCACACGTGTTCTGAATACATATCGTTCATATGTCTCGTTCTTCCTTGACAAACAATGAGCATCACATTTTTCCAGTACCTTATCCAGTTTCTTCTTGTCTGCCTCTTCATCAAAATTAAAGGTGTTATAGACCTCCACGGCATCAGCTCCAGCAATGGTAAGTAACAGGGCGATTTTTCTTTCATCCACCGCCGCTTTCTGTCCAATAGCAACAACATACAACTCAAACTGCTGTTTAAAAGTCCTCCAATGTGCATCAACATTTCCACACAACTTCAACGATCCCGGTGGTTTAATGGCATCCATTGGGTTTCTCGGACCCCACTCCTGGTACCATGTATTGTTCCAGATACAACAAATAAAGATAAAAAGAATAGATGGTACTGGCGTCTTTATTCCATGTGGCACACAAAGCATGTCTCCATTACAACCCCTTCCTCTGGAGAGTGCACTTCATCTTATACCCTACATTACTGCCACCTACAGGCTTAAATCAGTACTCATCACAATAGATACTCATTACACAACCCAGCAATTAAATATTAAAAACAGATTCTGTTGTGTGGACCCTTTTCAATTTTGTATTTTTGATCCAAAACGAAATTTTAAAATATGAAATACAAGACAATTTTAATTTTTCGTTTCTGATTCAAAATCAAATAACAAAAAAACCAATCAGATTTTCATTTTTTGATTTTCATTTATCAATTGAAAATGGAAAGGACGAATGATACACGGATTTTTTGGCTTGATTTCTCATGTTTCGTTTGCGCTTCACAAATCGGTTTATAGCTTTGATATTTCATTTGCACACGTGGGCGGCGCTGAAACGCCCCTTTCATCTGATTGGCCAAATTGCTCCGCCTTCAGTACAAGGCTTTAAATTCTCTCAGGCAGAATACAAGTCTGTATGAATGCGGCGCAGAATAATAACACATTGTCTGAAACCACCTCTCACTGTTACCTACGTTGAAGCAGAAATATAATAATGTGAGCTAGCCTATATAGGCTATAGTATGCTAACACATTATTTCTTGGTAGCATTGTATAATAGTCGCATGTCCCATTGATAAATTATGTGCAAAAATTTCCGTTCATTTGGATAAAAGTGAAGTGCAAATAAAATTCAAAATTGGACTGAATAGTATAATAATGTGTCCGTGGTATACAGTGCATACATTACATTTTATGGTCTGTATGGTACAGTATAAAAACCCTTGTCTATAGAAATGTCCCATAAAACCTTAAAATCCAGCAACCCAATGTGTAAAACTTCTGTCCATTATCTGTGATTACAAAATTCCAATGCTCATAGCAGCAATGTGTCTTAACTGTTTAACTGTGCAATGAACAGCACATCATACAAGCTCTTGAACACGTTGTGATTGCTTTTGTACATTCATGCAATTGCTTATGTACATCTGTCTGTGGTTTCCTGCATCATCAGTTGCTAATGTCTTGTTGCTCAAAATGTGTTTAGAAAACGTGTTGCTCTCTGTGCAATAGTCCTACCCCTCAAAAGATCTAGTCATTAGTTCATCGTTTAAGTCTTTAAATGAAAAACGTTGGATCGTTGTCATAAACTGTAAAGTATTTCTATTTGACTTTTTGTAAATTTGCCATGAATTGTGCAGGTGAATCTTGACTTTCAGTAATGAAAATAATGTAAATCAAGCAATGATAAACCAATTCTCTGAAATTGCTCAAAGGTGCATTTAATGAACCTTTAATTGAAAAGAATAGAGACAGAGGAGAACACAAGAGTTACACATTGAAATGATCAGGGTCAACGGCTGAGGGGAAGAAGGGGAGTTAGGATGCATGGTGGAAGGGTACAGAGCCAAAACAGATGCATATCAGATCAAATAAGGGCCACTATTGTGGACCATGTTGTCAATCATGGCCTTACAATGGCTGAGGGGGGTCGAAGCGTGCAGCCAAGTATTGGGAGATCAACCGTATCCTCAATTCAAACATTTAGAAACAGTCTCTTTAAATCAATATCCCACTTACAGTACTGTGTAAATTTGTACATTTGAAATGGATATATGGCATACATGAGACATGCAGCCTTCTGGATTTCTATACAGCTACTTAAATCCAAATAATGCCACACTTTTTAAATTGTTCTTTAAGCTATAATTTTAGAACATAAGTTTGTATTCAAGTTTTTTTTTTTTTTTTTGGTTTGTTTTGTTGTCCTGGTGCACCTTACACATGTAAAAAGCAATGAGAAAAAAAAACTTAATTCATAGATTAAAACTTGTCAAGGCAATATGCAGAATGGGCATAGAAACATTTAGTATGCACAGCCTTTGGAAAGAAAATGCAGGACAATATGAAGTATACAGTACAATAATGAAATTCGTTAAAGATACTGGATTAAAAGGGAGAATTTAGCTGTTTTTTTTTTAGTTTTGTTTGTTTCTTTGTTTCCCACTGCCCATTAGTGCTTCACACTCCAGTCCGGTTGGTGGCGGTAGAGCACCAAAAGTTGGCTTGCCAACCGCCATAAAACACCGATAAGGAGAAGTCTGCTTTTATATCAATCCTCAACGTGTCGCGCTTAGCCTACTGTACACGGGGGCGCCCGCGCAATTACATTTTTTTCTCCTCGGAATGAGCTCAAAATACTCCCATCATTTTTGGATGTGCTGTCTTTCATGGCATGCAGTCTGCATGAATGGAGCGCTCACAACATAAGAAACTAATTTGCAGAAATCTTGAAAACCAATTAAAAAAATAAATAAATAAAATAAAATTATATATATATATATATATATATATATATATATATATATAATATTTTACATCAAGGTGTATGCAGTCCATGTTTCCAAACTTTCTTAATCGTTTTGCTAATAAAATATTCTACGTTTTATAATTATTTGTTACTCAGTCTTTACTGATTTTCAGTTTTGTATACCTTTTTTAAAATGTGTAAGTTAATTGTTATTTTATATTAGACATATAGCATGGTGCATTTATATTCGTTTTGTTAATAAAAGTTATGTTCTACGTTGTATTTTGTTGTTGCTTGAATTGATTGCCGAATTTACTGCTAATTTAAAAGTGAAAGTAAAATGGGCGCAGTGCTTTTACAAGCTATTTGAGCAAAGGCACAGGAAAGTGGGAAAACTCAAACAAACAAACAACTGTTTGACAGAATAGCACAAGTTTGAAAGAGAAAGTAAAACGTGCATGGAGCTTTGCGGCAAGTTTTATTCGTGCGCTTGAGTTAATAGGCCTAAATGCCTATATTAAAGGATGGTTTAGGTTGTTATGCTAATCCATTTAAAATATTCGTGCGACTAGTTGACTAGAACAAACTTAGTCGGGTGCACACTTACTTGGCACAATTGAACTGATACATTTTTAAATGTAAAATTTAAATAAAATGCTGACATTATGTGCGACTGCAAATCACGTCACGTTGTAGCCTATTGCATTGCAGTGGTTATGCATGTTTAATGAGTCAAATGTTTTTTTATTTTATTTCATTTTTTATAGGGGTGCTGGAGCACCTGCTAGCCCCATCCTAGCGCCGCCCATGTTTGTGTTTTATTTTTTAATTTTATATACAATTATAAAATAAAACGCAAATTATAATCGGGCCTGTTTTAGGCTTTTTCTTATTTTTATAGCCTTAGACGGTGATGAAAAAAATTACTCTCCATCTCCTCATTGGACAGGCCTTTAGAGAGAAATGCATCTTTACGGTTACATAATGAAAGAATTTTTGTTTTCGATTTGAATGATTTAGTTTTAAAATAGTAATTTAAAGCTTTCTGTATATATGTTTATCATATCTGTGAGTCAATTCAATCAATTGTGAAGCGCTCTTGTTGAAGACAGAAAGCGCATAGGCCTACTCTGTTTTCCTATTCATTTTATAAAAGCACAGTTTTATTGATATTGTGAATGTAAGCATATTTAACAAAAAAGGTAGAACCTTTACAGTTCAGAATTATATATTACTCCTTACCTTTATGAGCAAAAATTAAGGCGTATTTTAAGTTGTTTCTACTGTAAGAAAGAAATGCACGTGACTGCGCATGTCATATAAAAGCATGCTTTAGCTCCTCTCCGCACAAACTGTCAAACAGGGCATGTAGGCTACAGTATATGGGTAACATTTAAACTAACTTTGTGATATGCTTGAACTGTTTTATATCTATAGATTTTATTTTAGGCAAGTCATTTTGATGACTTGTGATCAACTGCTGGCCCCTTGGTCGTTACAAAAAAAAAAAAAAAAAAAAATAGGCCTACATTTAACGAACAAAAAATGCTCCAAACGATTTTCTAAATTAACTTTATAAAAAAACGAAACTAAATATAATAGGCTAAATAATAATAATAATGAATAACTTTTCCATTACATGCAAAACTGAACTATTTTAATAGCTGAAATAGCAGTAGGCTATAAGCTGTACCATTTTCAGCTGTACACCATCAGTGTGCGAAATAACCCAATCTGTGGGCGGTGGGCCCATGCTCCTCCAATTACTTATACACACACCTAATGCCTTTTCATATAAATAAAGGACAAGAGTGAGAAATGTTACGGACACATTTTTATACTATTCAGTCCAATATTGATTTTTATTTGCACTTCACTTTTATCCAAATGAACAGAAATTTTTGCACATAATTTATCAATGGGACATGTGACTATTATACAATGCTATACAACCAAGAAATAATGTGTTAGCATACTATAGCCTATATAGGCTAGCTCACATTATTATATTTCTGCTTCAACATAGGTAACAGTGAGAGGTGGTTTCAGACAATGTGTTATTATTCTGCGCCGCATTCATACAGACTTTTATTCTGACTGAGAGAATTTAACTGAAGGCGGAGCAATTTGGCCAATCAGATGAAAGGGGCGTTTCAGCGCCGCCCACGTGTGCGAATGAAATATCAAAGCTATAAACCGATTTGTGAAGCGCAAACGAAACATGAGAAATCAAGCCACAATTTCGTTTTCCGTTTATTCTAAAATCTGCTATTTAGAAAAAAAATAATTTTCTTGCAGAATAGAAAAACATAGTTTTAAGTATATATCTGAATAAGGCAAAACATGATAAATGAAAAAAAAGATCCGTTTTTTCGTTTTCCGTTTTTTGCTTTGAAAACGGATATGGAATGGACGGAAGATACCCTGATTAATAATGTTTTCAACAATGCCTGTCCTCACAATGCCCTAAGAAGTAGGCACTACTGAGCACCCTGGCCCTGCCATACTTCCAAATCAAGCCTGTCAGAAAAAATAAACAAATTAAAAAAAATAAATGAAAGGTCGCTGCTTGTGATACTCTTGCTATCGGACTATTGGATTTTTTTCACCTTCTATCATCATTGAGGACTTCAGTATTCATCCAACTAGATAAGTTTATTTATTTATTTTTTTGTCCTTTGATTAATGATAGACACAATGGTTGTTTTGCACACAAAAAGAAAAAACTTTATTGACTTTTTCATGTAGTGATCTGTGGATTTCCTTTGAACTTTGAAATGGCCTACTGTGTTTTGTGTTCTTTTCAGCTGAGGGACCCTCCCCTAAATTATTTTATGATTTTGAAAAGTCTCACTGGGACTATTGCTGCTCTCCCTGCTCATTTACGACAGGCTGCATGGATGGGCAGGGAGTTTTTGCCCAGAACAGAACCATTCCGCCAAACCAAACTGTATGCTAGGTGTCTATATCATTTTGAAGATAGTGGTCCTGACAGAAATATGCCAAAATACTGATAAGACAAGCTTTGGGACAAAACCAGAGACTGGGGTGACCCACTACTGCTTAATTACCTATTACAACACTGGACATTTTGGGAGAGAGATCTTCAAGTCCTACCAAGGTTTAGCTTTCCTTGAGCCAATGTGTCTCTAGCAATGGATCCGAGAAGCATCACTCATATAAAAACATTTTTGGCAAGCTTATGGAGTTGTTGCCTACTTGAGAACAGTAAATAGTCAAGGTCAGCCCTATTTCTCTTTCATTATGGTCTGTTCAAGAATCACACCAAAAAGACTGCATTTAATTCTGAGATTACAGCCCTGTGCCACTTTAACAAGAGCCCAATTCGCCAGGCTGCACCGAGTTCCAATGGAAGCTATCAATTAATTAGCATTCATTGAGAAACACCGTGGAAAATAATGCAAAGCTATGGTTTCCCAGCAAAGTTTGTCAACATTTTAAGGAACATCTAGTATGAAACCAGTTGCTGTGTTTGCATGGACCGAGGCAATTCTGACTACTTCTGGATTAATACTGGTGTCCGCCAGGGATGCGTGATCTCGCTGTTGCTCTTCATCCTCGCCCTAGATGCCCTAGATAGGTAATTAAGCAGTTGGAAGGAAGATGGCGGCGCGATCGATCGCTGCGGCTGCTCCGGGTCCCAAAGACGGTGCTTTTATGTCGTTTAATGTCGTCTGTTCGTCTCCAAATAGTGTCAGTTTACCGCTAACTCTTAAGGAAATCACCCCAGAATTCATCTATGATCGCCAAAGTCTTTTGGATATCAGCAACGCTTACGTACACCAACTCTCGCCGGCGGCTACTGAGAAGCTACGAGGCCTTTGTTTACTGCTGGAGCCGGACCTCGAGACCGCGGCCTCGCCTACTGACGCTACCCGCACAAGGCAGCGTCGCAAGCGGTGTGAGAGAGGACGGAAGCGTGGTAAGCGCGGAGGTATACGAGCTAGGCTAAGAGCTAACCCCTCAAGACCGGCTCTTCCAACACACATGCTCTCAAACGTTCGCTCTCTGGAAAACAAACTGGACTTAATTCAACTCAGTCGATCTACACAGCATGAGGCAAGGGACTGTTGCGTGTTTGTTTTCACCGAAACATGGCTAAACGACAACATCCGGGACTCCGCCATTCAATTGCACGGGCTAACCAACTTCCGAGCGGACAGAGATTCATCACTGTCTGGTAAGACACGCGGAGGTGGCTTGTGTGTGTATATCAACAAAGTCTGGTGTAACAATGCTGCGATACTATCAAAACACTGTTCATTCGCTGGTGGAGTTTATGGTTGTGAAGTGTCGACCGTTCTATCTGCCGCGGGAGTTCACGGCCATTGTTATCGTTGCGGTTTACATCCCCCCGTGTGCAAACGCTAAGGACGCGCTTCGTGAACTGTATAGCGCCATCAGTGAACAACAAACAAAAAACCCCGACGGCTTTTTCATCATAGCCGGTGACTTCAACCACGCAAACTTAAAGACAGTTTTGCCAAAGTTCTACCAACATGTGAACTTTGCAACAAGGGGAAACAACACACTGGACTTTGTTTACACAACCACAAAGAACTCTTACAAGGCTGTACCCCGCCCCCACCTCGGGTACTCCGACCACATCACTGTTATGCTAATCCCAGCATATAGACCACTTCTCAAACTCACCAAACCGGTTGAAAAGCAGATCACAGTATGGCCAGACAATGCCACCTCAGCACTGCAGGACTGCTTCCAGGACACAGACTGGAACATGTTTAAAGAGGCAGCCACCTACAACAACCACACAGACCTGAATGAGACAGATGCTGCTAAAGACCAGAGATGAAGCATTCAGATCAGGAGATAAAGCAGCCCTCAAAACAGCAAGAGCCAATCTGTCCTGTGGCATCAAAAGCAAAACGGTCATATGCCCAAAAAATCAACAACCACTTCACAGACAGCAGAGACACACGGAGCCTGTGGTAAGCCATTCAGACCATCACTGACTACAAGCCCCCGCCACAGGCCTGTGATGAGGACACATCCCTCCCCGATGCACTCAACCACTTTTATTCACGGTTTGAAATGCAGAATGACACACCTGCACAAAAACTGCCCACACCTCCCAACGACCGGGCTCTCTGTCTGTCTCCAGCCGACGTAAGGAAGACCCTATCTAGGATTAACCCACGCAAGGCTGCGGGTCCTGACAACATACCTGGCCGTGTTCTGAGAGACTGTGCTGCACAGCTGACAGATGTCCTAACAGATATCTTCAACACCTCGCTGAGCCAGGCAGTCGTCCCCACATGTCTCAAATCCACAACAATCATACCGGTACCAAAGAAATCACCTGTGTCCTGTCTCAATGACTACCGTCCCATAGTACTGACTCCAATCATGATGAAGTGCTTTGAGAGGCTAGTCATGCATAACATCAAAACCAGCCTCCCCAACACACTCGACCCGCTCCAGTTTGCATACCGTCCAAACCGCTCTACGGACGATGCAATTTCCTCCACCCTCCACCTGGCTCTTACCCACCTAGAAAATAAAGACTCCTATGTTAGAATGCTGTTCATTGACTTCAGCTCGGCATTCAACACAATAATCCCACAACAGCTCATAAATAAGCTAAACCTGCTGGGCCTTAACAATTCCCTTTGTAACTGGATCCTGGACTTTCTAACTGGAAGACCTCAGTCAGTCCGTGTTGGCAAGAACACCTCGAGCACTACAACACTGAGCACAGGTGGCCCACAAGGCTGTGTGCTCAGCCCGCTGCTCTTCACACTGCCGACCCACGACTGCACTGCCAAGTTCAGCTCCAACCACATCATCAAGTTTGCTGATGACACAACAGTGGTAGGTCTCATCAGCAACAATGATGAAACGCACTACAGAGAGGAAGTGGCACAGCTGGCTGAATGGTGTGGCACAAACAATCTGTCCCTCAATGTGGAGAAGACAAAGGAGGTTGTGATGGACTTCAGAAGAAACTCCGTTGACCACCCCCCACTGACCATCGACAGCTCGACTGTGGAGAGAGTCAGCAGCACTAAATTCCTGGGGGTGCACATCACAGAGGATCTCACCTGGACCACCAACACCATGTCACTCTCCAAAAAGGCACAACAGCGCCTACACTTTCTCCGCCGGCTGAAAAGAGCAAGTCTCCCTCCACCCATCCTCACCACATTCTACAGAGGCACCATTGAGAGTGTGCTGACCAGCTGCATCACTGTCTGGTACGGGAACTGCAGTGCTGCTGACCGCAAGACCCTCCAGCGGACAGTGAACACAGCTGCAAAGATCATCGGTGCCCCTCCCCCAGGCTGTGAGAGCCCTGAACTCAAACCACCCCGCCCCCCTCTGAAACCCCATGCAAACCCCTACCTCCTGAAACATGGACCACCCCCCACCCCAAACCTTACCACACCAAAGAAAAACTGTATGGAACTTTATTTTCCAGTTTAATTTACTGTCCAAATGGACACCAAGATATTTATAGGACTGGACTATTTCTATATTCTGGCCATTAATCGTCACCAGTAGTATTGCTTCTTTATTTCTTCTAAAGTCAATGATCAACTCCTTAGTCTTCTCCACATTCAATTTTAGGAAATTTTCATCACACCATTTAACAAAAAGCTCAACCTCTCTTCTATAGTCCAGATCATTATTTTGATTGATTAAACCCACAAGGGCAGTATCATCAGAGAACTTTTGTAAACAGCACGATGTCTGAGAGAGCTTACAGCTCATGAAAGTAAACAATCCATTATCTCAAAATATTAGAATATTTCCAAAAATCAATCAAAAAAAGGATTTGCAAAAAGCCATTCCTTTCCATGCCAAAGGAATGGCATGGAAGCGATCAGCCTGTGGCTCTGCTGAGGCATTATTGAGCCTTCAGCTCATCTGGATTGTTGGATCGACTGTTTCTCATCTTTCTCTTGAAAATATCCCATATATTCCATATGGGGTTCAGGTCAGGCATGTTGGCTATCATGTAAAGCAAGTAATATCATGGTCAGCAAAGCACTTGGAAGTGGTTTTGGCAGTGTGGGCAGGTGCTAAAGTTCTGCTGGAAAAGCAAATCAGCATCTCCATAAAGCTTGTCAGCAGATGGAAGCATAAAGTGCTCCAAAATCTCCTAGTAGGCGGCTGTGTTGACTTGATAAAACACAGTGGACCAACACCAGCCAACGTCACGGCACCCCAAATCATCCCTGACTTCAGAAACTTCACACTGGACTTCAAGCAGCTTGGATTCTGTGCCTCTCCAGTCTTCCTTCAGACAAAATTAAATGCAAAATGAACTTTTATCTGAAAAGAGGACTTTGGACCACTGAGCAACAGTCCAGTTCTTTTTCTCCTTAGCCCAGGTAAGACACTTCTGATGTTGTCTCTGGTTCAGAAGTGGCTTGGTAGTCCTTTTCCTGAAGACGTCTGAGCGTGGTGACTCTTGATGCACTGACTCCAGCTTCAGTCCACTCCTTGTGAAGCTCTCACAAGTGTTTGAATCAGCTTTGCTTGACAGTATTCTCAAGCTTGCAGTCATCCCTGTTGCTTGTGCACCTTTTCTTACACAATTTCTTCCAGTCAACTTTGCATTTAATATACTTTGATACAGCACTCTGTGAACAAGTCAAGTCACCTATATTTTTAGAGCGCTTTTAACAATACAGATTGTGTCAAAGCAACTTTCCAGGAAAATAGTGCGTCAATAATGTAAAATGACAAGATTAATGTACGTTGGCCGAGAGAGCTCAACGCACTGCAACTTCAGAAAACACATGAAAATAGAAAAAGCACCAACAAATCAAGAAAACATCATCATCGGTTTGACAGCAGGTGCAGCAAATGCTCACAACACAAACAAATAAAGAAACGCACTGCAAATGCTCACAACACAACCAAATAAAGAATTTTATTTGCAGCGTGTTTCTTTGTTTGGTTGTTTTGTGAGTATTTGCAGTGCGTTTCTTTATTAACCAAAATATCTCTTTGGTTTTAAGACTTAAGGACCACGCTCTCCTAAAACGTCTCATTCAAACACGCCCCCACATTTCTACGTCACGGTGTGGGAAGATTTGAAAAATACCGCCCAAATGTTTACGCAATGAAAGAAGGCGTAACTATTATTCTCGCTGTAGTATTGTTGCTGCCGCTGACGTCATGTCCTGGAGACGCTAGGTTTCGTTGTGAAAGTGAAAGTACTTTGTTTGGGCTTCCAAAAGAGGACACAACTAGAAATCAGTGGTTCAGTTGCATTTACAACAGTGTTCCAGAACAGTTCAACCCAAATAATAGAGTGCGTGCAGAGCATTTTATGGAGGACTATTTCCTGAACCTGGGTGTAGCCTGCCAACAAAGGCTGTTTCTATAAAGTGGGGCAATTCCAACTTTGCAAGGACAGTCTGGCACTTCCGACTCACAGCATGTAAGTACTTTTTCTTATTTAAAGAATTTGCCACTGACGATTCAAACTCAAGTTTTGAGTAGTGCTTGTTGCTTGTCGTTTCTCCGATCACAAATGCAGACATGGTAATGTCTGAAAAAAGACAGTATAAGTCATTATAATCAGTAATTATGTCCCCACTGGATGCAACAAATGCCTCGTTTATAATGGGTTTTATTGTTTTTGTGTCGTTGCAGCGAGACATGGCATCACTATACGGTGAGGGGTGTAACATTTTCGTCACATGCTTGAGGTATTCGGCCAATCACAACGCACTGGATGGCTGACCCCTTTAATTTGCAGGTGTTTTTTTCTATTTGCAGTGTGTTTATTTATTTGATTGTGTTGTGAGCATTTGCAATGCGTGTGTAGTAAAATTTACGAAGTTGTTTTCTTAATTTAGTCTTGCCACGGCTACTTTTAACTCCTCCCTTGTAATTTCCACTAATAAAGATTTATTTTGTTCCTCTGACACTGTGGGTAACTAATGAGGCTAAAAATGAATCTATCTGCAGATATTAATTTTAGATTGTGAATACAAAACTTTATAAAAAATTTCAAAACTCTGTTGTATTTGCTCAAGTTGACAATGTATCTCCCCCCGGTTTGAGTATTTCTGAAGTTACTGATATATCTATGCTTGTTGTTTCCTCAATTTGAAGGATAACAATTTTAATGATTTCCCGACTATTTCATAGTGTCTTGGTTTTAAGAACAGAAGTTTCTTTTGTAATTCTTTAGAATATATTTCTTTTATTTCTTTATAAACCCAGTCCGCGGCGGAAGCTTCCCGAGATGTCGAAGGGGATGGTGCCACCATCGCGTCGAGCTATAGGTGCCCACAAGCCCGGAAATGGGCTTCCAACAGCGCTGAAAAGTGTTCCCCGTCGTCCAAGCCCTTCATCTGAGATTATGTCCAGCTCTCCTTCGTCTCCGGTGGTTCCGCCCAGCTCTCCTTCATCTCCGCTGGCACCATCCAGCTCCGCGCCTCCCGAGCGCCCCATTGAATCCGCGCTGCAAGAGCGCCCTCAAGTGTCTGCGCTGCAAGAGCGCCCTCAAGTGTCCACGCTGCAAGAGCGTCCTCAAGTGTCCGCGCTGCAAGAGCGCCCTCAAGTGTCCGCGCTGCAAGAGCGCCCTCCTGTGTCTCCGCTGGTCCCGTCCAGCTCTCCTTCGTCTCTGCTGGTTCTGTCCAGCTCCGCGCCTCCTGTGCGCCCTCAAATGTCTGCGCTGCAAGAGCGCCCTCAAGTGTCCGCACTACCAGAACGCCCTCCTGTGTCTCCGCTGGTCCCGTCCAGCTCTCCTTCGTCTCCGCTGGTCCTGTCCAGCTCAGTGCCTCCCGAGCGCCCTCCAGTGTCCGCTCCTCCCGAGCGCCCTCCAGTGTCCGCTCCTCCAGAGCGCCCCCAAGAGCCCGCTCCTCCAGAGTGCTCCCAAGAGCCCGCTCCTCCAGAGTGCTCCACAGAGCCTGCTCCTCCAATGGTGCCCCTAGAGGGGAACATTCCCAAAGAAATTTTGGGGGGGGGACCACAAAGCTCCCTGGTCCACCATGGCCATCTAAAGGATCCCGGACTGGAGCAGGTTCCTGAGTGGACTCTTGAGAGCTTCCAGACTGGAGCGGGTCCTGGAGTGGAGCAGCTTCTGAGGCATTCTCCTGAGCCAACAAAGGAGGAAAGCATAAGTGGGGCCAGCAAAGCAGAGAGCTTAGGTGGGGCAAAGAGTTCGGTTGGAGCCGGCAGAGCAACGAACATGGGTGGAGCCGGCAGGGCAAGGATCATGGGTGAGACCAGGGCTGCGTTCCAGTCTATTTTTTTATGCCCTTCACTCGCAAACTTCCCTCCATCTCGTTTACTAGGATGTATGTTATTGATTACGTTTGCATGAGTGCCCACTTCTGGCAGAACCCTTAGAATGGGCTGAACTGGAACATCCTAAACCCTTGATCACTTAGAATCCTCTATGGAGTTGGATTATTTTTCAAATTTTTACCCTTATTAATTTGTTTGGTGCAGCATTCTAAATGTATATAGGCATGTTTGGGCTGTTATAAATGTAAAAATAATAATATATATTTATTATAGAGGTGTTTGGGGTGGGGATAAATTAAATGCGATCTGCGATGACATCATAATCACTTTTCATTGTGGTCTGTGGAGTGGCCTGAAGTGTGCATATGAAGCAGACTCGCTCCCTCGGTCAAAATCGAGGGGTCGAGGGTCTGTCCATGTAAACATTACCCTGCCCTGCAACATCAAGCCCTGCCCCCAGCACCCCCCAGATAAAATATGTTCCCACAGCTTTGTTTATAGGTGGGGTCTCAGAGATCCCAAACAGAACATAAGGGTAACGCTCACCCAAAATATTTTTTTCAGCTACCCACGTCAGTTATTAATTATGATCAAATACTTGTGTATTTTATATTATTGATCAATATGTGAATCCGCTGACCATGCTATACATGACACGAGTTGTGGTCTCATTGGCAAAAATAAATTTAGATGAGATTATATCAGATTAGATAGAATTGCATTGATCCCAGATTGATTCCACTCATGTATGTCACGGACTTCCGAAGCTTTGTATGGTCACATGCTTTTTCAAACCATCCTCTGCTCTGCGATTGGTCAGATATGGTGGAGAAAACAAGTCCAACCACCAGATGTTGCTAATGTGCATTGTATTAAAAGCTTTGCGTAATGAAGCACAATTTCGGCACAATTTCACGAAAGCCACAGACGCTTCAGAAAGCCTCGATTTCCCATCACTAAACAAAAGACTAAGTGAGCATGGTATTTATCAGGGTGAGCTAATAGCTAAATGACAAATTACTGAGGGTAATGAAACAATCATCAGTGCAAGGTGTGATGGGAACTGAAGTCCAAAACAAACCAACAATGATCCAGAAGAGTGCCCTCTGGTGGCTGTCATAGGCACACCAGCTGTGGCACTTCCAGCCTACACTATGGATCAGCAGGTCCCTGCTCCTGTCCGACTCAGAAAGGACTAATCTGGTAAGCAGAGGGCCACTGCCTATTAAGGAAAACTTCACATTCCCTAAAAAACCTGATGGCCGAAGCTTCCACTACCACTACATATACAGTTAGTAAATTAATAGAAAATAAAAAATAAAAAATCAAGCGAAGCTGGCTCACTTATTCAAAAACAAATGAGGCGGTCTACTGCTTCTGCGGCAAGTTGTTCTCCAAGAAGAATATAGGCATATTACTGTAACAGCATGAAAATTGCTTTGATCACTGCAACAATATGGTGAAATGGATGGATTTTGCACTCCGTCTCTCAAAGTGGAAAACTATTGATGAGGCTGAAATGGCCCTCTTGGAGGCAGAAAAGGTCACATGCTTCATTGTGCTTCATTACGCAAAGCTTTTAATACAATGCACATTAGCAACATCTGGTGGTTGGACTTGTTTTCTCCACCATATCTGACCAATCGCAGAGCAGAGGATGGTTTGAAAAAGCATGTGACCATACAAAGCTTCGGAAGTCCGTGACATACATGAGTGGAATCAATCTGGGATCAATGCAATTCTATCTAATCTGATATAATCTCATCTAAATTAATTTGTGCCAATGAGACCACAACTCGTGTCATGTATAGCATGGTCAGCGGATTCTTGTGTGTGCGCATGCGCTGATTTGTGACTGCATGTTTTGAGTTTGAGCTCCGTCAAGTTGATTCTTTATCGTCTATTTTCTATCTTAAAAACAATTTTATAGACTATCGTTTTCGTTTCTATAACGTGTGAATATATCCACTATAGCATTCTAAAACAAAACCAATCAGAGCGCCTTGTTATCACTAGTTTTATTTAGATTTCTCGAGTCTGCTATTAGCTTATAGCCCGTTAGCATCGGCAGCGTGGCTTCCGCTAATCTCGCTTAGATTGCTAATACTCTATTCATACACATTACCATTGTTTCACTCTTACTTGCTTAAATGGCAGATTTGTGTCTACCTTTGAGTGCAGGTGAGGACACGTTCGAGCTGCATTCGGTGCAGCTGGAGCTGGAAGCCGTGGAGAAGCAGATCCGCGACCTGGTGGAGAAGCAGGCTCAGCTGAGAGAGCGGAGAGCCGCGCTGGAAACATCCCGGGCTGACGCTCACAAGTCCGGGGTAAGTATACAGCACGCTGCTAACACTCCCACCACCTCTACTCCGTGTGTTTCTCTGCAAAGACCCTGTGCACCCAGGACGCGATCTTCCCAGATGTCCTTCACTCCGGCGCCGGGACGCCACGGACCCTGGGTGTGCCATCAGTGGAAGACGCAAGCCAAGCCCCGGGCGACGACCTCGCCGCTTCCAGTCTTCGAGATCTCCACCCGGAACCGCTTCGCTCCCCTCCGCGAGACGGAATGCGACGCTGTGAACGTCGGAGACTCCATCGTCCGGCACGTCCGTGCTTCGTTAGCTGAAGGTAAAGTGCACACTCACTGTTTCCCCGGTGCTCGTGTTCTCGATGTTTCTGCGCATATACCAGCGATCCTGAAGGGCGATGAGAGCATCGGTGCTGTCGTGCTGCACATGGGGGTTAACGACACCAAGCTGCGGCAGACGGAGACACTGAAGAGGGACTTCAGGAGCCTGATCGAGACTGTACACAGCACATCGCCCGCAACGACGATCATCGTGTCAGGACCGCTTCCCACGTATCGACGAGGAAGCGAAAGGTTCAGTAGACTGTTTGCTTTAAACGAATGGTTATTGTCATGGTGTAAAGAACAGAAACTGCTCTTTGTTAATAACTGGAATCTTTTCTGGGAGCGTCCTAGGCTTTTCCGTGCTGATGGCCTGCACCCCAGCAGAGTCGGAGCGGAACTCCTGTCGGACAACATCTCCAGGACGCTACGCTCCATCTGACTAGTAAGCCAACTCTCAAATAACTGCTATGATGACTTTTGTTCTACCCACTTAAATGATAGAAGTACTTGTGTTGTCCAATCTATACAGACTGTGTCTGTTCCCCGAATAGCGAGGTCAAAATATAAATTTAATGCAGGATCTAGAAAAAATCTGATCGTGATTAAACCAGAAAAACGCAAAATAAATGAACAAAAACAATTTTTAAAGCTTGGGCTCCTAAATATTAGATCACTCGCACCCAAAGCAGTTATTGTAAATGAAATGATCACAGATAATAAATTTGATGTACTCTGCCTGACTGAAACCTGGCTGAAACCAAATGAATATTTTGGCCTAAATGAGTCTACTCCACCGAGCTACTGTTATAAACATGAGCTCCATCAGACTGGTCGTGGCGGCGGTGTTGCAACAATATATAGTGATATTCTCAATGTTACTCAGAAAACAGGATACAGGAGGTTTAACTCATTCAAAATACTTCTGCTCAATGTTACACTGTTAGATATGCAGAAGAAATCTCTCCTATCTCTTGCTCTGGCTACTGTGTATAGACTGCCAGGGCCATATACAGATTTCCTAAAAGAATTTGCAGATTTCCTCTCAGATCTACTAGTTAATGTTGATAAAGTGCTAATCGGAGATTTTAACATTCATGTTGATAATACATGACCTAATAAACTCTTTTGGAGTCAAGCAAAACGTCACCGGGCCCACTCATCGTTTTAATCATACGCTAGATTTAATTATATCGCATGGAATTTTACCGATATATATATCGTACCTCAAAGTGATGATGTTACTGATAATTTCCTTGTATCGTGCATGCTGCGTATTACTGATATTAATTATATGGCTCCGCGTTATCGTCCGGGCAGAACTATTGTTCCAGCCACCAAAGACAGATTCACAAATAACCTGTCTGATTTATCTCAACTGCTCTGTGTACCCATAAATACACATGAACTAGACGAAATGACTAGCAACATGGGCACTATCTTCTCTAACACATTAGAAGCTGTTGCCCCCCTCAAATTGAAAAAGGTTAGAGAAAAACATACTGCGCCATGGTACGACAGTTATACCCATTCTCTCAAGAAAGAAACTCGTAATCAAATGGAGAAAAACTAAATTGAAAGTTTTTAGAATTGCGTGGAAAAACAGTTATGTCCAGCTATAGACAGGCTCTAAAAGCTGCCAGGGTAGAGCATATCCGCAAACTCATAGATAATAACCAAAACAATCCAAGGTTCTTATTTAGCACAGTGGCTAGATTAACAAATAAACAGACACCCCACCCCCGATCTAAATATTCCCTCACAGTTTAATAGTAATGACTTTATGAATTTCTTTACTGATAAAATAGATAAAATCAGAAATACAATATCAAATGTAGATTCTACTGCGTCTAGTATTTCAGCTTCATTCATCGCACCCAAAGAAAAACTGCAGTGCTTTATAACTATAGGACAGGAAGAGCTAAATAAACTTATTAGTGCATCTAAACCAACAACGTGTTTATTAGATCCTGTACCCACTAAACTACTGAAAGAGTTGTTACCTGTAGCAGAAGAACCGCTTCTCAATATTATTAACTCATCGTTATATTTAGGTCACGTCCCAAAACCATTCAAGCTGGCGGTTATTAAGCCTCTTATTAAGAAACCACAACTAGATTCTAATGACCTGGCAAATTACAGACCCATTTCAAATCTTCCGTTTATGTCTAAAATTTTAGAAAAAGTTGTGCTGCTCAATTGTGCTCCTTTTTGCAAAAAAATTATCTCTATGAAGAATTTCAGTCAGGTTTCAGGCCTCACCATAGCACAGAAACTGCACTTGTTAAAATTACAAATGACTTGCTTCTTGCTTCAGACCAAGGCTGCATCTCATTGCTAGTATTACTTGATCTTAGTGCTGCGTTTGACACTATAGACCATGATATACTCATAGATCAATTACAAAACTATACTGGTATTCAAGGGCAGGCTTTAAGATGGTTTAGATCCTACCTGTCCGATCGCTACCACTTTGTTCATTTAAAAGGAGAGTCATCACAATTATCACCAGTAAAGTATGGAGTACCACAAGGATCTGTCCTAGGTCCTCTGCTATTTTCAATATACATGTTGCCTCTTGGTAATATTATTAGAAAATACGGGATTAGTTTTCATTGTTATGCTGATGATACTCAACTATATATCTCAACAAGACCAGATTAAACTTCTAAACTAAGATAATAGATTGTGTAAAAAATGTAAAAGATTGGATGACCAATAATTTCCTCCTATTAAATTCAGATAAGACAGAGATATTACTTATTGGACCAAAAAACCGTACACAGAATCTCGTGGATTACAATTTGCAACTAGATGGATGCACTGTCACATCCTCTAAAGTCAAAAATCTGGGTGTAATATTAGACAGCAACTTGACCTTTGAAAATCATATTTCCCATGTTACAAAAACAGCATTCTTCCATCTTAGAAACATTGTCAAGCTTCGAAACATGCTACCTGTTTCTGATGCAGAAAAGCTAGTTCATGCAATCATTACCTCTAGACTGGACTATTGTAATGCACTGCTAGCTGCTTGTCCTGCATCTTCAATAAACAAGCTACAGATAGTCCAAAATGCAGCGGCTAGAGTTCTTACCAGATCAAGAAAATATTTACATTTACATTTATTCATTTAGCTGACGCTTTTATCCAAAGCGACTTACAATTGCTATACATGTCAGAGGTCGCACGCCTCTGGAGCAACTAGGGGTTAAGTGTCTTGCTCAGGGACACATTGGTGTCTCACAGTGGATTCGAACCCGGGTCTCTCACACCAAAGGCATGTGTCTTATCCACTGCACCATCACCACCCCCGAAATATGATCATATTACCCCAATTTTACAGTCTCTGCGCTGGCTACCTATTAAGTTCCTATCATTTACAAAATATTATTACTTGCCTATAAGGCCCTAAATGGTTTAGCTCCTGCGTACCTAACTTGTCTTCTACCACGCTACAATCCAACCCGCTCCCTAAGGTCGCAAAACTCTGGACTTTTGGTAGTACCTAGGATAGCAAAGTCCACTAAAGGAGGTAGAGCTTTTTCACATTTGGCTCCCAAACTCTGGAATAGCCTTCCTGATAACATTCGGGGTTCAGACACACTCTCTCTGTTTAAATCTAGATTAAAGACACATCTCTTTAGCCAAGCATTCACATAATGCATCTTATAATCTTGTACTGCAGTTATATCTGATCAAATGTACATTATTATTATTCTTTAGCTTGGGTTGAACAAATCATTTTTGCTTAGATGGAACAGCAGCTACGCTAATTATGTCTCTATTTGTTTCTCTGTTGATTATCATCCCGTGGTAACTAGGAATTACAGAAGCTTCAGTCTGGATCCAACCCTTAAATGATCTGAGATGACCGAACACCTGAGAAAAGATGATGCCAACCCCTCAGAGGATGCCAACGCTCAGACAACATACAGAATTACCAAATTTTGCCATAAATCAAATATATTAAGGTTCTGCAATATATAAATATATTGTGGAAACTTAAATTCCTGTAGAGCTGCTTTGCAACGATTTGTATCGTAAAAAGCGCTGTACAAATAAACTTGAATTGAATTGAATTGAAAAAAAATAATTGGAGAGATGTTCTCACACCCTTAATCAGTATTATTCAGTCCTTGGCAGAAAGAAATCTGGCACTCAGGCGATCTGTTGATACATTACATCAGGAAAACAATGGGAACTTTTTGAAAGAAGTGGAACTGATTTCTAAATTTGATCCTGTTTTGAGAGATCACGTGAGATGAACTGTCAGTGGAGCACAGCATATCACATACTTGGGGAAAACTATCCAAAATGAGCTGATAAGCTGTGTCAGTGAAAAAATAATGGACAAAATGGTTGCAGAAATCAAAGATTCAAAATATTATGCCATAATATTGGATTGCACCCAAGATGTTAGTTACCAAGAACAGATGTCTGTTATTGTTTTGGCAAAACACCAGAGATAAAATAACACTTCTTGGGATTTCTCATAGCTCCTGAATCTGCTGGTCTAAGCTTGTCTACACTAATTCTTAAAAGTCTTGAAGAGTTGAACATCCCTTTCCAGGACTGTAGGGGACAATCTTATGACAATGGTGCAAACATGAAGGGCTGAAATAAAGGTGTGCAGGCTAGGCTGTTAGCCAAAAATCCATGTGCCTTGTGGAGCACATACCTTAAAGCACATGTCAAACTCAAGGCCCGCGGGCCATTTCCGGCCCGCAGCGAGAGCATATGATTGTCTTAAAATAAAAATCTATGCAGCTTTATATCGTAAATTGTGAAAGTGCATATCAACACCACAAGTTTCTATTTGGCGTTCTATTTATACGCAGAAATGGACTTTGGTGTGCATATGATACGAAATGGTTAGGATTAGGGGTGTGGAGTTTTTCCGTTGATGATGACTGCGTGGAAGGCTCAAAGGAATAAAGTGGACCTCATCAAGTGCTCCACCGACGGAAAAACATGATATTCTCCATTCTCGAATTAAAAAAAAGATTGTAGCTTTCAGACACAACTTTCTTCTCGTTTTAATAGTTCGTTCCAATAGTTTTATGGAGTTATTTTAATGACAAATGTACAGAGCGCATTATATAGCCTATCTCTCTGCTCGCAGCTGGATTCATTCATTCTCACAGAAAACGGACACGCTTTCTATCGGTCAGACATTACATGCGTGCACTCAAAAATGATCGTTAATATAGTTAATAAACGCAACCTGGAGTGTGGGCATCCACTGGGAGAAACATACATTGGCGCATATGCCAACTAATGTAAATCAGTATTTACATAGCATTACAGTAGTAGTCTAAATGTATCTGTTTCGTACGAGTCCCACATTGTGCCACAAAATCACATCTAGTGTCCTGCAACAGATCTATAGGGTGGTCACCCTAGCGCAGAGTAATAAAATAACAGGCTAATTACTAATTTGAATCAGTAAAGTTTTAACGAAAACGATACAAAATGGAAAGAAAAAGAAGATCCTTTTTTGCGATCAGATCAACCGGTAAACTCCTGGAAAATCTAAGGATCCAGTAAGGGAATGCATTCAAACTGTAAGTTCAAAACAGTGCTAATGCACAGAAAACACTGCCGATATCATCAGAGATGGCGGAGATAGTACTCACGTACAGATGTCAGTAAAAAAAAACAAAAAAACAAACAAACAAAATCTGCAAGCTATTTGGCTTAAAAGCACGAGTGTTTTATACTGGATGCTGGTTGAAGGTGTTTTCAATTATGCAGTAGCAGTGTTGGGGAGTAACTAGTTACATGTAACGGAATTACGTAATTTAATTACAAAATAAAAATAATTGCAATTAGTTACAGTTACTAAGAAAAAATGTGTAATTAAATTACAGTGACTTATGAAAATGTTAAGGATTACAAAGGGGGTTACATCTGATTTTTTCACACACACTCCCACATACAGATTTAATTGATTTCTTTCATAAATTGCAGTGACTGCTCTAAAATATGAAACACTAATGTTTCAGAAGTTTATAACATGCTTATCCGATAACTTATATTTCCTATATGGGTTTATGTATATGCTTTATTTTTTTTTAAGATTAACTTTTTTTCTAAGGCATTCTTAGATTCCAGTGTTTCCTGTCATAGCTATGCAAAGATTTCAAAAAGAGTATCATAGCTATTAAACTATTTCTTGTTATGATTTTAAATCTGTATTTAACCTCAGAATGACTTTAAAGTAAGTCTGATTTTGTGGAGGCTGTGCTTCAAAGGGGACATCGGATGCCCATTTTCTACAAGTTGGTATGATTCTTTAGGGTCTTCTCGAAATGGTCTCAGTGGTCGTGAAAAACAACATCCTTTTTACCTTGTCAAAAACAGCTCTGTTCACAGACACTCGTTTCGGTGCATATCTCTTTACATGCTAATGAGCTCTGCTCACCACACCCCTCTGTTCTGTGGAAGAGCAAACGCGATTCGCAAACAATCATAAAAATGATGCATGATGCTGCTTCGAAACAGTGTATCATGAAAAGTGCTATACAAATAAATCTGAATTGAATTGCAAACAATTATTAATGATTTATTTATAATTGTTTGCAATTCAATTCAGATTTATTTGTATAGCACTTTTCATGATACACTGTTTCGAAGCAGCATCACAGAAAATTAACATTTCTACATTACATTTAGTTGTTTATAGCACTTTTAATAAAAATACAAAAATTTGCACAAGTCAATCTGCGATGCCAAACAGGAACACAGCAGGACGCCAAAAGACCACTAAATGAGCTACCTTGACGTGACTGATCCAGATTTACTAAACCACTGACTACTGTGCAGTGCTGGGAAGGTTTCTTTGCAAATGTAACAGGTTACAGATTACAAGTTACCCTACTTGAAATGTAATAAGTAATGTAACTTTTCAATTACTTTATTAAAGTAATGTAACTGATTACATTTACTTTTTGATTACTTTTCTAAATTTCTAATGTTTCCAACTGTTAATCATTTTCAGACATGTAAACCAGGCAGGGTTAACCTTACAATATTCACATATACATTCACTGCAAATTATGAAAATTAAAAAGTACTTTTTTTAGTACTTTAGTTTGTATTTATTTATTTTTGGGTGGGGGAGTGGGGGTTGAGTACCACCCCTTTTTTTTTTCTACAAGCATTGATTGCGTATCATATGCACGCCAAACACGTGTGTATCATATGCACACCAAAGTCAATTTCTGCGTATAAATTGCATGCCAAATAGAAACAGAAAATTGTGCTATATACATACACTTTCATGAGACTGGGCTCATTTGTTTTTTTAAATGCCATATCTGTCACACGTTCTTAGCATAGACTGACGGAAAATTAAAAGTTGCGATTTTCTGTGCTGATATGGCTAGGAACTATACTCTCATTCAGGTGCAATAATCAAGGAACTTTGCTGCCGTATCATGGGTGCAGCAGGCGCAAGGATATTACGCAGTGCCTGAAAGTAGTCCCCAGCTAGGTAACTAGTTATGATATAGCTGGGGACTATTTTCATCGCAACTTTTCATTTTCCATCAGTCTTAGTACACGATGTAACTACAGAAGAGTCAAGTTTTAAATAGGAAAAATATTGAAACTCTTTGGTCATTTTTGAGCGAGATGCTAACGGTCTAATCAGATTCAATGATGTATGCTAAGCTGCACTAAAAGAGCTACCGCCAGACCCAGAGATTGGCTGAATGGATTCAAAAACAGTAAAACTCAACTGTTTAACTCTTAGGGAGTTGGAAAATGAGCCTATTTTCGAAAATAGTGGAGTGTTCCTTTAAATCTAATGGGTTCAGATGCTACTAAAGGATGCCACTTGTTTTTTTTGGAAATGTGGAAAAACTTTACAGACTCTTCTCAGGGTCTCCTCAAAGATAGATCATCTTGCAGAAGAATGTGGATGTCACACAAGTCCTGGAGTGGAACGCGATGGGAGAGCTGAGTTAACAATATTGAACCAATACGCTACCAAGCAGGCAAGGTGAGAGAAGCTTTGTTGGAAGTCAGGGAGCAGACTACAGACTCCACAGTGAAAGTTGAGACCCACTCTCTTGCTGAAGAAACTGGCTCATTTAAATTTCAAATTTGCTGTGTCATCTGGTTTGACATTCTCTGTAGAATTAACACCACAAGCAAGCACCTTCAGTCAACCAACACCTCAAAAAGGCATCCTATATGATAAAATAACCTGCTAGAAAACCACTTAAGTTTACTGGTGTTCGTTTGCTCTTCAGCTTCACCTGGCTCAAACATTATTGACTATGAATGATTTGAAAATCATATTCCTTTCTTGAAGATTAATTATTAAACATCTAGCAGTTTTTTTTCTCGTAATATTTTCTTTAACCTTATGTTTTATTCAAGCATAATTGTTTAATTGGTATAATGATTATTGCATAACTCCTCCTTCAAGTACTCGTTTAATTGAACACCGGAAAACACTTCCGGTGTCCTTGTAAACCAGATGGCTTAAAACCTAAGTTTAGGTGTAGGGTTAGGGTAAGGGGATAGAAAATACAGTTCGTACAGTATAAAAACCATTACGCGTGTGGGGAGTCCCCATAAACCACATATACAAACGTGTGTGTGTGTGTGTGAGTAACCCTATATTATAATAAAACTTGATTTTATTAAGCTTGGTTCTGAACATACTCAGCTGGAACTCACCGCCTTCATAATAGTGTTGTGATGACTCGTCAAAGGATCTCTCATAACTCTGCTCCCCATAGGAAGCCTGCTGATAGGAATACTCTCCATGTCCTGTTGAAAAAAAGACATAATAGTACACACCTACAGGGAAAAAAAGGAACAAAGGGCCCTCGCTGCTCGCAGACATTCAGACAACTGTTTGCACATAAACAAATTCAGCTGAATTACAAAAAGACCAGCACACTGTTATTTTTCATGTAATTTAAACATTATGTAAATGAAACGTGTGATTGTTCATTGTGTTTATATAAAAGTTGTTGATATTTGCTGTGTTTTTGCCTGATGAAGACTGCTTGTGGTTCATGAAACTACATTAACGTTTTTTAGAAGCAAATATATAAATAAAATAGTGTGCCGGGCGTTTTGCATTTCAACTAAGCTTTCTCTTGACCAAGCACCTGTTTAACAGATTTTTTGGATGTGTGCATCCTACTTTGAATTGACATACAAACTCACACAAAAGAAAACAGAAGCCTCAAACGACCAATCTGTTAGCCCAGCAACAACAAAGCGAGGAAGGAAAGCCAAATCTGAAATTTCAGCACACCAAAAAAAAAAAAAAAAAAAAGATTTGCAGGCAATGAAGACACTCTTATGTAACTTAAGCTTGTTCTCAAGTCTGTTTGAGTCATATTTTTATGGGGAAAAAAATATATTACAGACAAAGACATGACTGGAAGATTCAGAGATAAACGTTAAGTAGAAACAGGGTTGTGATGTGATATGAAATGAATGAATGAATGAAGAAAATTTCTGGATGAGAGCTTGGTTACCATCTGAGCAATTCTGTTGGCTAACAGGCTCACTGGAGCTCTGAATGTGTCCATACTGCTCTCCGTAGAACTCCTCCTGGCCAATGTACTGCGGGGCTGATCCTGTAAGACAGGCGACAGCAGGGTTGGTTAAGCAGCCGATCTGACAGCAGCTTCAGAAGAATAGACTGGGGAGGTTTTGGGCTTTTCTGAAGGGAGAGAAAGTGCTCTAGCTGTCTGTGTCTGTTGTGAGCTAAATATATATTGCAGCCAATGCAGCAGGCAAAAGATATGACTTTGACGGGTGAGCAGGGTACGCTGGCGCGCTCTGGCTGCCGCTCCTCTCTCCGTTATGATGCGGTGTGCTTTCTTCATGTTTGACGGGAGATTGCTTTTCTTGGTGTTGGCCTGGTTGCTTTCTATCGGCTCTGTGGACTCACAGATAGGCTTATGGGAGCTGGTGCAGATGAGGCTTTATTGAACATGGCCTTACAGTACACCTCTCGCCAGCTCTTATCCCTGAAGCGGAATTACTATCTGTCGGGGGACACCTACGACTACTGTGACAGGGCTGGATTACTGCGGCCCAAGCGGTATATTCATCGGGGCACAGGACGAAGCTACGTCTCTTCCTCGTCGTCCTCCATCCCAGTTTTGAATTTCTGTGATGCGGTGTCTGCTGCAAGCCCTTTAAAAGCTGCGCTGCTTAACGCGTGCTCTGTGAACAACAAAGCTTTATTGCTGGCAGATTTTATCATGGACAAGAAGCTGGACTTGTTTTTCATTACGGAAACATGGCATAAACAGGACGATGGTTTTCTTTTTAATCAGCTGACTCCAGCGGGCTTTGGACTCATTGACGTTTCACGAACTACAGGTAGAGGTGGTGGTATTATAGTTGTTTACAAACTGCAATACAAGATTCACCCTGTGTCCGTTCCTCCTTTTAAAACTTTTGAATGTCTTGTTTTAAATGTGTCTGATACTCACTCTGCTCTCCATTCTGCTATGGTCACTATCTATCGACCTCCTAAACTGAATAAGGACTTTCTGTCTGAGTTTGCTGATCTTCTTTCTATACTGTCTGTCAGATTTAAGAGAATTTTGATTCTGGGTGATTTTAACATACATGTAGATCAGAAAGCCTGTCTCTTGGCCAAGGATTTTCTATCACTCTTGGACTGTTTGAATTTTTCTCAGTTTGTAAATATCCCCACTCACTGTAAAGGACACACGTTAGATTTAATTATTGCAAATGACTCATCTCTTTCTAATCTCTCTGTTGTGGATGCTGGACTTTCTGATCATCTAGCTATCTTCTTTAATATTGAGACATTTCATTCTAGTAGAGAGACTAAACGAACTATTTCATTCCGTAAATGGCAATCAATTGATCATGCTACCTTTGCAAACTCGATTGTCTCTTCTTTAGTTGACATGTCTTCTGCTCCTCTTGAGGAAAACATTTCAGTATTTAATAATGTCCTTACAGCCAACTTGGACATCTTTGCACCCATAAAAACACGTAAAGTTTAATTTGCACAGTCAGCCCCCTGGTATAATGGTGATTTGCGTATACAGAAGGCTGTGTGCCGGAAATTAGAGCGAAAATGGCGTCACTCTGGTTTAAATGTGTTCCACCAGGCCTGGAAAGATTGCTTGTCAAACTACAGAGTTGCCATTGAAACTGCAAGATCTGCCTATTTCTCAAACATTATTGATAATAATCAAAGCAATCCCAGGAAGCTCTTTCATACAATTAATAGTCTGCTTAAAGCAGATAGTGTCAGTTCTCTGACTTCATCTGACTGGCTGTGTAATGAGTTTCTCAAATCTTTCAGTGAAAAAATTTACAATATTCGCACAAATATCCACACCTTGCAGTCTGCCGATCTTACAGTTAATACTGTTAAATACAGTTAATAGGTTCTCTGGCATTCCTTTATCCAAATTTACTTTATTACAACCTGAGATGCTCTGCAACCAGGTTTCTAGTATGAAAGCTACCACTTGCATACTTGATCCCATGCCTGGTAGCCTGTTTAAATCCTGCTTTGGTCCTTTATGTCCCTCAGTTCTTGCTATAATAAATGACTCTTTATCATTTGGGGAGGTGCCAGCAGCACTTAAAACTGCTGCGGTTACTCCCGTTTTAAAAAAGCAAAATTCTGATGTGAAAAATCTGTCAAATTATCGCCCAATCTCAAATCTCTCATTTCTGTCTAAAATCTTGAAGGGTGTGGTTGCAGCCCAATTAAACAAACACTTTATTGAAAATAAATTATTTGAGCCCCATCAATCAGGATTTCGAAAATTACACAGCACTGAGACTGCGTTGGTGAAAGTCGCTAATGACTTACTAATTGCCTCCGACTCCACGTCCATTCTCATTCTCTTGGATCTCAGTTCAGCCTTCGACACTATTGACCATGCACTGTTACTCAATCGCCTCGAACATGTATTTGGCTTGTCTGAGACTGTTCTTGACTGGTTCAAGTCCTATTTCACTGACCGCAGTCAATTTGTTTTTATGGGTGGTTATAGGTCCAAATTTGGCTCTCTTTATACGGGTGTTCCACAAGGGTCAGTCTTGGGTCCCCTACTCTTTAGTATGTACATCTATCCACTTGGTCAATTACTACAATCTCTCAACCTTAACTATCACTTTTATGCTGATGATACACAGATTTATATACACACTAGACCGGGTCAGCAAGTGAACGTTGGGCATCTTTCTAACTGTATTGCTGAGATAAAGACTTGGATGTCCAATAATTTTCTGTCTTTAAAAGGCTCAAAAACAGAAGTTATGCTCCCTGGATCTCCACATCAACTACGAAAGGTTGGGTCTCCTACTCTGTCTGTTGATGGTGTTGCACTGGAGTTTAAGACCAAATTAAAAAATCTGGGTGTCATATTTGACGCCACAACTGTATTCTGGACAAAAGGCTCAAATGACAGTAAGACATCATTTTATCACCTCAGAAATATAGCACAGCTTCGTCCTATGTTGTCCTTTTTGGTACCTGAGAAGTTGACTACTGCAATGGTCTTCTAGCTGGAGTATCTAAATCATCTTTGGATAAATTGCAGTATCTTCAAAATTCAGCTGCTAGAGTACTGTCTGGGGTCAGGGCCAGACACTGGCTACCTGTTAGGTACCGTATTGATTTTAAAATCCTTATGCTGGCCTATAAATCTCTGCACAATCTGGCACCTCAGTATTTGACTGATTTATTAATCCCTTACACACCACGTCGTAATCTGCGCTCCTCTCAGAGTGGTCTTTTGGTCGTTCCGAAGACACGGCTTCATACGTGGGGTGACCGAGCATTTTCTGTCTATGCTCCTAAGCTCTGGAATTCTCTCCCGGTCGACATCAGGGAAGCAAATACATTAGTGTCTTTTAAATCTCTTCTTAAAACATTTTATTTTAGGATTGCTTTTACATGATCTTAATTTCATGCGTTTATTCTTTTTTTTTGTATTTACATTGTGTTATTCCTTTGTTGTTATGCTTGTCTGTAAAGCGCTTTGAGAAAGCTACTTTTAAAGGCGCTATACAAAATAAATATATTATTATTATTATTATTATATTTTGAGATATTTCTAAATTCAAGATGAGTGTGTTGTCAGTGTTCTTGAAACAAATAAGTCTGGATGCAAGTACTTAATAAGACCTATGTGTAAACAAGAAAACTTAATTTAGATCAATATAAAAATGATGCCAAAGTCATAGTAACCCCATCACTCCAATCAAAGAGAAAACAACAACAACAAAAACAAGGGGGAATGATATGAAATGCATATTCATGATCTGTGCTTTTTATGTTGCAATAAATCAATTCGGTTTTTTTTTTTTTTTTTTTTTATTATTATTAGTATTACTATTATGTCTTTAATAAATAAATTATTACATGTATGGATCTATGGAGTACTAGTGGTAGTGTGCAGAAACTCCAGATATCACTACATCCATAATGTACTACTAATTTTCCATATAGCTAAAGCTGTAAAGCCAACTCCTTGTTACAAATATGGTAGAACCATCACTTCTACCACAAAAGACTACTTTATAAATAATCTTCCTGACTTATCTCAATTCTTCAGCATATCCAATAACTCAGAACAACTTGATGATGTAACAGAAACTACTGACTCTCACTTTTCTAGCACTTTAGATACGGTTGCTCCTTTACGCTTAAGGAAGATTAAGGAAAAGAGTCCAACACCGTGGTATAATGAGCACACTCGGGCCCTAAAGAGAGCAGGTGGAGAAAAACAAAATTAGAGGTATTTCGTATTGCTTGGTGGGAAAGTACCCTATCCTACAGAAAAGCATTAACCCTCTGAGCCCGACAAACGCGAATACGCGTTTTGGGGCAGATTTTCTTGATAAGGCAGAAATGAGCTTGAATTACTCTGCCATTTTTGATCGTTCAGATAAGAGCAATACACCATTCGAATCTGTAAGGGGTCTTCTTTTATTTGTATTCACTCAAAATAACAACTAAACTTTGTGCTTTTGAAGAATAAAGAAAACAAACAGGGTGCGCTCTCTGTCTTCTCCGTCTCCGCGATCTGTTTTCAGAAATGCGTCACTAAAATGAAGTGTAACTCGGCGAATACTCAACACACAGACATGAGAGTTATATCTATAATAAGCCTGAAGTGTCTTCTTTCAAATGAAGTAAGTCATATCGAAAACAAATATTCTGTGATGAAGTAATCCGTATGAAACCAACACAATGTTCAGTCTGTCCGTCTAACTCATTATTTTTAATGAGATCCCGCCCCCTCGCGTTCACATGTAAATAACCACGTGACCCGCGCGCGCGGAGCATAAACAAAGCGTCAGTGAAGAGTTCATCGCTGCTACTGTTACTTTCTGGAAGAAGACGTGCTGAGTAAAGGCTGGATTTCCCTCAAAATCGATCTGATGAGTAAGTAATGTTTATGTTCTGCATTAGTTAACGTGTTATTGTGACATAAACTTGAACACATTACTAGTTGGGTTGTTCCCAAACTACAACACGATGAATGCTACGCATCTAAGAATGTTTAGACCATGTCGAAAGTTCTCCAGGTCCCCAAAACACCCTCAGGGCCCAGAGGGTTAAAAACTGCTAGATCTGCTTACTTTACGTCTCTTTTAGAAGAAAACAAACACAACCCCAAGTATTTATTTAATAGAGTGGCTAAATTAACAAAAAATATAACATCAGCAGGTGCAGACATTACCCAGCAGCGCAGTAGTAATGACTTTATGAACTACTTTACTTCCAAGATCGAAACTATTAGAGATAAAATTGCAACCATGCAGCTGTCAGCCACAGTATCTCATTAGATAGTGCACTATAGATCCCCTGAGGAACAATTCCACTCATTCTCTTCTATTGGAAATTAGGAATTGTATAAACTTGTTAAATCATCTAAACCAACAACCTGTATTTTAGACCCTGTTCCATCTAAGCTCCTAAAAGAGGTGCTTCCAGAAGTAATAGATTCTCTTCTGAATATTAATTCATCATTGTTATTAGGATATGTCCCAAAAACCTTCAAACTGGCTGTTATTAAGCCTCTCATTAAAAAAACACAACTTGACCACAAATAATTAATTAATTACAGACCGATCTCGAATCTCCCTTTTCTGTCAAAGATATTAGAAAAGGTAGTATCATCACAACTATGTTCCTTCTTAGAGAAAAATTATATATGTGAGGATTTCCAGTCAGGTTTTAGACCATATCATAGTACGGAGACTGCTCTCATTAGAGTTAGAAACGACCTGCTTTTATCATCTGATCGTGGTTGTATCTCTCTATTAATGCTACTGGATCTTAGTGCCGCGTTTGACACTATTGACCACAACATTCTTTTAAATAGACTAGAAAATTACTTTGACATTAGAGGAAGTGCACTGGCATGGTTCAAATCGTACTTATCTGACCGCCATCAATTTGTGGCAGTAAATGAAGAGGTATCATACCAATCACAAGCGCAGTATGGAGTACCTCAAGGCTCAGTACTAGGGCCATTACTTTTCACGCTTTACATGTTACCCTTGGGAGATATCATTAGGAAACATGGTGTTAGCTTTCACTCTTATGCCGATGGTACCCAGCTCTATATTTCTTCGCGACCTGATGAAACTTACCAATTTGCAAAACTAACAGAATGTATAGTTGATACTGGATGACTAGCAATTTCTTACTGCTAAATTCTAAAAAAACAGAGGTGTTAATTATTGGACCAAAAACCTTTGCATGTAATAACCTAGATCACTGTCTAATACTTGATGGCTGCTCTGTAAATTCTTCGTCATCAGTTAGGAATAGGGTTGTAACAATATACCCATTTGACGGTCTATCGTGGTTTGAACGTACACTGTTATCATACCATAAACATTTGCATAATTACGGTAAAAAAAAAAATGTATGAAAAAAAATAATAATCTCACCCGTGCATATGCAATTTATTTCGGCTGCTTCGGCTGCTTCCCCCGCCGAATTTTTTTTTTAAAATTTGCAGTATGGGAATACTCTGGATATAAAAAAAAAAAAAACAGGAACGTGGGGTTGTCCTTGAGGACGAATCCAATTTGCAAAAAATGTGGACGCAAAGTGGCTGCAAAAGGAGGCAATACATCCAACATGTTCGCTCATATTTGCAGACATCATCCCTCCGTGCAGATAAAGGTATGTCGCATTTATAACAAGTTATAAGGCCGTATAATTTCCGTGATGCAGAGAGAATCCCGGTGCAATCGTGAACATGGGATTTACAGTATAACGTTAACGAGCCGGTCACTTAAAATGCACAATCTGATTGATGGATAAATCAAAAGTAGATTTTATCTACTACATACTGAAGTATGCATGCATGACACTAATGGTGTTTTCAGCGTCTACATAAACATGACCATCAGCAGAGCTGTTCTGAGAGAAAACCAGTTTTATTTGAGAAAAACCATTGTCAAATACACTAAACTCAAGGGTCTGCTACAACCCGTCAAAATAAAAGTTCAATTTAACTCGAAGTCTTGACAAAAATAAATTAGCATTGTACAATGTACTTAAAAGTTATGACTACAATAATAATATTCTTTATAATAATTAATTTATACATTATTTTTTAAGGAATATCATGTTTGTCCATGTTTTAACTTAGAATACCTCTGTTGTGCAGCACTTTGCCAAAAATAAAAGTTGTTCAATTTTCATTTGATAACATTTTAAAACATTAATTAAAATGTTAATGTGTGATATAGATATACATAAGGCTTATGGCTTTATTTTATTTATTTAGTTATTTAGCAGACATACATATATATATATATATATATATATATATATATATATATATATATATATATATATATATATATATTTATTTTATTTTTTTAAATAAAAAGACATATAGAATAGATAAAATAAAATTAGAATAGAGAGAGCTAGAGATGGAACAGATTAGTTTTTAGCCGTTTCTTAAAGATGGGTAAGGATTCGGCTGCTCGGATTGAGTTGGGCAGGTCATTCCACCAGATGGGAACAGTTAATGAAAAAGTCAGTGAAAGTGTTTTTGTGTGTCTTTGGGATGGCACAATAATGCGTTGTTCACTTGAAGAATGCAAGCTTCTAGAAGGCACATAAGTCTGAAGTAATGAATTTAGGTAAAGGGGTGCAGAGCCAGTGGTGGTTCTGTAGACAAACATTAATGCCTTGAATTTAATGCGAGCAGCTATTGGTAGCCAGTGCAAATTAATGAACAGTGGCGAGACGTGCGTTCTTTTCGGCTCATTAAAGATTAATCTTGCAGCGGCATTTTGGATTAATTTAGAGGTTTAATAGAATTAGCTGGAAGACCTGCCAAGAGAGCATTGCAATAGTCAAGTCTGGACAGAACAAGAGCCTGAACAAGGAGTTGTGTTGCATGTTTCGAGAGAAAGGGACTGATCTTCTTAATATTGTATAATGCAAATCTGCAGGGTCGGGCAGTTTTAGCAATGTGGTCTGAGAAATTCAGCTTATCAATCAATCACAACTCCAAGGTTTCTGGCTGTTTTTGAAGGAGTTATGGTAGATGAGCCTAACTGGAAGGTGAGATTGTAATGAAGCGATGGGTTAGCTGAAACTACAAGCAGTTCTGTCTTAGCTAGGTTGAGTTGAAGGTGATGGTCCATCATCCAGCAAGAAATGTCTGTTAGACACGCTGAGATGCGAGCAGCTATCGTCGGATCATCAGGATGGAATGAGAGGTAGAGTTGAGTTTCATCAGCATAGCAGTGATATGAAAAGCCATGTTTCTGAATGACAGAACCTAGTGATGCCATGTAGACAGAAAAGAGAAGTGGTACAAGAACTGAGCCCTGAGGCACCCCAGTAGCTAGATGTTGCGACTTGGATACCTCACCTCTCTAAGATACTTTGAAGGACCTATCAGAGAGGTAAGATTCAAACCACTGGAGTGCGGTTCCTGAGATGCCCTTTCTCAATAGGGTTGACAAGAGGATCTGATGGTTGACCGTATCAAAAGCAGCAAACAGATCCAGCAAGATAAGTAATGAAGATTTGGAAGCTGCTCTTGCAAGTCTTAGGGCTTCAACAACAGAAAGCAAGGCAGTTTCGCTTGAATGTTCACTTCTGAAGCCAAATTGGTTACTGTCCAGGAGGTTGTTCTGTGTGAGAAAAACAGAGACTTGGTTGAACAACTCGTTCAAGTGTTTTTGCAATGAAAGGAAGAAGGGAAACTGGTCTATAGTTCCCTAAAAGAGTTGGGTTAAGAGTGTTTTTTTAAGAAGTGAAGTTATACGAGCCTGTTTAAATTTTGAGGGAAAAATTCCAGTGTGAAGGGATGTGTTAACGATGTGAGTGAGTGCAGGTACAGTGAAGGAGAAATGGCTTGAAGGAGATGAGATGGAATAGGATCAAGCGGACAGGTAGTAGGATGACTGGAAAGGATGAGTTTAGAGACTTCTGCCTGAGAGAGTGGAGAGAAGGATGTGAATGTGATGAGTGTATGTTTGCTGATAAGATGTGTTTGATAGATTGTGGTGTGGAAAATTGTGCAGTGAGGTTTGTAATTTTATTAATGAAGAATGTGGCAACGTTGTCAGCTGTTAGAGATGAAGGAGTGGGAGGAATTATTTTGTAATGTTTTTTTTGTTTTTGTTTTTTTTTCCTCAGAAGGGAGGCTTACTTTCATTAAAATGATTTCAAGTTTGTTGCAATAAAGGATTTGTTCACTCAAATAACTTATTCTTATTCTTTTAAGAGTCATTGTTACTGATAAGAATTATTGTTTAACATATACAGTGAAACCGTGATATTTTCTGAGACGATTATCATACCGTGAAAATCTCATACCGTTACAACCCTAGTTAGGAACCTAGGCGTACTTTTTGATAGCAATCTTTCCTTCGAAAAACATGTTTCTAGCATTTGTAAAATTGCATTTTTCCATCTTAAAAATATATCTAAATTATGACCTATGCTCTTGTAACACGGCAAAAATTGTCAGTATAACACTGTTATATCACTCTGAATAGATAGAGGGCTAGGTTCGACTCTTGGGAGGATAAAAATGAAATTTGGGCCAAATGGTATGAAGCAGCTAACAGCCAGCACATTTATTGCACATATAACAAAAAAACAAATAATAGAAGAACAAATTAGTATTTTGCTGTATTGTCTCATATTATATATTTAGTCCAGGTTGTGCATAACAGGTCCGAGGAAGCAAAGAAAGAGAAGAAGAAAAAAGAAAATGTCCAAAAGTCCTCCTGGTTCCTTTGCAAGTTGGTGTGTGTGTAATGTAAGATGAATGTATGCACAAGGCCTTGTTTTATCCTACTACCCGGGTAGTGTGTGTATGAAGTAACAGCTTAGCTGTAATTGAAAAGAATCCCACGATGCTACGACAAACTACGGTACGACATTGAATTTAAGTATAGAACAGTGTAAAACTCTAGGGGGTTACACTCTCAATGTCAAATGCAGTAACATTAATTCATGCATTCATGACCTCGAGGATAGATTATTGTAATGCTTTATTGGGTGGTTGCTCTGCACGTTTAATAAACAAACTCCAGCTGGTTAAAAATGCAGCAGCTAGAGTTCTTACTAGAACCAGGAAGTATGACCACATTAGCCCGGTTCTGTCAACACTGCACTGGCTCCCTATTACATATCGTATACATTTTAAGATCTTGCTAATTACCTATAAAGCCCTGAATGGTTTGGCACCTCAGTATTTGAGTGAGCTCTTATCACATTATAGTCCTCCACGTCCGCTGCGATCTCAAAACTCTGGACATTTGATAATACCTAGAATATCAAAATCGACTGCGGGCGGAGATCCTTTTCCTATTTAGCTCCCAAACTCTGGAACAATCTACCTAACACTGTTCGGGAAGCAGACACACTCTGTCAGTTTAAATCTAGATTAAAGACCCATCTCTTTAACCTGGTTTACACATAATACACTATCACATTTCTATAATTCAAATTCATTAAAGGATTGTTAGGCTGCATTAATTAGGTCAACTGGAACTGGGAACACTTCCCAAAACACCTGATATACTTGTTACATTGTTAGAAGAATGGCATCTACGCTAATATCAGTCTGTTTCTGTCTTATTCTGAGGTCACCGTAGCCACCCAGATCCAGACTGTATCCAGATCAGATGGTGGATCAGCACCTAGAGATGACCTCTACAGCCAGGACACCTAGATGAGCCCCAGAGACTGACCCCCAGTGAAGACCCTGTCTCCAAGACAGCCATCAGAACAAGACCACAGGAACCAGATGAGTCCTTTGCACAATCTGATTCTGCTTTAGTCTAGATTTAAACTGCTGATTTTGTCTGGCCAGAGGAGAATAAAACTATTTCGACAAACTATTTCCCCATCTAAATACTGTAAAGCTGATATAAAGACACCTTTGACATGCTGCTTTGACACAATTTGCATTGTTAAAAGAGCTATACAAATAATATTGACTTGACTTTGTCCGTAGGGTAATGAGGAGGGCATGTTTTACCTCAGGAATAGCAATTGAGCCAGAGTAGGCGAAGGGTAAGCTTTGAGGCCACAGTGACACCTTGTGGTGCCCAAATGAAATACAAGAAGTGTCGCCTACATGACGTGCCTGTTGATATTGTGTGATGAATGACTTACATGGGCAGTATGGCCAAAATTTTATATCACGGGTCAGTGGCAACTACAGACAGTGCAGCCGCCCGAAGTGACTATGTTAATATACATATACATATAAATATTAATAATACATTATAATTAGTGCCGAGATTCTTCACAGGATTGAATAAATACATACATTTGCATGTTTACCTCGTGTGCTTTGATAGTCTAGTGGTAGAACTTCTGTCAAACATTTTAGAGGGCTAATGTTCGAATACACCCTTATATAGATTTTTATTTTATTTTTTTTCATTAAAACCAAAAATGTTCGTCAGTGATTGTATATCAAGAGCAGGGACACGTTTGTGTGCATTTTGTTTTGGTTTTGTGCTTTTACCAGAACGAAGCGCTCGATCGTCTGTGATAACAGAACTGATAACAGCGGCAACAAGCACCAGATAGCAAAATTTGTCTGGCCCACCTCTGGGCCACAACCTTGCTTCACTTCTGGCCCAATTCTGGCTGGGTCCCCAGCCCAACACTGGCCCACACACTGAAAACAGACACAAACTATTTCCTCTGGCCCAGATGCGGCCCACACCCTGTAAAATGACTCTTATTTATTGATGTGGCCCAGATATGGCCCACATACTGTAGTGACTTCTATTATTTTATGTGGCCCAGATCTGGCCCAGACACTTCAAGCCAGATCCGGCTGGGTCTCGGCTTGGTCCTCGGGCCAAATGTGGCCCAGAAACTTCCAAATCTAATTCATCAGTGAAACACAAATACAACCATTTAAAAACATTAAAAAGGCTTTAATTATAAAATTACCAAATACTTCAATATAAATATATATTAACAATGAACAAATGCACTACAGTATAAACATTAACACACAATTTAAACCCCAAAGTAACAAGTAAATTATATTTACTGTATATTATATATATATATATATATATATATATATATATATATATATATATATAAAACATTGTCATAATTCAGTTCAGTTCTTATCAAATGGCATCAGTGCAGTCAAGTCAATAATATTGCTGAATATTAAGTATCTTCAACTAAGCAAGACAAAAGGCAGTGACAAGGAACCCAAACCCAAACAAGACCAGGCTCAGTCAGGAAACAGTCTCCTCTGGAATGAATGTGGTGTGATTATTCCAGGCTGCATCACAAGTCAGATTGTGGATTGATACCATTAAGAATATTTAATCCAACTTCTTCTGCTTGAAGAAACATCATGCCAGTAGGTGAAGCTGGTAAAAAGGGTCTGTGCAGAGGTCTTGTCTGGTTCTCGTAGTCTTTGCTGACGATCTGTGCTGGGGCCATCGGTGAGGTCTTCACAGGGATCTGTCATCTAGCTGACATGGTCTCCGCTGACATTCAGGGGTGTGTTGTGGTCATTCCCAGGAGCAGGTCCACCGTCTGGTCTGGATACCGGCTGGATCAGCTGATTACTGTAACCTAGGAATAAGGTATATAAGCAATTAATATAAGCATTGATGTCATTCTTCTTACAAATTAACAAGTATATTAGATATTATAGGAAGTGTTGCCAAGTGTTGCTGCTTACCCTAATTGCTGCAGCATTAAAATCTTTTAAGGGATTTGAATTATAGAAATGTGATAGTGTGTAGTGTATGGAAGGTTAAAGAGATGGGACTCTTAAACTCAGAGTGTGTCTGCCTCCCGAAGTCTGTCCTTCTGATCTGCCAGCTGGAGCCACCTCTTCATAGTCTCCTTCACCTCCATTTCAGCAGCATTAGCTTGAAAGGTTTTCCAAATTGCAGCCTTGAAATATATGTATAAATATATATTGTAAGGTAATTATTAAATCTTAAGCATTACAGTTTTTTACAGTCATTAGGACCAGACCCAGAATTCGCACCTCATATGTTTGATGAATGTTCATGCATAAGTTCATGCAGCAGCTCAGAATTTCTGTAAAAAAAAAGAAAAATCAGAAAAATAGTCAGATTACATATATAAAGTGTTCAGATTAAACTTTTAAGTTTGATTGCTCATAATAATAAATAATAAATATGATTTTAATCACATCATACGGCATATATATGCTTCAAAAGTTTTCATTCACTCTAAAAATTGACCCTGCTCTTATGCAGCAGACAGATTAGGCCTGCATTCAAGAACAAAATATGATACACATTTTACGGCTTTCTCTTACATATCTATAGTGTTTTTCTGTGTCAGCTTCCCAAACAGCAGTGTTACCACAAAATAAATATTATTAAATTCAGATTGCACATATTGAATTGTCTTAGCAGGTGTAATGCTACAACAGCGTGCTGTTTGATACACAAGCAAATGACTCATTTGAATGGTTAGGTGAATCAAATCAGAGAGTCACTCGTATAGATATTTATGGCGCCAGCAGCAGAGTCGACTCCTATGATTCAATAACAATCACTCCTTGAAAAAGACGATCGAATGAATTCTAGAAAACAAAATGGAATTTAACTCATTAATTTAATTAGCTAACATTATCGTGCAGCATACATTCATCAGTTTTTTTATATTTAAAAAAAGATTACATATTGTTTTTCTAAAGAGACCGCGCCTAACAGTTAGGGCTGTACTCATCAACAAAATATATCTGGGACCAAATGGTTTTTCTGATGTTGTTATCGTCGCAAACCTCCTAATAGAAACCATCTAAAAACTATACTCTTCGTGGCATTTAAAACATCAAACAACACTAGATTGAATATTAAATAACTTACTTTTTGCAGCTGAAGTATTCCTCTTGAGGACTGTTCCAGCCGAAATCTCCTCAGGATTAACCGCCAGATCTTTCTCTCAGGCGCTGATCTCCTTCATTCTAGCAGCGGCCCGCCGGAGACTAAACTAACCCGGGCCAGAGGTAGATACACTAAACTAACCCGGGACAGAGGTAGATACACTAAACTAACCCGGGACAGAGGTAGATACACTAAACTAACCCGGGCCAGAGGTAGATACACTAAACTAACCCGGGCCAGAGATAGAGACACTAAACTAACCCGGGACAGAGGTAGATACACTAAACTAACCCGGGCCAGAGGTAGGATACACTAAACTAACCCGGGACAGAGGTAGATACACTAAACTAACCCGGGCCAGAGGTAGGATACACTAAACTAACCCGGGACAGAGGTAGATACACTAAACTAACCCGGGCCAGAGATAGAGACACTAAACTAACCCGGGACAGAGGTAGATACACTAAACTAACCCGGGACAGAGGTAGATACACTAAACTAACCCGGGCCAGAGGTAGGATACACTAAACTAACCCGGGACAGAGGTAGATACACTAAACTAACCCGGGCCAGAGATAGAGACACTAAACTAACCCGGGACAGAGATAGATACACTAAACTAACCCGGGCCAGAGGTAGATACACTAAACTAACCCGGGCCAGAGGTAGATACACAAAACTAACCCGGGCCAGAGGTAGGATACACTAAACTAACCCGGGCCAGAGGTAGATACACTAAACTAACCCGGGCCAGAGGTAGATACACTAAACTAACCCGGGCCAGAGGTAGGATACACTAAACTAACCCGGGCCAGAGGTAGGATACACTAAACTAACCCGGGCCAGAGATAGAGACACTAAACTACACCGAGTGTGGACCTGCCACGCATATCGGCCCAGATAGAAAGAGCCGTCTGTCAGCCAGAAGTGTTTTGTAGAGTCGGCGCGGCTCTGGCCCATTATCTTCTCACCGATGCCGAGACTGAGCCGACAGTGCTGCATTTCAGCCGGAATCAGCCCGAGTGTGCTTGCTATCTGACTCGCCATGATTTCAAAAACAACACATTCCAGCGATAGATCGCCTGTTATTTGACACACACCAACACATTTCTAATCGAATGGACATGTTTCTTTCATTAGGTACATCACCGCAACATGTTGCAGAAAGTGATGGGGTCTTGGGGACACGTCCCACCTGCATATTATTACTTTTATTTGTGTACACTCACAATAAAAACAAAACCTTCTGCTTTTGTCAAGTAAAAATAAAATTAATAATAAACAGGGTGCGCTTTCAGCCATCTCTGAGAGACTCTTTCTGAAACACGTCTCAAAGATGAACTGAAACTCAACGAATAATTATCAATATGGAAACGACATACAACAAATAAAACAAGACTATTCATTCTGTGGAATATTTTGAATAGTTTTCTCAAAGTACTAGCCTATTGAATAGGCGTAATATGCAGGTGGGACGTGTCCCCAAGACCCCATCACTTTCTGCAACATGTTGATGTACCTAATGAAAGAAACATGTCCATTCGATTAGAAATGTGTTGGTGTGTGTCAAATAACAGGCGATCTATCGCTGAAATGTGTTGTTTTTGAAATCATGAGTGCTTGGTGCCGCTGTTATCAGTTCTGTTATCACAGACGATCGAGCGCTTCGTTCTGGTAAAAGCACAAAACCAAAACAAAGTGCACACAAACGTGTCCCTGCTCTTGATATACAATCACTGATGAACATTATTTGTTTTAATGAAAAAAAAATAAAAAATCTATATAAGGGTGTATTTGAACATTAGCCCTCTAAAATGTTTGACAGAAGTTCTACCACTAGACTATCAAAGCACACGAGGTAAACATGCAAATGTATGTATTTATTCAATCCTGTGAAGAATCTCAGCACTAATTATAATGTATTATTAATATTTATATTTATATGTATATTAACATAGTCACTTCGGGCGGCTGCACTGTCTGTAGTTGCCACTGACCCGTGATATAAAATTTTGGCCATACTGCCCATGTAAGTCATTCATCACACAATATCAACAGGCACGTCATGTAGGCGACACTTCTTGTATTTCATTTGGGCACCACAAGGTGTCACTGTGGCCTCAAAGCTTACCCTTCGCCTACTCTGGCTCAATTGCTATTCCTGAGGTAAAACATGCCCTCCTCATTACCCTACGGACAAAGAAATGTTGAAATAAATAAATGTGACAATAAATAAATGCGGAAATAAATAAATGTGGAAAACAATAAAAAAAATACATAAGCTTTGTTGTCTTTCCTCTGTAAACTTCAAGTAAACTTCTCTTTTGTCGTCAAAGAATTCATAAACCATTCTCATTACAAAATTGGAAAGATGTTTGGTGCATATTCCATTCTAAAATTATATTAGAAGCAATTTAAACTCAGAGCACTTGCAGAGACAGAGTTCACGTGGAGCAGCATTTACTGCAAGTCTTTCTGAGACACTAAAAACACTTATATTCAGCGGCTCACAAGAAAAGAGATAACATTTATATAATGCAGCGCAACAGATAACATTTGTATAATTACAACACATTCTTGGTGATTTGTCAGTTCGATAAATTGTGTTCCCAGGCATTGTTAGAATTAATTAAAAAGGTTGCCGTCCAACTGGCAAATGACACAGTTTCATATATTCATAAAGGCTGATTTTTACTCACATTTGGCACTTGGCAAATGTCATTTTAGGCTCTACTTCAACATTTAAATGCATTTATCAATTCCAAAGCACACTGACGTAAGTGAAATAACAGACTGCCATCCTTTTGTCAAGAATTCTTTTACTTTCCGACAAGTATAGGAATCAATGTCATTGCATCGAAGAAAAAAAAAATAGCTGAACAATTACTTAAATTAGCACTTGTGATTTCACCTCTGCAAATCTACAGCACAATTACACATAACCCTAACCAGCTTCAGGTAACATTGGAAAACAGCAGAAAAATCGAAACTAGTTGAATAAAATAATGGTAACAGCCCTTACCTTGCTGTGGGACACGATAACTTCCCATTGGCCTTTGTGACATTATGCTGTTCCCCTGGTTTCCCTGTGCCATTATTCCAGTCTGCTGGCCCCCTGCTGAGGTGGATGAGTAATGGGGTCCAGTGCCTTGCTGATGCATCATAGAAACTAATGGGAACCAGCACCACAAACAGTGTAAACAAAAGTCTTGTTCAAAAAATGTTTTAAAACACTGAGGTTATATCCAGGACTAAAATGTTGCTGTACAGTTTTTGAGAACTAAAAGAAGCTGAGTCTAAAAAGAAACACTGTTAGTTAGGGACAGAGGGCAGCATTTCAGGGTTTTAAAGATTTAAAGAATGCCTAAAAAGAGGATTAAATCAAAAGTAAGAGGAAGGGAGCAGCCTCCTGCTGATGAACTGAATGTGTTTGATCTCTCTCTCGAGGGTCAAGAGACATTTCTGATGAAGCATCTTTACCCATGCAGAAGAACAACTCAACAGTAGCACATGGATGAATATCAAGAAACCTATCAAGAACATGTCTTTGTTATAGTTTTCCCCAAAATGTGTGTTTCTGTGTGTGTGTACCTGGTATTCCCAAATGTCCCCACAAGGATAGCAATACCAGTAAATTTTGGATCGTCATGCCAAAAACCCTTTTTTTGGTCCCCACGAGGAAACAGGCTTTAAAATCATACAGACCGGAGTTTTTTGAAAATCTAAAATGGCAGAACGTTTTGTGTGAGGGGTAGATTTAGGGTTAGGGGAAAGAAAATATCATTTGGTCAGTATAAAAGCAATAAAATGTGTTGAATTGGGCATGAAAAAATGCCAAAGGCTACACTGTAAAATTTGAGCAGTTCATTTCAGCAACCGCATTTAAATACGGGATTCTCTAAATTTGTGCTCGGAACATGACTCACTCCCAAAATTGCCCTTTACAGTGTGGTCACCATATCAACATTATGGTGTCTCATGTGTTTGGTATCCACTATTTTTGTCAAAAGTAATATTATAGCGATCAAAGACTTATGTTCAGCAATTTTAACTAAACCACCATCAACAGAGCCATTGTGTTTTGTTTATGTTTGCAGAGCACGCTCTTGAAGTGTTGCCATGTCCACTTTTTATAAGCATTTTTGGGCTTGATTTTAAAAAGTGATATTACCTTAAAGGTGCCATAGAATGAAAAACTGTCTTTACCCTGGCATATTTAAATAATAACAGTTCTGTACATGGAAATGACATACAGTGAGCCTCAAACACCATAGTTTTCTCCTTCATATGTAAATCTCGTGATTAAAAAAGACCACTGAAAAACAGGCGAATCAGAACATAACACCGACTGTGACGCAACAGTCAGGATCACTACGCCCCCAACATTTGCATAAACCCGCCCTTGTTCTAAGCCGGCCGAACCATCAGAAGCTCTGCAGGTATTGTAAATAAACAAGCGCGGACAACAGCGAAAATAACACAATAAATGTTATGTTCCAGGCCGTGCAGGGGGTGTGAAGTGCAGGGATGGGTTGGTGTCTGTATTCAGAAAGGCACAGAAAGCAAATAACGCGAGCCACTAAAGGGACATGGTTAGCTCCTTGCTAGCGGTAGCCTGTTACAGTACATAAGATTTCACTCTCAGTAAGGAGAGATGAGGATGATGGCGAATGACTTACAGATCCTGAGCACCACTGACAAGCATCTGATCTTGTGAAATGTGTGGTAAGTACTGTTGCTCCATAATGTAAACATAGTTTGTGTGATCGCGTCTCTTTAAAGTGAAACTATAACGCGATCGATGGATCGTTCAAAAGCAGTTTCAATGCCTCGCATATTAATAACGGCTCCCTGATGCCCGCGTTTTATATACAGTATAATTACCCGACGATATAACTGCGAGAGAAAGTATTTAAATATATATTTTCCTCCCTGTGCTTCCTTCTTGCTGATGAGCCGTACTGTGAAACAGCCAATCAGAGCAGAGCTCATTATTATTCATGACCCTGCCAAATAAGCCAATAACAGACCGTTTCATTCTAGGGAGAAATCCTAGGGTTGTAAATGGACATGTAAAATCGTTTCTGGAGATTTTTTGCCCTTACCTAAGCCACATACCTTCTGTGTAGATATCAGAGAACAATTTAAAATACTGTATCAATGCATTCTATGGCACCTTTAAGTTTATGGAGATATTGAAGTGAGCAGGTTGAGATATTTTTGTTTTTAAGATAAAGCATTTGGATTTATCTGTTTATTATGGGCTCATACCACTTTCCCTGTGGTTTTCTTGCACCACACAAATACAGAGAGACACATCTCTGATGCACGTTTAAATTTGTACTAGTTGTACAACTAGTTGTTCAGTTCAGTTCCGTACACATTGCATATCATTTTTGTAAACACGGTTGTCACTACCTGCATTTTTCGGGAGTTAATTCGATTGTAGAATGCTGATGACACTCTCGTGATTTACTGAACTGTGTGTGTACAGGAGGGGATTAATCACTAAAAGGTAAACTGATAACTGAATTTAACTGTAGTGTGTACATGGCTAAAATGGGCTTTATTAGCTTAATATATCTATATACATACCACACATGACAAATGATTTCTGAATAAAGCTTTCCTCAAAGCCCTCATCCCCCATTCTTGTCCAATTACATTGATTTCTGGATGGGACTTTCAGGTGAGCTCCATCCCAGGCTCACCTTGGCTGGACTGCATGTTGAGGTTGGCACGAGAGGCCATGGATGAATAGGCCACCTGACCCTGAGAGGTGGGCGCCGAGTGGCTGTACCCAGGCCCCGTGCCATGGCTGCTGGCGGGCAGGCTCATGGATGTGCTGTGCTGCTGCTGGGTGAGAGCGTGGCTGGGGCCTGACAAAACACTCACAGTCAGCGAAAAGCACACATTCAGTTCATCAAAACACCACCAAATGAAAGGGAACAAAGTGTTGTTAAGAGCCAGGCAAGCTGCAGAAAAGTATAGTTGTGTGTAAAAACAGTAAGTACTACATACGGTGAAAATTAATTTTACAAAGAAATAAGCAAGCTCAAGCACAGCACAGGCACGTAAGCGATTCTTGGATGCAGAGGGTCTCACCATTGCTCATTTGGCTCTGCATCAGTGAGGTGGGTGGCAAGCCAGTGCCCATACTATCATTCATATTAGTCTGAGAGTGCAAAGACTGACCTCCACCACCTGGACCTATGTTTAGACTGGGGTTGGGAGGCTAAAGTGAAGACAAAGCAAGAGAAAGACAAACAGAAAGAGATAAAGAACAGATAAAGAAAAAAAGACTAAATCAATCTTTCATTATTTTTAGCCATTCTTGTCATATGAAGTGACTGTACACTATTTATGTCCCTCTTTTAATACACATTTCCAGTTATCCTTATTAAGCTCGTCACACTATCCAATTTTCATTTACAAACATAAACCAAAGTTAGCTCTTTTTTTTTTGCTAATAAAACAAGTGGAGGCAGTCTGTGTTTACTGAATGTAAATCTTTTCCTCAAGCGAAGCTGCAAATCATCATATACTTCCAACAGCATCCCCTGAAGGAACAAATAGGGTACAATGAGGCACACCAGGCTAAAAGGCACTTCTTCTTTCAATTACTAGATGGCACAAAACAAACTAATCAGTATAGTTTCTTTAACTCAAACAGTAGAGCATTCAATTCCCAGGGAAGGCAAGAACTGTTTTCATTTATTTTGTAAAGGAGAATTAATTTAGTTAGTTTTTAATTAGATTTTTTCTTATTTATTATAAAATTAGAGCAGAATTTGCTAAAATGACTGTTCTAAACAAGTATTAACTTTTTAATCATATTTGAAAACATCATACAGAACTTGTTACTTTAGCTAAAGTATTTGTATCATTACTTTTATAATCAATTTTTCAACAAACTGTGTTGCTTTATCACTGTTCAATAACAATGTGGAATATGTGGAATCATACATTTTGGGAGAAGAGAAAAGCACAGTTTCCTTAAGGTGTCTTTAGCCCCATAGTATACCTTACACATCATAAGGCACTCTTAAAAGTGCAAAACTGGAAACTCTAATGAGTGGTGAACTCAGCAACAAGGGAGAGTAAAACAGTAGTTTTATTTCAGTTGATAACAACAGTCAAAGCAATAAAAATTAAGGGAACAAAGAACAAAACTGAGCAAACCACCATATAAGAACAAAACCTGACGAGGAACACAGGAAACAGTAGTGCTCAGGGCTCGCAAAATGTCTAAATCCCTGGTATCCCTTCGGGCAGGTACTCTTCAGATTTTGGTAGCCCGAAAATTTATTTAACTAGCCCAAATAAAATAAAGACCATAAATGTCAATCAAAACCATTTTCAATACACAAATATCAACGAATATCAAGAAAAGAGTTTTATTTGACTATTTACAAGGTATCTGCAGAATTCTTAAAAATCTATTTAAGGCAATTTGAAAAATTTGAAAATCTATTGGGCGGACACTTCTGTCACCTGAGCAAAAGCATTGTTTATACCAGACCTGTACAGCACGCACACAAAAGTGTGTAACTTTGAACTTTAATGTGCTGTTTATATTTGATTTGACCCTTGATGTCACTATATGATGTATATTTTAGGTTAAAGAGAAAACATGTTTACTGAACAATACACTGCAGTTCAAACGTTTGGATCAATAAAGTTTTTAAAGAGGTTTCTTATGCTCATCAAGACTGTATCTATTTGATAAAAATACTGAATATTATTTCACAAAATAATAATGTGAAATATTATTGCAATTTAAAATAATTGTTTTCTATTTTAATATACTTTAAAATACTGCTTTGCTTCACAGGAATTAATTACATTTTAGAGTCACATGATCCTTTAGAAGTCATTCTAATACGCTGATTTATTATCAATGCTGGAAACAGTTCTACTGCTATTTTATTTTATTTTATATACTGTTTTTTTTGGGACCTGTGATATTTTTAAAATACAAAAAGTTAAAAAGAACAGTGTTTAGTCGAAATAGAGATTTTGTTACAATATAAACTGTTCAAAAGTTTGGGGTTAGAAATGTTTTCTTTCTATTTTAAAGATACTTTAAAAAAGTTTAAAGAAAGTTAAGCTTTATTCAGCAAGGATGTGTTAAATGGATAAAATTGATAGTAAAGACTTCTATTGTTAGAAAATATTTCTATTTTGAATAAATGCTGTTCTTTTAAACTTTTTATTAATCAAAGAATCAAAGAAAAAAGAAACCGGTTCCAAATAAATATTAAGCAGCAGAACAGTTTCAACATTGATAATAAATCAGTATATTATTATGATTTCTGAAGATCATGTGACACTGAAGACTGCAGTAATGATGCTGAAAATATAGATTTGATCAAAGAAATAAATACTATTTTAAAGTATAGGTATTAAAATAGGAAACCAATATTAGAAATTGCAATAATATTTCACTATATCACAGTTTTTTCTGTATTTTTGAAATGAATGCAGCCTTGATGAGCAAGAGACTCAAAGTCAAAGACTCAAAAACAAGGTCAATTGTTTATCAGGTTTATAATATAGCCCTAACATAATATATTATCAAAACGAACTATTTAAACTGATAGAACAGAATAGAACAGAATAGAAACTGAAGCAAAACCTAAGCTGAGATCTGTAAGTTAAATATAAAAGCGTGAACATATAAAAGCGTGAACATGAATTCTTCTATATCTGTCTAAACATGGTTATGAAGTACAGTTTGTACAATACTCTTGTGTGTGACTGAACATGTTTCAGAGTTTAGTTACCCATCCTCCTCTATTTCCAGCACTTAATCAAGCCACTCTTCTTTAATACAGGAGGATGTTTTATTTCATGTCATTGTGTTTGTGTTGTCTCTCGTGTTGAGCGCACCGCAACCATTGAAGTATTCAGTTTCTACAGCGACTCATTTGGTGTACATTGTTCTCTTTCTATGAAACCGGCTCTAACTCTGTCGTGACATCAGCTCTAGAGCGGTTTGCCCGAGCATTGCTATTCTTTCCCTTTTACTGCGGCATTCAATCAGATGGCTTCCAACTCATTTTTGTGTGCGCGAGGCACATTATTTCTTCTGCGCGGTCGCGCGCGCTCAGCTTAGAGGGAACATTGCGCGGGAACCCTGTATTTAAGGCCCGTCGGGCAGGACAGTGATACATTTTGGTAGCCCGACTGGAAAACGCAATAGCCCCGGGATGTCGGCTAGCGATTTTGCGAGCCCTGCGGGCTTATATACACATGGGAAACAGGACACAGGTGCAAACAATGAGGGACTAAATATGCAGTCATATTTACTGTTGCTGTGTAAAAATTCTTAGGCCAATTCCATTAATTAATATATGAATCTGTGCGAATGGGAGTTACACATGCAGATCTGCTCATGTTCAAGTTGGTCATGCAAATTCACCCTGCTGACCAACAGAAATCTGCTTGGTTTAAAAGTGACTTCTGTGACAGCACTGCTCTCAGTACAGATATAATTATACATTTAACAATTTTTAGTATGAATTTTTTTCTAACTTTTATTTACGTCTTGAGGCTATATTTTTGAAACAATATTTTAATCTTTACGGATTGTAAAAGATTTTGTTTTGTTAATAACAACTTCATGCCACAAGTGCTGTTGATTTATCTGAACTTGTAATGAACCCAGAAAGTTGATTTAAGTAATTTAAAATGATTAAAAATAACAGATATATTAAATGAAAATGACTGCACTCTGTGAACTTCTAGCATGTTCCATCCATGTTTATAGTGGTTGGTCATTAGTCCTTAGCTTCAGATACAGGAAAAGGGGAGGGAATACACTGGATGTAAATCCTGGAATGTTTTTTATCCTCTTTGGTCATGAAAATGAACAAAAAACATAAAAATGTCTAAGTAAAAGGCTGACCCCCAGATTTGTGGATCTCATCATTTATCTCTGAGTTAATCAAGAACTTGTCATTCTGTCATTTTGATTCAGTTCACACTATTTGTGTGTTTGTAATTTATATGCCCATTTTGCTCCTCATTTGCCAACTGCTTAGTACATCTAAGTACATTAGTGTTCATCTAGAATTAAAAACTGTGAATGTCACCCCAGTCCTAAAAAAAAGCCTGGCATCGACCCTCCTGATATTACTGCTGATTTCTAATCTTTTTTTTTCAGTCTAAATTGCTGGAGAATGTTGAGGCCGCTTAACTATAATCCTATCTGTAACAAATTCTTTGAGTCCGATCAGGCTTTTTGCTCTCTTAATTTCTGCTTGGTCAATTTCCTCATGGCCACTGACTCTGGTTCCACCAGTATTCTGATTCTCTTAGACGTCTGCATTTGGCACTGCATCTCTCACAGTATTCTCATCTCCTGTCTTTCTGCTCTTGGTATTTCTGGAACTCCCCTCTTTGGTTTATTTCCTACTTGTCTGACTATCAACACTATTTAACTATATTCATTAGTCTATTGATGCCCCTGTTTCTCATGGTGTTCCCCAGGGTTCTGTTCTTGGTCCATTGCTCTTCATCACTTATATGACTTTCACTAGGCCACAATAATATTAATCATTTATATATAAAGATTTTTTTGGTCGACTAGTAGTCGTTTATTTTAAGCATTAGTTGACTAATCGCACATTTATTAATAAGCTATTTAAATAATTCTAATGAGCCTTTAATAGCCTACATAGTCTAATAAGCGCTCAAGTGCATGTGTAAAGCTTGCCATAGCGCACCGGCAGAAGTAATGATAATGAATGTGTCAGGGAAAAACAGTTAGGAGGCTGCATTAACATTTTAATAATTTATGGATAAACTAGTGCTTTCTTTGTTTTCGGTTTAAGAGATGAAGTCGGCGACACTGAATCGTCATCTCCGCAGTGGTTGATGCGCCTGTATGCATGTTTTATACAGATTACATTATCTGAGAATATTCATTTTCCATTTGAATTGGTTAATTTAAAAGTAAACATTTCGCTCTCTACAGATATATTTTTCTGTCTGTATGGCAAGTATACATGGAGTTTCGGATTTTCGCGCTCAAGTTCACAGAGACCGAGACGGCAGAAAGCGCATCCTGTTTGCTTTCATTTTACAAAAGTGCAATGTTTTGTTGCTATTGTGAGTGCCCACAAATAAACGTCTTTACAGATTTGAAAGATGCATGACTCTTATCTGTATGACCAAAAATTTAGTATTTTAAGAGTATGAATGAATGAATGAGGCAACTACATAGTGCTATATTGTGTATTGCTATACATCCGAAGCGCTTTACAATCATATGGGGGGGGGGGGGGGGGGGGGGGTCTCTCCTCAATCACCACCAGTGTGCAGCATCCACTTGGATGATGCGACGGCAGCCACAGGACAATTGCGCCAGTGCGCTCACCACACACCAGGCACAGGTGGAGAGGAGAGAGAGTGATGGAGCCAATTCAATGAATGGGGATTATTAGGAGGCCATGATTGACAAAGGCCAGTGTAGGGAATTTGGCCAAGGACACCAGGGTAACACCCTTACTCTTTATGAGAAGTGCCATGGGATTTCTTTTTAATGACCACAGACAGTCAGGGCCTCAGTTTAACGTCTAATCCGAAAGACGGTGCTTGTTGACAGTATAGTGTCCCCATCACTATACTGGGGCGTTAGGACCCACACAGACCACAGGGTGAGCACCCACTGCTGGCCTCACTAACACCTCTTCCAACAGCAACCTAGTTTTCCCAGGAGGTCTCCCGTCTAGGTACTAACCAGGCTCAACCCTGCTTAGCTTCAGTGGGCAACCAGTCTTGGGCTACAGGGTGATATGGCTGTGGCGACTAAGTGAGCACACCAGCGCCTCCATCTGTCCTGCAGTGAGCGCTACTGTTCAGTTTCCACACTCCACACAGACACTTGAATAGCACACATTTCACTTGGTTAACATTAGATTGAGCAGCCATGTAAAGTTGCTGCAACTAACATATTTCAGATGATAAGCCATATTTGAGTTCGATGAATGATAGGTGAGCATTTGGATGTCCTGCTCGACGTACTGTATTACTGTCATGAACTGTGTATTTGAACTGAGCCTGTGGATTTTTATTTTTTCTATGAAAAAAATTTAACATTTTGAAATTTTGGTTGACCATAACATTTTGGTCGACCAGCCTCTTCTGGTTGACTAACGGTTAGTGAACTATTAGGGGGCAGCCCTATATATGAAATATGTTATGTTAATAAAGTTTTGAAGCATGTCAGAGTATGTCAAAAATGGAATGGGCATTTTTAGTGTCTGCAGTGTAGACGGTATCAGTGATTATAAGCTCTTGTTGCTTATGACATGACACTCATATCTTGTGTAGACACGTGTCAGGCGTTAAGCGACTGAACATCAGTGGGTGAAGCCTATGCTGCAATGATAACTATTCATCTATATTTTGCTCTTGAGGCAGTTATATGCAAATATATTGGATAATGTCACTGAACATTGTTTTATCAGTGTTTTAAATTAAACACTGATAAAACAGATTTATTACTGGTCGGCCATTTTCAATTTACGTCTTGCCTCTATATTGAGTGTTAATATTGCTGGTGTCATCCTTAGACCTTCCACTGCTGTTAGACATTTTGGCATACATTTTGATCCTTCTACCTCCTTCCTTAATATTTCTCTCTCACCAAATCAGCTATCTTTCACCTCAGTAATTGCTTGACTATGTCCCTCTCTAAATATCAAAGATGCTGCGATTCTTGTCCACATTTCCTCAACTCCTGACTTGACTACTGTATCACTCTCTTTTATGGATGATCAATAAAGACAAGTAAAAATGTCCTAAGCTATTATTAAAGTAACCAAGTAAAAAAGACTAATAGTTTCACATCATATGACCTGAATATATTAGGTGAAGCGGTGCTGCGCAGGCGCTGTGAAAGAACGTGAGATTGTAAGACAAAGCTCATTACTTGTATTAGGTTATTCATTTGGATATATTTGCAGGAATTATTAAAAACTACTTTAAATAAAAGTTGATATTTAAATGTTGAGTTGAAGTGTCAGTTTTTATTATGGCATTCAAATCTGGACACCTGAGACCTTTCCATTATGGGTTCAAGCGGAGGTTATGTCAGTGCCAAGGTCCTCTCTCCAAGCTCTACTCTTCACAGAAAGCAGAACTGTTAACAATTTGGTGAACATACATTTTCTGTTGAGAAATTCCTTAAAGATTTTAAATCTGAAAGATTTAAAAAATAAAAAAATTTAATTACCCAAAGTCTCAATTAACACCAAAATCATGCAACCATTCTTTTGAGCCCACTCTAATAGACAGTTTTCTCAATGTGGAGAGGAAAGGGACTTCTTGCATAGGAGATCCAATTCTCTTCCAGTGACATGGCTTCAGTGTGGAAAGGTCTGAAAGACAACAATTACAAGACACCATCCCCCAGCACTGTGGAGAATCAACAACTGGCAGACGATCTTAATGAGTTCTACTGTAGGTTTGAAAAAACACCATTCACCATGAGAAGTGAAGATGACGTGCGGCAGGTCTTCAAAAAGAACAAGAAAAGGAAAGCACCAGGCCCAAACGGTGTGACGCCAGCCTGTCTGAAATCCTGTGCTGACCAGCTGGCCCGCATCTTCACACAAATCTTTAACAGATCACTGGAGCTGTGTGACGTCCCCCTCATGCTTCAAACGCTCCACCATCATCCCCGTCCCAAAGAAACACAAGATAACAGGACTTAACGACTACAGACCTGTGGCTCTAACATCTGTGGTCATGAAGTCATTTGAAAAACTGGTTTTGGCTTATCTGAAGGATATCACTGGATCCTTACTGGATCCCCTGCAGTTTGCCTACGCAAAAGGTCTGTGGATGATGCAGTCAACATGGGACTGCATTACACACTGCAACACCTGGACAGACAGGGACTTATGTGAGGATCCTGTTTGTGGACTTCAGCTCGGCCTTTAACACTATCATTCCAGACCTCCTCCTGCCCAAACTAACTCGGCTCTCTGTCCCCACCTCCGTCTGTCAGTAGATCAACAGCTTCCTGACAGACAGGCAGCAGCTAGTGAGGCTGGGAAAATACACATCCAGCACCCGCACCATCAGCACTGAAGCTCCTCAGGGCTGCGTTCTCTCCCCACAGCTCTTCTCCCTCTACACGAACGACTGCACATCTAAAGACCCTTCTGTCAAGCTCCTGAAATTTGCGGATGACACCACACTGATTGGCTTCATTCAGGACGGTGATGAGTCTGCTTACAGACAGGAGGTTAAGGAGCTGGCTGTCTGGTGCAGTCTTAACAACCTGGAGCTCAACACGCTAAAAACTGTGGAGATGATCGTGGACTTCAAGAGAAACCCCCCTGCTCTCCCCCCACTCACCATCATGAACAGCACTGTGACTGCAGGTTCCTGGGCACCACTATTTCTCAGGACCTGAAGTGGGACATTCACATTGACTCTATTGTGAAAAAGGCCCAGCAGAGGTTGTACTTCCTTCGCCAGCTGAGGAAGTTCAACCTGCCACAAGACTTGGTGAAACAGTTCTACTCTGCCATCATTGAATCCATCCTCTGCACTTCAATAACTGTCTGGTTAAACTCAGCTACCAAATCTGACCTCAGAAGATTCCGGAGGGTAGTCTGGACTGCTGAGCGAATCATTGGTACAACCCTCCCCACTCTCCAAGAACTGTACTCATCCAGAGTGAGCAAAAGGGCTGGTAAAATCACTCTGGCCCCTCATATCCAGCACACTCCCTCTTTGAACTGGTACGGTCTGGTCGACGCTACAGAGCTCTGTGCACCAGAACGACCAGACACAGAAACAGTTTCTTCCCTCAGGCAATCCATCTCATGAACACTTGAACTCTTAACAATAAACATGAAACACACAACACTATATATACGGTATTTATATATATAGCAAAAGAAAGCTCTTGATGAGCACTTTCTACTGATAAAAGCATAGTGTCATTCATGAGTGTACAAATGTTTATTATAAACAATTGAAATCAGTACACAAAGTCAGATCAACCAATGGTACATTTTTGTTTTGGCCCTCCTGTAAAGTTGGTGAAATGTCACTTACGCCTTTCTGGTTCTCACCCCTTATGCTTTTGCCTGTATCTTAAATAATTGCATTGTGCGCATGTTCTGTAGGAAATCTGCATCGGAAAGGAAACCCAACTCCACTGTCTTGCCATAACTATCCAACTTAAAGGATTCACTATTTTTTCACTTTAGAAGGCCTATGTCACGAATCCTGGCCATGCTCTTCCGTTAACTCGCCACCAGATGTCATTCACTCACCACATGGACTCGTACACCACACAGCACACTGGACTACAGTTCCCACAATCCATTGCACTGACGACACGCAGCTGATTACACGGATCACACAGCTGAATTCACTGATCACCCCATCACACACACTATTTCACCTGGGACTTCCTCCTGCTCTCGGCCGAGTATTGTTAGCATTTATCTCTCTCCTAGCGATAGCTACTTTACAGAGCCATAGTCATAGTCTTAGTCTTGCCTTGTCTGACCCTGCCCGTGTTTCCTGGATTTACCCTTCGCCTCTGCCGTTTGGACTCTGTTCGCTCCCCGTTTGGATTATTGCTCTCGTCTCTGGATTATCTCTCTGCCTTGCCCCTTTGGATACTGTTCGCCGATCGTCGACCCACGCTTGCTCCATGGATTGCTCTGTCTTGCCTCTGCCATACCTGTTTGCTGTCTCCCGACCCTGCCTGTATGACCATGTTTTATAATAAAGCTTTGCACATGGATCCGCACGTCTCACGTCTCGTCAGCCCCGTAACAGAATACTCGGCCACACAAGGATCCAGCGGCTTTTCAAGAGGACATTGGCCAGGTATGGACTCTGCACGACTGTTATTAACCCTCGAGCATGGCTCGCGACCGCTCGAGGATTATATTCAGGAGTACTTAGACCTCGCCTATTTTTCTGATCTGCCGGACTGTGCTCTCATAGATTTTTTTTGTGAGGGCTTTAATCAGCCGCTCCGGTCACAGTTAATCCGCGAGGGTCCCCGTTCATCTCTCAGTAAATTTATGGACTATGCTTTGCTGTGTGTGGACTCTTCTTTTACTGTGGGTGTCGCGGAGGAACGCGACACCGCACTCACTCGCAAAATGGCGGCAGCAACAACACCCCTTCATGTCATTGCCAGAGTCTCTCCACGCCTCAGCTCCTCAGCCAGAGTCTCTCCACGCCTCAGCTCCTCAGCCAGAGTCTCTCCACGCCTCAGCTCCTCAGCCAGAGTCTCTCCACGCCTCAGCTCCTCAACCCGAGCTGCCAAAGGCTGTCACCAGAGATTTAGGGTCAGTCCTTCGAGTTCCGTGTCTGGTTTTCAGCATAAGGGACCCACCACTGATATCAGTGCGAGCAGCTGGCCTTCCCAGGGCCTCAACCCTGGCTGTTACAGAGACTGTTCCCTTGACCTCAGTGCTTCCCGTTATGGCGGTCGCCATTTTGAGTGTGTGCGCTGCACACTGTGTTCCTGAGGCCTCTCCTGTCCACGAGTCTGCTCCAGTGCCTCCAGAGGTGGCGGCTTCCGCTGCAGAACCTCCCGAAGTGGTGGCACCTATTCCTGAACTCACGGTCTGCCCTGTCACGGCCACGGAGGCTGTCCCTGAACTCGCTGTCTGTCCTGTCACGGCCATGGAGGCCATTCCTGACCTCATGGTCTGCCCTGTCACGGCCACGGAGGCTGTTCATGAACTCACGGTCTGCCCTGTCACGGCCACGGAGGCCGTCCCTGAACTCACTGTCTGTCCTGTCACGGCCAAAGAGGCCGTCTGTGAGCTCTCGCCCTGTCCCGTCACGGCTAAAGAGGCCGTCTGTGAGCTCACGCCCTGTCCTGTCACGGCTAAAAACGCCGTCTATGAATCCTCGTCCTGCCCTGCCGCTCTCCCTGTATTGTTGGTCTCTGCTCTCCCTGTGTTGTCTGTCTCTGCTCTCCCTGTGTTGTCTGTCTCTGCTCTCCCTGTGTTGTCTGTCTCTGCTCTCCCTGTGTTGTCTGTCTCTGCTCTCCCTGTGTTGTCTGTCTCTAGTTTCCCCCAGATCTCAGACTCTGCCATGGTTTCCTGCCCAGTCTGCTTCCTGGCGAGGGTTTTCTGCTCAGGTCTGGTGGTCCTCTGCCCTGCCGTGGTGGTCTTCTGCTCGGGTCTGGTGGTCGTCTACTCCGCCCTGGTGGGCTCTTGCTCTGTCCTGGTCTCCGGTTCCGCCGGGGTGTCCTGCTCTGCCGGTTCTGCCTCAGTCCCCGGTCTTTCTACTTCCTCACGGACCTGGCACTCCGTCCCTCCCCCTGTTCCGCCTCCGCTCCACCGCCCTCCTGGACTATATAGGAGCGTCTGGAAGCCGCTCCTTGGGGGGGGGGGGCTATGTCACGAATCCTGGCCATGCTCTTCCGTTAACTCGCCACCAGATGTCACTCACTCACCACATGGACTCCTACACCACACAGCACACTGGACTACAGTTCCCACAATCCATTGCACTGACGACACGCAGCTGATTACACGGATCACACAGCTGAATTCACTGATCACCCCATCACACACACTATTTAACCTGAGACTTCCTCCTGCTCTCGGCCGAGTATTGTTAGCATTTATCTCTCTCCTAGCGATAGCTACTTTACAGAGCCATAGTCTTAGTCTTGCCTTGTCTTTCTTGCCGTGTCTGACCCTGCCCGTGTTTCCTGGATTTACCCTTCGCCTCTGCCGTTTGAACTCTGTTCGCTCCCCGTTTGGATTATTGCTCTCGTCTCTGGATTATCTCTCTGCCTTGCCCCTTTGGATACTGTTCGCCGATAGTCGACCCACGCTTGCTCCACGGATTGCTCTGTCTTGCCTCTGCCATACCTGTTTGCTGTCTCCCGACCCTGCCTGTATGACCATGTTTTATAATAAAGCTTTGCACATGGATCCGCACGTCTCACGTCTCGTCAGCCCCGTAACAGCCTACTGTTTCAGGTTCGAAATAAGTCCTGCAGAAATATTTGATAATTATTTATTAATTACTAATCGGTTCCCTATATTTTCACTGTAGAATACTGTTTCAGGTTCTAAGTAATTCTTGCTGAATTATCTGATAATTCTTAATTAATTGCTATAGGTTTCACTATATTTTCACTTTAGAATAGGCCTACTGTTTCAGGTTCGAAATAAGTCCTGCAGAATTATTTGAGAATTCTTAATTCATTACTAATGGGTTACCTGTATTTTAATTTTCCCTGAGTCTTTGCCTTACATACAGGAATTGAATTAATGGTAATGTGGTATATGCTGAGGAGGCACACATACAGTGCTGTATATAAAATATAAAAAATAAGGTAAGTTATCGCATGGCACTGGAGTGGTGGTGGGGTTCCTATCGGAAGCTGATTTCTTACAAAACACTCACAAAACAATTCACTACACAGGCAAAACCTCTATAAAATGTATTGCATTTATTAATATTGCATTTTCATACTGCTACAACTCAATTTAATTGTGTATGACTGTTCATTAGTAGTTACCTTATAGTAGTTATTTTTCTTAAACCTTAACTAATAGATAATTAATAGTAGTTCTTAAGGAGGTATTAAAGAATACATTAGTTATTGAGTAGCTAACTGTTACTTAACACAATCATAAAATTGTATTACATACTGATTAGTTAACACATCTTCCTTAGTAGTTAACATTAGTGAGTTATGTGTTAATGAATAATTACCTGTTAGTTCTTCAGTAATTCCTTATTAGTTATGCAGTAAGTAAGAAACAGTATTCTAAAGTGTTACCAGAATTGTTTGCAAAAAAAAAAATTAAATCACTAAAGTTTGCTAACAATATCATTACTGACTGCACAATAGTGCCACAACATATTTTCATGGCTGATCAGGGCGATAACCACCAGAGACATAGGGGGCTGGTCCCTCCAATAATTAGAAATCGCTAAACCTTTTTCTCAAATATGGCCAATTTGAGAGAGAGAGAGAGAGAGAGAGAGAGATGAAAGTTGTGTGTATCTGTGCGTCTCTTTTTAAAATGAGTGAGTTTACTTCAAAGACAGCGATTTTATCCTCTCGTTGTTTGAAAATATAAAGTAGCGATTCAGTATTTAAACGATGTTATTAATAGAAATCATGGGGCAGCGTTGACAAGCTTCTTTGCTCCTGCATGTGTGAGCTGTGCGATCTCCGATATGTGTGTGTGTCAGTTGCTCATTAATGTAGAACGGTAAAGCTCTTACTCACCACTATAGGTGTGTGTGTGTATTGTAGGAGCTAGACAATGTATGATGATGTGCAACGGTGTAGTAGTGATGTCCCATTTCTTAGGAGAATATTTTCACCCCTACCCCTTGACACTCTGTTTCAAGGGACAAGGGGTAGGTGAAGGAAAATAACATAGAATTGGGATTGGGCCTAAATGAGATGCTCTATATCAGTGGTGTCAAACTCAGTTCCTGGAGGGCCGCAGCCCTGCAGAGTTTTGTTCCAACCCTGCTCCAACACACACACACCATGTAGTTTTCAAATAAGCCTGAAGGACTTGATTAGCTGGATCAGGTGTGTTTAATTAGGGTTGCATCTAAACTCTACAGTGCTCCGGCCCTCCAGGCACTGAGTTTGACACCCCTGAACTATATTATTCAAATGGAATGGTAACGTTTTATTGAGCTTAGCTCACCAAAATGATTTGAAGCCACATGGGAACCTCTCTTAGACCATTTGGAAGTAATCTAATGATAGTACATCCAGTAACCCCCATTTCTTTTTTCCTGTATGTTTGTTTTCCTCTACTTTCAAAATGATCTGGTTTATAGAGCAATACTGAATATATATTTTTTTTTAACCAATGTCAATGCTGTATATTGAATATTGAAAAGAAACAAGATTTGAGAAGTAGCAAAGTCTCCTGCACCTTGAATTTTGAAAACCACTGCTGAGTACATAACTTGGACGTTTATCGTCTTGCTTCCACAGCAAAATCCATGGGATTTTTTGGGGGCAGCTCTCCCTTGTGGTCAAATACTCTGTGTGTGATTGTTTACTTATTATTATGATTCAGGTAAGTGACAATTTGCATCATGCTGCATAGATTTTGATATAAAGTTGTGTGTTGCGTCATCCCACCACACAAAAAAAAGAAAGAAAGGAAGAAAGAAAGAAAGCAAGAAAGCATGAAAGAAAGAAAGCTTCCAGTCACAACATACCGCTGGTAATAGAGACTGCATATTCTGATTAGAGTCTGCTATTGTTGCTAGGTAGACCAAGTTTCTGTGCAATATCTGCTGATACCTGGGAAGATGCAAGAGACATCATTGGTAAGAGCAAGCCAATGGTTCAATAACTCAGCAATGAGCTGAGTTTCCATCCAAAATGTTTAGCATTTGTCATGCGCATTTCTAAAAAAAAAAGCTTGAAGAACGAACATGTGAATTCTTTCATTATGTGTGTCATCTTGAGGGAGACCGCCTCTTCATGATGCTCTGAGAAAAACTGTATTTGCTGTAACAAAGCAATAATACAAATATGTTGCAGAAGTGCAACAGACCTTAGTCAGGGTACCGCCATGTTTTTTTTTTTTTTTTACAGGAATGAAAATGATGCTGTGAGGCATAGAGGTACAGTGTGTTCAATGTACTGTTGTTTCACAACAATGTACTTGTCTTTACAACTTTCAGTAGAGAAAAATTCTGTTGAAAAAAACAGTTGAAAGTTGTGAATAACATTTGATCTAGGACCAATGTATGCCATCGATAAGACTGTAAATCTATCCCTTACAGCAGGGGTCACCAAACTTGATCCTGGAGGGCCGGTGTCCTGCAGAGTTTAGCTCCAACTTACCTTAACACACCTGTCTGGAAGTTTTAAGTATACCTAGTAAGACATTGATTAGCTGCTTCAGGTGTGTTCGATTAGGGTTGGAGTTAAACTCTGCAGGACACCGGCCCTCCAGGATCGTGTCTGGTGGCCCCTGCCTTACAGCATCATTTTCATAAAATCCAATATGGCGTCTACCATGACTAAGGTCTATAACACACATAACAATGGCTCAAACGGCTATTCCCATTCGTCCCCAGACTCATTTCGTCTAACTGTTTGTTTGAGCAGTTGTATGCAATACTTCATTGGGCCAGTCATTGCAAACGAATGCAAAATGCTAGGTAATCCACCTCTGCCTAGAGCAATGAATTTGTATGAGAATTTTAAGTGTTGACATTTTAAGTGTTTCCATTCAGGATATCTTATGCGCACTTTTAAAATGAGCAACAAAATAGTTGGATGGAAACCCAGTTGACACACCAGAACAAATTCAAATGCACTCCCGCAACCTAATCAAGATTGTTGCCTACAAGCCTAGAATGTCACATTAAGGTTTTTTCATTTTTAGGTTATTTACTACTCAGAATCTAACAACAGCATATGTGGCATGCTGTCAGTAATCACAGGACATGATTATGACCTGGTTTACCATATATACACAGTGGTTGGACAAAATCATGTGAATATGAGGGAAACATTTCTGTATTGAGGTATATTGCCACAATTAATGCAGCCTGAAATGTAGATTCATACCACCTCTGAACAGTCTGCGATGGAATGTTGTCTATCAAAACCTTTGCCAGTTGCTTCAGAGAATCTACTGCTCTCTCCTCTCTCCAAAACGAACCATAAAGGTTTGATAATATTCAGTTAACCTAGATAATATTCAAGATGGTGATTTCTCTGACCATGGCAGATGTTGAAGTTGTTACTCCACCTGTCCAGGTTTCATGATCATGACTCCATATTTTTCACCTTTTAGCATTAGTGTCTGTGATTAAAGTTAAAGCAGGTACAGCTCTTACATGGATGCTGGTTTCGTGAACTTCTCCGTGGTCAGTTTCTGTGGAAACAGGAACTTCGAAGTGAATATTGAGGTTTGCCATAGTTCTGTTGGTAACACTTTATTTTGGGGCAGTTATGGCCTAATGGTTAGAGAGTCGGACTCGTAACCCAAAGGTTACGGCAGGAATTGTAGGTAAGAGGAGTGAATGTACAGCGCTCTCTTCCACCTTCAATACCACGACTGAGGTGCCCTTGAGCAAGGCACGAACCCCCAACTGTTTCCCGGGCGCCGCAGCTTAAATGCCTGCCCACTGCTCCGGGTGTGTGTTCACGGTGTGTGCGCACTTTGGATGGGTTAACCATGCTTGGCCTCATGTAACGTCACTTTCACTTTTGATAGTCCACTTTCGACATTCTACTAACAGTAAGTAACTTTGCAACTAGCAGTCATTAGAGTTAGGGCTGCCAAACGATTAATCGCATACAAAATAAAAGTGTGTTCACATAATAAATGTGTGTGTACTGTGTATAAAAATTATGTATATATAAATACACACTTATGCATGCATATATTTACGAAAAATTTTATTTTTAAAAATAAAATATTTATATTTATAGATAACAAATTATAAATATAGTCACGTTCATATTTCTTAAATATAAAGATATACTTGTTTATATTTATATATACATAATATTTATACACAGTATACACACATTTATTATTTGAACACAAACTTTTATTTTGTATGCAATTAATTGCGATTAATCGTTTGACAGCCCTAATTAGAGTATTAGTAGACTGTTTGCTTAATATCTTCAAACACTTTATTATGATGGGTCCACAACATACAACACACTGACTATGAGAAACTTTGCAAGTATATGTGAAAACTAATCGGGAAACTAATCGGGAAAAGCCGATTAGTCACCAGAAGAGACGGACGACATCTCGCGTAAGTGTTTTAAATACTTGGTCCCAGTTCTATTGTTTAAATTATTTACTTGCTGCTAGGAAGGAATAGTTAGTTTCCTATCTATTTCTACTCTGCATTTTCGTTGAGGTTTTTATGTTTGATTGCACTTACTGGTAATTAGAATAATTTGCGCCTCAGCTGAGAACGAGCCTGTGTGATTGTACAAAGTGTTAGTTTCGTCTTGAGCTATTAGCAGTCCTTTAACCTTATTGGCTGGGCTGATCAGAAGCCGGCCACAGCTGTTTTCACTCTAGTTTCCTTGACTGTATTTATTTTATGTCCGAGTGCTGACGCGGAAGCATTCAGCCGTTGTCCTCAGCCTCCACATGTGAAGACCAACGAGTGTAAAGACAGACGACTTTTTCCTCCACGACTTTAACCGAGCAACGACACCGAGCACACACTTAAGTATCGTTTTGAATCTTTCCTCACACTTTTCTATCCTCTATCCTTCCACCTCTATCATGTGTTTCCAAACCATTCCGGTTCTCTCTCAATCTCGCTCTAAAAACACACGCAGAAGGCTACGTAACCCTGCTAACCTGCGCCCTATCTCTACATCTTCCACTGCACCTCTTTCTTTCTCTGTGGGTCTTTGGAATTGCCAGTCAGCTGTCAACAAAGCCGACTTCATTTCTGCTTTTTCCTTACAATCCACACTCAGCATCCTGGGCTTGACTGAGACCTGGATTCGTCCAGAAGACTCAGCAACCCCAGCTGCTCTCGCTCACAATTTCTCTTTCTCTCATACCCCTAGGCAAGTTGGCCGGGGTGGGGGCACTGGTCTGCTCATTTCAAACAATTGGAAATACTCAGCCCACTCTCCCCTAGGCAATCTCAACTCATTTGAATCTCATGCCATTACTGTAACAGCTCCTATAAAACTCCAGATTGTGGTAATCTACCGTCCCCCTAGCCAAATTCTAGCCACCTTCCTAGATGAGCTGGACGGACTGCTGTCCTCTTTCATGGAGGATGGCACTCCACTCTTAGTCTTCAGCGATTTCAACATTCACCTAGACAGGCCTTATGCTACAGACTTCCATTCACTCCTAGCTTCATTTGATCTCAAACGCCTCACCACTACTAGCACGCACAAATCAGGTAAACAACTCGACTTAATTTACACACGCAATTGTACTACAGATAACATTCTGGTACAACCACTACATATCTCTGACCATTTCTTCATTACATTTACTTTACATGTTGCTACCCAGGTGCCACCATCTCCCTTACCGGTTACTTTCAGACGCAACCTACGCTCCCTTTCCCCCTCCCTTCTTTCCTCTGTAGTATCCTCCTCTCTTCCCTCGCCTACCCATTTCTCATCTCTGGATGTGAATGCAGCTACTCACACTTTATGCTCTACCTTAACCTTTCTTCTCTCTCTACTGAAGTCCACACAGCCAAATCCTCACACTTCCAAAACACAACAAGATCAACAGCGCTCCAGACATGCGTAATCTCTTCAGAACATTTAATTCTCTCCTCTGTCCCCCTCCTCCACCTCCCACCACTTCGATAACCGCTGACGACTTTGCCACTGTTTTCACAGACAAAACTAGAACAATCAGTTCTCAACTCCACAGGACCTCCAATCAACCACATCCACTGCTCTAACTCCCATCTTCTCCTTCTGTCCCTTCACCGAGGCAGAAGTATCCAAACTTCTCCTCTCCAGCCATCCTACAAACATGTCCTCTCAAACCAATCCCCTCACACCTTCTCCAAACAATCTCTCCCACACTCTTACCGGCACTCACACACATTAATCAACACATCTCTCCTCACAGGCATCTTCCCCACAGCATTCAAGTAGGTTCGGGTAACCCCACTGCTCAAAAAACCTACATTAAACACTTCTCTTTTAGAAAACTATAGACCTGTCTCTCTCCTTCCATTCGTAGGGAAAACACTCGAACGAGTTGTCTCCAACCAGCTCTCACGGTTTCTTTCACAGTACAACAAACTGGATGGTAAACAGTCAGGTATCAGGAGTGGCCATTCAACGCTACTCTCAGTCACTGAAGCCCTGCGAATTTCTAAGGCCGATTCCAAATCATCAGTCCTCATTCTGCTGATCTTTCTGCTGCTTTTGACACTGTCAATCATCAGATTCTCCTGTCTACCCTCTCATCACTGGGCATCACTGGGATTCCACTTCGCTGGTTTGAATCCTATCTCACCTGTAGATCTTTCAGGGTGGCCTGGGGAGGGGAGGTATCCAAACCACATCAACTGGTCACTGGAGTTCCTCAGGGATCGGTTCTTGGACCCCTCCTCTTCTCCACATACACTACATCGCTGGGTCCCATCATACATGCACATGGCTTCTCCTATCACTGCTATGCCGATGACACACAGCTCTATCTCTCTTTTCAACCAGATGACCCAACGGTAGCTGCACGGATCTCAGGCTGCCTGACGGACATTTCGGCATGGATGAAAGGACATCACCTACAGCTCAACCTGGCAAAGACGGAGCTTCTTGTCTTCCCTGCCACTCCGACTCTACGGCATGACTTCACGATTCAGTTAGGCTCATCAATGATTACCCCATCAACTTCGGTCAGAAATCTTGGTGTAATCTTTGATGACCAGCTGACCTTCAAAGAGCACATTGCAAAGACTGCTCGATCCTGCAGGTTTGCACTACACAACATCAGAAAGATCAGGCCCTTTCTGACAAAGCATGCTGCACAACTTCTTGTCCAGGCCCTTGTCGTTTCTAGGATGGACTACTGCAATGCTCTTCTGGCTGGTCTGCCATCAAACACAATCAAACCTCTACAAATTCAGAATGCAGCGGCACGACTGATCTTCAACGAGCCCAAAAGAGCGCATGTTACACCTCTCTTCATCTCCTTGCATTGGCTACCAGTGGCAGCTCGCATCAAGTTCACGACACTGATGCTTGCATACAGAACTACCACAGGCTCAGCACCCTCCTACTTCCACTCACTATTATGAACCTACATCCCCTCCAGAAGTCTGAGATCTGCTAGTGAGCGATGCCTTGTGGTACCATCACAGAGAGGCTCAAAATCACTCACCAGAACATTCTCGTTCACCATTCCTGGCTGGTGGAATACTCTTCCCATCCCTCTCCGGAATGCTGGATCTCTGTCAATCTTCAAGCAACAACTGAAAACTCATCTCTTTCGACAGTACTTGACTTCATCCTAAACTCAAAAAAAAAAAAAAAAAACTTAATCTTTCCCTCTATCCTTCTCTCCCTCCCTTACTAGCTTGTACTTATTTGAACAATGAATGAGACTTGGTGTTACGAGCACTTCCTCTGTCTGATTGCCTCTTCAAGATTAATCGCTTTTTGTATTCCCCAATTGTAAGTCGCTTTGGATAAAAGCGTCTGCCAAATGACTAAATGTAAATGTAAATATGTCAACTCATTCTACTAACCCTAAACCTACCCTAACAGTCTACTCTGAGAGTTAGTAGACATGTAGTTGCAAGTTAATTAGAATTAGTTGACACATAGTTGCAAAGTTACTTATAGTTTGTAGACTGCCTATAGTGGACTATCGAAATAAACTGTAACCGTTCTGTTTTGTTTGGACACACTTGTTAGTTTTCGACGTTCACATCATTCACTTTTGCCCACTAATCTTCTTTGCTGACAAAGTCTTGCTGTGCTTTGTGTCTGCTGTCAAAATCATAAAGACTGTTTTTCTTAATACACCAAACAATAGGGCTGTTAAGGTTACAGATGCTCCAGCTTCACCCATTTCACCCATAGCTTGTACTAAACTCTGCTGAACACAACTTATACAACACTAATATACTACCCAGAGAATATGGACAATTCATTGGACACAAATGTTAACCCTATGATAATTGGTGTTCACTTTTTTTTTTGTCCAACCCCTGTATATGCTAGCGTGAGGCTGTAATCATTGAAATGAACTGAAATGAACATGAGCGGGGCCACCGCTGGCAACAGCAGCACTACTGTTACAGACTGTGTGTGAAAAAGGCCTAATACAACAAAGAAAGACTAGCAGGCAACCAAGCAGCACTGTAAATAAACATGATGGAATCAATTAACATCCCTGTCTATGCATCATTAGGGGAAGCGACCCTATAAACTCACACATCTGATAAGCCCACTTCTAGATATTAAAATAGAAAAAATACAAAGTATGAGGAAATGTATGTTAATCCAGATGTTACTGTTATTTTACTTTAAGAGCTAATCAAATATATTTTTGTATGCATGTATGTATTATTCTGGTGAACTGCTGAATATTACAGTGCCCTCCATAAGTATAGGAACAGTGAAGACAAAATTGCTCTGTTGGCTGTGGAGTCAAGACATTTGCAAATATGATTAAAAGATGAATGAGAGACAAAACTACAGAATGTCACATTTTATTAGAATCAGAATCAGAATCAGAATCAGAATGAGCTTTATTGGCCAAGTATGTTTACACATACAAGGAATTTGTTGTAGTGACAGAAGCTCCACAGGAAGGACAGGACAGGACACAGGTAATGAAACAAAATAACAGGAAATAGCCAATGACCAATGTACAAAGCAGCAAAAAAAAATAAAAAATACAATATATAATATATAATATAGGCGACTATGTATGTACAGGTCAAGTATGTGCAAATTAGAAATGAGAAAATAAAATAAGTGAGTGTGGTGAATGGATAATGTATTAATTGTGTGTTCTACGTTTATTTATTGAGTGTTCATGAGATGTATTGACTGAGGGAAGAAACTGTTCCTGTGTCTGGTCGTTCTGGTGCTCAGAGCTCTGTAGCGTCGACCAGATGGTAAAAGTTCAAAGAGGTTGTGTGCTGGATGTGAGGGTTCCAGAGTGATTTTACCAGCCTTTTTGCTCACTCTGGATAAGTACAGTTCTTGGAGAGTGGGGAGGGTTGTACCAATGATTCGCTCAGCAGTCCGGACTACCCTCCATAGTCTTCTGAGGTCAGATTTGGTAGCTGAGCTGAACCAGACAGTTATTGAGGTGCAGAGGATGGATTCAATGATGGCAGAGTAGAACTGTTTCAGCAAGTCCTGTGGCAGGTTGAACTTCCTCAGCTAGCGAAGAAAGTACAACCTCTGCTGGGCCTTCCTGACAATGGAGTCAATGTGAATATCCCACTTCAGGTCCTGAGAGATGGTGGTGCCCAGGAATCTGAATGACTCCACTGCAGTCACGGTGCTGTTCATGATGGTGAGTGGGGGGAGAGCAGGGGGGTTTCTCCTGAAGTCCACGATCATCTCCACCGTTTTGAGCGTGTTAAGCTCCAGGTTGTTGAGACTGCACCAGACAGCCAGCTCCTTAACCTCCTGTCTGTAAGCAGACTCGTCACCGTCCTGGATGAGGCCGATCAGTGTGGTGTCGTCTGCGAAATTCAGGAGCTTGACAGAAGGGTCTTTAGATGTGCAGTCGTTGGTGCAGAGGGAGAAGAGCAGTGGGGAGAGTACGCAGCCCTGAGGAGCTCCAGTGCTGATGGTTCGAGTGCTGGATGTGAATTTGCCAAGCTTTACTAACTGCTGTCTGTCTGTCAGGAAGCTGTTGATCCACTGGCAGACGGAGGTGGGGACGGAGAGCTGAGTTAGTTTATTTTGAAGGGTTTCCGGGATAATGGTGTTAAAAGCAGAGCTGAAGTCCACAAACAGGATCCTCACATAAGTCCCTGGTCTGTCCAGATGCTGCAGCATGAAGTGCAGTCCCATGTTGACTGCATCATCCACAGACCTGTTTGCTCTGTAGGCAAACTGCATTATAATTATTAGCCGTTTCAACACATATATGTTTTACCAAATAAAAGAACAGCACTATTAGAGTTCATCCCACTCATTGATGTAAGCATAAGTATTGGGACAGTTGAACATAAGGCAGATATAAAAGATTAAAAGCTATTATTTAGTTGCAGATCCCTTGCACACAATCACAGCAGTGAGTCTGTGACCCATAGACATCACCAGACTCTTGCTCTCATCCTTTGAAATACTTTTCCCAGCCTTTAATGCAGCCAATTCCAATTGTTGCTTGTTTTGGGGAGTTTCTGCCTTTACTCTCCTCTTCAGCTGCTGAAATTCATGTTCAATCAGATTTAAATCTGGAGATTGACTTGGGCAATCTAAGACTTTCCATTTCTTTGCCCTTATAAACTCCTTGACTAAACTGGCAGGGTGTTTTGGGTCATTGTCCTGATGCAATATGAAGCACTTCCCAATGAATCTGGTGGCATTTTCTTGAATACTGGTAGGCAAGATGGTTTTGTACCCTTCCAAATTCATTCTGCTCCTGTCATCATACATTAAGTCATCAGTAAAGTTGAGAGAGCCTGTTCCAGAGACAGCCATGCATGCCCATGCCATGACACCACCTCCACCATGCTTTACAGATGAGGCTGTATGCTTGGGATCATTGCAGTTCCCTTTTTTTCTCCACATTTTTGCTTTCCCATCACTTAGATAAAGGTTCATCTTTGTCTCATCGGTCCATAAACACAGTTCCAAAACTCTTCTGGCTCACCTTTGTGCTTTTTTTGCAAACTCTAATCTTGCCTTTCTATTTTTGGTGCTGGTCAGAGGTTTGCATCTTGCTGTGTAGCATCTGTAATTCTGTGTCAAAGTCTCCTGAGGACAGTAGATTGTCAGAGCATCTTCTTGCTTTTAGCATCCAAATTGCTTGCTTTTCTCTCAAAGTCAGCTCCCTCATCTTCATCCTGGTTTGTGTGTCATCATCGAATGCAAGATTCAGAATACAGAAGTAATGGATATAACTGATACGACACATTCCCTGCTTTTAATATCTGAAGAATTAATGCAGCAGGACACCGCTGATCACTTAGAAAGACCTGTGAGGCAACTGCTCCAATACTTATGCTCACATCAGATAGAGGGATGAACTCTAAAAGTGCTGAACTTCTTAGCTGGTAAAATATCTATGTGTTGAATCACCAAATAATAAAATGTGACATTCTGTAGTTGTGTCTCATATTCATCTTTAATCATATTTGTAAATGTCTTGACTCCACAGCCAACAGAGCAATTTTGTCTTTAGTGTTCCAATATTTTTGGAGGGTACTGTAGGTCTGAATATTTGTAAGAAATTAAAAATGTAAAAAAGTATAAATTCAAGAGGTATTTCAAATAATGCATTCACATGTAAAATAATTTGACAAGTTATTAGTAGTGCAGTGAAAGTAGTAAAATGTTTTGGAATGTTTTTTGCACTTTGCCATTTCTATCTGTAAATTATTATTTATTAAAATAATAATTATTATTTATTAAATTATTCTTTACTTGACCCTCTAACTCTAGCACTATCTATTCTAATTGTATTTTATCTATGTCTTTTTATTAAAAAATAACAATAATAATAATAATTATCTGTACTGCGTTAGGCTAACCAAGACTTGTAATAGCACTTGCACGTTGTTGCTCTTTTGTTGGTTTTGATTGCTTCTTATGTCCTCATTTGTAAGTCGCTTTGGATAAAAGCGTCTGCTAAATGACTAAATAAATAAAATAAATTAGATTTTAGAGCATTTTAATGCAATTTCCATTTGTAGTATATATATATATATATATATATATTTTTTTTTAATTATTTTTCTTTTATTATATTTATTATATTTGTACAACAAATTATTATTTTATTGTGGCTTCTTTATTTTTATTTTTTTTAATGTACAGAACCTGCACATTACAAATAGCCTACAACATACAATAGCTATGTCCTGTTACATACAGTATGTCCTGTTTAGTGGTTAACAAACAACAAACTGTCACCTGAGCTTGCTATTCCCTCCACCAGCCACGCGAGGGAGCCCTCTCTCGAATTTTGACATGCCACACATGAAGGTCTTTCTTCACCATTGCTTGCTCACTGTACATACAGACATCCTGGGCTATTCATTCTTTGCGAAGTCATGCCAATATCTGTATTGCAATTCTGAGCATTTTCCTGTATTTTGGATCCACCCCATGTTTCGACCCCTGCCCATTTGTTGTTCTGTTCTAACGTCTCAGGTTTGTCTTTCAGATTTACTGTTTGGACTCTTGTTTCTTTTGGTTTTGACCCTTGCATGCTCTTTGACTTTGTTTCTGGTTTGCCCCATTAAAGGTGCCATAGAATGGAAAAATTTATTAACCTTGGCATAGTTGAATAATAAGAGTTCCATACATGGAAATGACATACAGTGAGCTTCAAACACCATTGTTTCCGCCTTCAGTAACACTTTAGAATAAGGTTCCATTTATTAACATTAGTTAATGTATTAACTAACATGAACAAACAATGAACAATGCATTTATTACACTATTTATTAATCTTTGTTAATGTTAGTTAATGAAACTCTTGAATCTTGAAAATACAGTTGTTCATTGTTTACTCATGTTAGTTCACACTACATTAACTAATGTTAACAAACACAACTTGTGATTTTAATAATGCATCAGTAAATGCTGAAATGAACATTAAGATTAATAAATGCTGTAGAAGTATTGTTCATTCTTAGTTCATGTTTACTAATGTTGTTAACTAATGTTAATAAATGGAACCTTATTCTAAAGTGTTACCCCACCTTCTTATGTAAATTTTGTGAATAAAAAAGACCACTGAAAAATAGGCAAATCAGAACATAACACCGACTGTTACGTAACAGTCGGATCACTAATAGTTACGCCCCCAACATTTGCATATACCCGCCCATGTTCTAGGCCAGCCGAACCATCAGAAGTTCTGCAGGTATTGTGAAGAAACAAGCGAGGACAACAGTGAAAATGGCCGGTCATGGAAATAAATGTTATGTTCCAGGCTGTGCAGAGGATGTGAAGTGCAGGGATGGGTTGGTGCAGCTAGCGGTAGCCTGTTACACTGCAGTGCATAAGATTTCACTTACCACATAAACAGAGTAAGGAGAGATGACTGAGGATGATGGCGAATGATTTACAGATCCTGAGCACCACTGACAAGCACCTGATCTTGTAAAATGTGTGGCAAGTACTGCCGTTCCATAGTATAAACAGAGTACGTGCGATAGCGAATCTCGAAAAAAGCAATCGTGTAAATGTAGTAGTAAAATGCAATCATGCATTTAAAACAGTTTCAATGCCCAGCATATTAATAGTGGCTCCCTGATGCCCGCATTTTATTTACAGTATAATTAGCCAATGATATAACTGTGCGAGAAAGAATTGAAATATATATTTTCCCTGTGTTTCCTTCCTGTGAGCTACTGAAATTAGCTGCACTGTGAAACAGCCAATCAGAACAGAGCTCAACGTTGAGCCGCATTGTGAAACAGCCAATCAGAGCAGAGCTCAACATTATTATTCATGACCCTTCCACATAAGCCAATAACAGACCGTTTCATTCTGGGGAGAAATCCTAGCAGGGCTCGCAAAATTTCAAAATCCCTGGTAGCCTTCGGGAAGGTACTCTTCAGATTTTGGTAGCCCGAAAATTAATTTAAATATATATAAACAATTTTTAAATATAGAAAATTAGATAGGAGTCTAAATGTCAATAAAAAATATTTCAATACACAAATATCAACAAATATGAAGGAAGGAATTTTATTTCACTCTTTACAGGGTATCTGCAGAATTTTTTTTTTTTTAAGGCAATTTATGACCCATTTATGAGTTGCACAAGTAAAATGAACAGTATGAGTGGGGTTGGACATTGTTAATGGTAACATACAGTATTAAGCCATAAAATGACATGATTTACAGTTCAGATACAGGTTTCACAAAAACAAAAATCTTATACAACAGCATTTCAGCCTTTATGGAACATTTTTATGAAAAGGGATAAATCAAGCATATATAGTATTATATTAATTTAAAACGTCTTAATTGTTTAGATTTTTAGGAGGCACATTAACTTCTTTCTCATTTACAACACTGTGTTTGCTGCTTAAAAACATGGGTCGATATTTGCATTGACCTGACCATAAGCAGCAAGAAAGGTTTATTGGAAATGAAAATTCATTCTCTGCCACGAGGTGGCGCTTTAGGAGCGGCTCAATGTTATTTTCCTCAGGGAAATTCTCTGTTAGCAACTGTACACAAAGCAGCACCGTCCGCGCTCATAAATACTGCTTTATCAGGCATTATAGGTAAGATGAAATAAAAATGCCAACGACACGTTTCTGGGGACAGTCGGTATCCTTCAGATAGCCTACATTCACATAAAGACATCCGTGCCGTGTTTTGACTTTGAAATGTGCAGCGCTCATATTTATTCAATGACATCATTGCCTTTTGAAGTTTAATCCAGCTGCATCGCGATTCTTGTCTTTCCGTCCCCAACTGTAAGACCTCTTGAAATTATTCAATTAAGACATTTCTTATACCATTTAACGTATTTAAAACGTTTTATGGTCTTAATAGCCCGGGGACGTCGGGCTAGAAATTTTGCGAGCCCTGCCTAGGGTTGTAAATGCACATGTAAAACTGTTTCTGGAGAATTTTTGCACTTACCTAAAGCAACATACCTTCTATGTAGATATCAGAGAACAATTTAAAATATTGTATCAATGCATTCTATGGCACCTTTAAAAATACCTTCTCGCCAATAGATCCTTCAGCGTCTCCCGTTTCTAATTTGTCACACAAACAGCATTCTTCTTTTACACGGGCTGCCAAAGATTCCCACCCTAAAGCTGTGGTCACACTAAACTTTGAGCAAGCAAAATTTTTACGAACACTGCAATGGTCATAATATGATGTCAAGTCAAGTCAAGTCACCTTTATTTATATAGCGCTTTTAACAATACAGATTGTGTCAAAGCAGTTAACAGTATCAAATTGGAGGATAGAGTGTCAGTTATGTATAAAAATAAGATTAAACACTCAATTTTCATTGAAAAGGCATTTCATTATTGAGTTCAGAGATGTCATTGTCTAGATCAGTTTAGTGTCAATAGTATGTCACATTTATAGCATGTTTATATTCATCCGAAATGTAAAAATATGCAATCTACTGCACTGTACTGAAATGCTGCAATCCTGCAGATTTAAACTCTGCATTCTTTTAATTAGCTAAGAGGTCAAGTTGTGACCTGTTGATCTTCTGTTGGAGATATCTTCAAAGTTGAACTTTGGAACAAAGTGAAATCTGCGTGAGCTTGCATTTCCTGTCTCCCACATCCGCACAAATCGAAGGTAAAGGACTGAAAAGTATAGTGTGACTGGCCCTTGGTAAATAATAATAACAATAATAATAATAATACATAATTATAACTCATCAGTTCATCTTATACCGACCTACTGGCAGAAACTGAAATCAGCTAAACCTGTATTAAGAACTGTTAAAAGATGGACTAATGAAGCAGAGCGGGATTTACAAGCCTGTTTCCACCTTACTGATTGGAGTGTTTTTGAAGCTGCTGCCACCGATCTGGATGAGCTTGTAGTGACTGTAACTTCATATATCAGTTTCTGTGAGGATATGTGCATCCCCACCAGGACATTCTTATCATTCAATAATGATAAACAGCTTTGTCAGGCCAAAGAGGATGCTTACAGATGTGGGGATAAAATATAACCAAGTATAACCAGGCCAGGAACAGACTAAGAAAGGAGATCAGAGTGGCTAAAAAAACTACTCTGAAAAGCTGAGAAGAGAGCTTTCAGCCAACGATCCGGCATCAGTATGGACTGGTCTGAGGAACATCAACAAGTACAAGACCCCAGAGTCTGTGGAGAATCAACAACTGGCTGACGATATGAATGTGTTTTACTGCCGATTTGAAAGGGCCAGACTGACACCCAGCACCCGCTCTGATCTGCACTCCACACATTCACCTACCCCCCCGGAAGTTCAACCTGCCACAGGATCTGCTGAAACAGTTCTACTCTGCCATCATCAAGTCTGTCCTGTGTTCATCTATAACTGTTTGGATTGGCTCAGCTACCAAAACAGACATCAGAAGACTACAACGGACAGTCAGGACTGCTGAGAGGATTACCAGTGCCCCTCAACCAACCTCTAAGATCTTTATATCTCCAGAGTGAGGAAAAGGGCTAAGAATGTCACTCTGGACCACTCACATCTAGCTCACTCTCTCTTTGAATTGTTGCCCTCTGGCCGGCGCCACAGATCACTGAGCACTAGTGATAGGAAGCCCCGTTCTTTTCCGTGAACTGGTTCTTTTGGACAGTTCGTTTCAATGAACCGGTTAAAAAAAAAAAAACAGTTCATCGGTTCTTTTACGCCCTAACGTAATGACGTCATTCGCGATGACGTAATAATATAAACTTACGTCCCGGGATGAAAATACACATTCAAATATAATGTGTATTCAGTCAGTAACCATAACTTTCAGTCAGTTAAAACATCATAATCATGATCTTTAAAGTTTACAATTAAGTTTTGCAAGCCCCGAAATATAGGTACAGGCAGTGATGTGCATACGAGGATTTAAGTCTTGAAGATATAAAGTGAATAAATTAGTTGTCATCAGCACAGAAACCATACTATTCAAAATCCATTGCGATTTGTTTGTTATTAAATAAACGTAAGTTTCGCCCTCATTCAGGGCCTCGGTTTACCCGCGCCATATAGCATTAGCACAGAATCAGTTGTCCAAAATAACTAGTTTGGTTAAGAGATGCTGTGTCAGTCATAGTAGACAATCACTGTTCGCTGAATCACGCATGCGCAGTATCATCAGCTCATCAGTTCTCAAATCGGACATGTCTGAAAGAAACAGTTCTCGGTTCAGTGTACTGGTGATCCGATCTGAAAACCGTTGCAACCGATTCTTGACTCGAGAATGAGAACCGCTCTAACCGGCACACTGCACGCGCATTCAGTGTATCAGCTGCTCTGCTCGTTCTCATCATCAGTTCTGTTTCATACAAACTCAATTTGTGAATGTGTCATCATTAACTATAATTACAGCACAGGTATTTCATAAATCATCCCTTATTCCTATCAAACAAAAAAGTCTTAATTAGGTCCAATATCCCTCACAAAACCCATTCGGCCTATAACCTAACCGAATCTTCAACTGAACAAAGTACACAGATTAGATACATTCATCTTTTAAAAAAATAAATTAAATGTTTTATATTATCACACTTTCTAATGTTTAACAAAATACTTGGATAACATGCTTTTCGTCCTCTTGAAAAATTACTAGCCAGTAGTATCATCAGATCATTGGTTCTCAATTCGGTGTCCGAAAGAAACGGTTCTCGGTTCAGTGTACTGGTGATCCGAAAAGCACTTTAAAAAAATGAATAACTTAAGTAATTTGTGGATTAGCGCTTACTGGAGACGCGAACAGTTTCAAACGATTTGGTCCGATTTCGTGAACTGGTTCGACCGGTTCACTAAGAAGATCCGGACCGGACATCACTACTCAGTACCAAAACAGCCAGACACAAGAACAATTTTTTCCCCCAGGCCATATCCCACCTGAACAACACATAACACACCCCAGTACTCTACATCTGTAAATAACTCATCAAGCCTTCATCTGTACATAGGACATATGCACATTCACAGTTCTGTCTATGGACATTTTTCTTTTCTGTATATTTTTTGTTATTTAGAATTTATTGTCTATTCTCTTCATTATTAGTGTTTTTATTACCTATATATATGTTGTCTGCACTATATTTGTCCTTCAGTACTGGAAGCTCCTAACATCAAGACAAATTCCTTGTGTGTGTAAAAGCCCACCATAGAGACACCAGCCACCATAGTCCAATGTTTACCGGGAGCCAGAGCGCCTGATATCTTGGCAAATTTAAAAGTGCTGGCTAATGCTAAACGTAAATTCAGTAAGATTGTTATTCACGCCGGCACTAATGATGTTCAACTTTGCCAGGCGTAGATCACTAAAAATAATGTTAAAGAGGTGTGTGAACTTTTGAATTTTTGGGGCAGACCTGACCTGTTGAAAAGAGATGGTCTTCATCCCTCCTGGGGTGGTGCCGCTCTTCTCTCTAGAAATATGGCACATAGTCTTACTTCACTAACTGGGGCCCAGGTCAGGAAGCAGACAGACTGGCTAAACCAAATAACTACATTACTTTAAACGAGTTTACCCCCCAAGATTACAGTTACAAACATGAACTGCGTCCAAAAGGTAAAGGGGGAGGTGTTGCTACAATTTATAGCAATATTTTCAGCATTTCTCAGAGGTCGGGTTTTAAGTATAAATCGTTCAAAATAATGGTACTTCATATAACGTTATCCAAACAAACAAGTGTTAATGATAAATCCCCTGTGATGTTTGTACTGGCTACTGTATACAGGCCACCAGGGCACCATACAGACTTTATTAAAGAATTTGCTAATTTTCTATCTGAGGTAGTGCTGGCTGCAGATAAAGGCCTAATTGCTGGTGATTTTAATATCCATGTTGATAATGAAATAGATTCATCAGGATCAGCATTTACAGACATTCTAAATTCCATTGGTGTTAAACAACATGTTTCAGGACCTACTGATTGTCGAAATCATACTCTAGATTTAATACTGTCATATGGAATTGATGTCAGTGGCATTGAAATATTGCAGCAGAGCGATGATATCTCAGATCATCATCTAGTTTCATGTATATTCCATATAGCTAAAGCTGTAAAGCCAACTCCTTGTTACAAATATGGTAGAACCATCACTTCTACCACAAAAGACTACTTTATAAATAATCTTCCTGATTTATCTCAATTCCTCAGCATATCCAACAGCGCAGAAAAACTTGATGATGTAACAGAAACTATTGGCTCTCACGTTTCTAGCACTTTAGATACGGTTGCTCCTTTACACTTAAGGAAAAGAGTCCAACACCGTGGTATAATGAGCACACTCGGGCCCTAAAGAGAGCAGCCCGGAAAATGGAGCGCAGCTGGAGAAAAACTAAATTAGAGGTATTTCGTATTGCTTGGTGGGAAAGTACCCTATCCTACAGAAAAGTATTAAAAACTGCTAGATCTGCTTACTTTACGTCTCTTTTAGAAGAAAACAAACACAACCCCAAGTATTTATTTAATACAGTGGCTAAATTAACAAAAAATATAACATCAGCAGGTGCAGACATTACCCTGCAGCACAGTAGTAATGACTTTATGAACTACTTTACTTCCAAGATCGAAACTATTAGAGATAAAATTGTAACCATGCAGCTGTCAGCCACAGTATCACATCAGATGCACAGTGCACTATAGATCCCCTGAGGAACAATTCCACTCATTCTCTTCTATTGGAAATTAAGAATTATATAAACTTGTTAAATCATCTAAACCAGCAACCTGTATTTTAGACCCTGTTCCATCTAAGCTAAAAGAGGTGCTTCCAGAAGTATCAGATCCTCTTCTGAATATTATTAACTCATCATTGTCATTAGGATATGTCCCAACAACCTTCAAAATGGCTGTTATTAACCCTCTCATCAAAAAAAACAGACCGATCTCAAATCTCCCTTTTCTGTCAAAGATATTAGAAAAGGTAGTATCATCACAACTATGTTCCTTCTTAGAGAGAAAAATTTTGATTTCCAGTCAGGATTTAGACCATATCATAGTACGGAGAATGCTCTCATTAGAGTTAGAAATGACCTGCTTTTATCATCTGATCGTGGTTGTATCTCTCTATTAGTGCTACTGGATCTTAGCTCTGTGTTTGACACTATCGATCACAACATTCTTTTGAAAACTTTGTTGGCATTAGTGGAAGTGCATTAGCATGGTTCAAATCATACTTATCGGACCGTCATCAATTCGTAGCAGTGAATGAAGAGGTATCATATCGATCACAAGTGCAGTATGGAGTACCTCAAGGCTCAGTACTAGGGCCATTACTTTTCACACTTTACATGTTACCCTTGGTAGATATCATTAGGAAGCATGGTGTTAGCTTTCACTGTTATGCTGATGATACATGAAACATATTATTTGAAAAACTAACGGAATGTATAGTCGATTTAAAAAAACTAGATGACAAGTAATTTCTTACTCCTAAATTCTGAAAAAAACAGGTGTTAATTATCGGACCTAAAACCTCTGCATGTAATAACCTAGAACACTGTCTAACACTTGATGCCTGCTCTGTCAATTCTGTTTTACAATAAGTACATTGTACTTATTTTTTGATGCAAGTACATAGTAGTTAAGTCCACCAAATATATAAATTGCGTCCGAAAATCTATTCATATATGAATCGTGATTCTAAAACCAGTGTTCGAATTGTGTCAAAGCTCTTGGGGGGTCCCCCTAACCAGACCCCCGACCCCCGTCCCCTTAACAAAATAATAATAATTAATTTAATTAATTAATAAATAAATAAATAAAATCTTATTATATACATACATACATATATATATATATATATAAAATTCAGATTTTTTGTCTTGTCCTCATTTTCATTGAGAAAACCTAATTCTAAGATAAAAGCTTATTTTATGATGATCAGTGAATTGTGTACAAAAAAAAAAAAATCACTAAACAAAAAAGAATTAATTAAAGTTAAAAGTTGTGACGTATTGTCAAGTATGGTGACCCATACTTGAAATTGGTGCTCTGCGTTTAACCCATCCAAGTGCACACACACAGCAGTGAGTAGTGAACAAATGCACACACACACACACACACACCGTGAACACACACCCGGAGCAGTGGGCAGCCATGGTGCGGCGCCCGGGGAGCAATTGGGGGTTCGGTGCCTTGCTCAAGGGCACCTCAGTCGTGGTATTGAGGGTGGAGAGAGCGCTGGACATTCACTCCCCCCGCCTACAATTCGACAAAATATGATATCTCAATATTTTCTGGGATTTTATGGATAACTATAATCAGACAATCTTTTCCTGAGTGTTTTGCTGCAAGACTGCCATGGACAGCTAACTCCTAAAGTTTTTGATATTCTTCATATTCTGTGTGGTCAGTCAAATTCTTACATTTGAGCAATAAAGTCAATTAGAATATAAACATTTGGGGTGTTACCAAACAAATAAAATCATCATTAACAAAATTAATCTTTGCAATGCAGAGGAAACACAGAAGCTGCATCTGAAGAGGCGTTTAGATGTATTTATTTACACAGTTTAATGAAAGACATGAATGCATTTAACCTGCAGTTACAAATGCATAAATAATGTTTTGATATTTTAATCTTAAAACGTTTAATACTGATATTTGAAATTATTTAAAAATTGAAAGTACTTTAAATGTGAAATCAAAACTGCCAGTGGGTGGCAGCAAGTCACTGTTAATAAGTGAGTGATTGTGATTGTACTGAATTATTTAAACGGCTGATTCATTCAGGAACGAAACACCATCATGTTGCTCAGAGACGCAAAACAGCGCTGTGGCTGTGTTTGGAACCATTTTTGTTGGCGAAATAGAGCAAAAATAGGCAATATGGCGTGTGAAACGTAAGTCTATTAATATTAACTTATTGATTTTAGCCTATACAACAGTTCAATAAACAAGATCACATTTGTGGTTTTTGCGAAAAAATGTCACTCTTCGTGTGATATTGATTAACTACATGAAATTATATAAAATATAAACATTTTCTGCCCCATATCTTGAATTTTGGCAGCATTCTAAATGCATTTATTAGACTGAATCATGCAGTGAATGAACGCACTGTAAATGAGCACAGTCAGTCTAGCTAGTGTTTAAGCACTCATAACTCCTCTTATAATCTCTATTTGATAAATGAATCTCTTACTTTTATCATACATACATCTGAACTTTTGTTGCTTATAATGAGGGAATTTGCGAGTTTCAGTCTAAACAAAATTCAGCGATGACTAATCTGAATGCCTCTGATTGGCCACTGCATTCCTAAGCTAAACAGAATCGTGTGCGATTGGTTATAATGAGCAACGCTGTAAAAATAAAATAAGATGTAATATGAGCTATTTTTAGTCTAAATTTAATACAGCAATCAAATCCTTTCATTTCATTTTCACTAGTTTCATGTTTCAAGTATTATAGTTTTATTGAAAAACCAGGGACTCCAAGTATATTTTTTTGGGTGTTCGAACACTGCGTCTAACGATTCTAATGGATTCACAAGTTTCAAAATCAAGGTTCTTAATCCTGCTCCTCACGTCCCCCTGCTCTGCATCTCTCTCTCGCTCGCCTGATTCAGATCATCAGCTCAGCTCCATCAATGAACGGTGTTCCAATTATACACTGTACAGACAGACGCATATTTTTCACATAGCTACGAGAAGCGTTAAACATGGACGCGCACACAGTTGGCGTGCTAGCGAGCAATACTTGCTGGCAAACACTTCTTGCTACAAAGTAAGCAATTACTTTACAAAACTGCTACAATGCAATCATGTATTCTGCTGTATTACAGCTTTAATCAGGATAAAAACGCTTATATACTATATTAAAAGCTTACATAAGCAGTAGCATTTACAAATAACGGCGTATCTAAAAGTATGAGACAACAACAAACAAACAAACAAAATAAAACACATACCATTCTGAAGCTTCCTGTAAGAGCCGTGCTTGCACAGGTTCTGCACGATCCTCTTCACTAATATTCTCTGGGTCTCAATCGGGCTCAAACTGATTAGCAATATTGACGATGCCATTGTTTACAATACAACATGAGCGCATTCTGAGGTTAGGGGCGTGACATTTCTGAACACGCACTAGGCGGTGGCCAGCAAACCAATCTGAGCCCATCGCGTAACTCTGAGGGAGGGCCTTCATAAAAACAGGAAATCATCAGAGCATTCATCGGAGAAGGGACAGAGCATTGAATAAAGGTAAATTATGCAAACAATTATGATTTTTTTTTCCAACGAAGCATTAACACATGTTGGACTGCATCCCATAAACACAATCAAGCCTAGAAAAAAAACCCCAGTCAACTACCCCTTTAACAGAACTTTGTAAGATCGCAGTAAACTAAGATTAGCTTGTTAATAATTATAGCCTAAAGGGAGCGCTCTTTGCACCATAGCAATGGATGGGACAAAAAAAATAGATCAAAATAGATGTGAATTAAGGTTAGAGCACCCTCGGTATTTTCAGAAGCACCCTCAGTGATTTGATTCTGGAACCGGACCTGCCCTGCTGTTATTAATACAGTATGTCTGTTCTAAGCGGGCGATTATTAACTTCTAATAATTGAACTTCTCAAAAATTATGTCATGTAATTTGTGTGCTTAATTCATGAGGTGGTATATTTAATCTAAATGTTTAAATATAAAGCTTACTTCATTGCTATCATCATACAGTAAAAGAGATGCACATATAATTACGCCATTTAGCCTACTGTATATAAATCCTGATATGTGCCTGACAAGGTTTATAGATCAGGCCTGTCTGACTGGCGCAAATACATTTTGTGTTACATAATTTATTGAATTAAATTATGAAGAATGACTGGAGACGGATTGGAGATGCTTTTACTTTGCGTTTTAAGCCTTCTGCATGCCATATTTTTTTTGATGGCTTTATAATAAGTGTTGGGGACAGAATCGACCTTGGCAAAAAGTGGTGGGGACATGTCCCACCCGCAAATTACGCCTATGGTTTGAGGGGAGTTTTCGCAGGATGTCCAAACAGAACATAGGTGGGCATTATTCAAATGTGGTAACTTGTGAACTTCACAGAAATGGGATTCGAATTTTAAACGACTCGTTTAAGCGATTCAGAGTCGATTCTTTCTTTTTTTGAGACAATAACTATATTTATGATGCACTTTCAGCTTTACAGCTTTGCAGATTGTTTACTTTCACAGCTACATTGCACTCTGCATGAAAGGTAATTTTCAAAAATCCAAATCCATAATAGGGGCACTGTCATAGAAGACCATAATCTAATCAATCCACAAATGCATTACATTTTCGGAGTGTTTGTTTTCACTAAGTGCAAATATTCTGTCTTGTGGTGAAGGCTGTTTACACAAATAGAACTAGCAACATAAAAGAAATCAGGGGTGTGGAGAGCAAGGAAAGTTAATTTAGCTTTTTTGATTGGCCTTTTATATATTATATATTATTGAAACTCAATATATATTATTACAAGCTGTTTCATGAGCAGCAGTGAGCAGTTACCATGCTACCCAGATACATTGTACACTGAATGTAGCTAAAAGCAAGAAACATATGAGCTTAATTTGTACTAATTATTAGGGCATAATCAGACTTGAGAGTCAGGGTAAGTGCAGACAGATGCATAGGTCTTTGAATACTAGCACATTTAATGGTCATTTGCGGTAGTGTTTGTACAGTAGGCCAAAGGTGTCACTGCATCTGTTTGAACGGAAACACGGAGCGCATGTATGTTGCGAAGCCATCATTGATCTAATATTCAATAATAAAAGTACAAATATTTTCTTAGCGCTTAGACTTATTAGATTTCTGCAATACAAAACATAATATAAAGCAGAATTTTTAGAGCCAGGTAACTCCTGCTGTAATTAACACTTTAAAAAAGCATGTCATGGGAAAAGTATTTCAAAAGCAGTGCATCCGTTATATATTTCTACTTATACCTTAAATTCTTATCCCTTTTGGATCTTCTGTATCATGATTTCATGTCATTTGCTCAGTCTCTTCAATCACACAGTAAAAGAGTGCATATGGCCCAGAGTGACCGGCACTGCACATACAATTATGATCTTTATAATTTATAAATCCTGATACATACACAACAATGTTTATTGTTTATAAATCATTAGCACAAATGTATTTTGTGTTATGTGTAAGGCTGAAGTTCAGAACGACTGACTGGGGATGCCTTTTCTTTGCATTGGAAGCCTTTAATTTAGTTTTTTTTTTGTTTTTTCGTACCTTTCAAAAAGTGGCGGGGACAAAATCAACTTCTGCAAAAAAGCGGTGGCCCCCAAATAACACCTATGCTCTATTTGTATACTATTGCAAATATGCTTAAAACACCCCAAACCTCATATAAAAAGTATATCAAATCAAAAAGTAAATCAATTGCGCTCAAAACACATGCTTTTAATTTGTAACGATGAAGTATTGGGAGTTTTAAAAGTAAGAAAAGTCTTACAAGAAATGCAAATAATAATTATTAGGAGGAACCTGAGACAGGTGTAGTGCCTAGTAGACCAGGACACACACACAAAATAATTTCAAGACAGCACATTCCTTAGCAGGAGTTAAGACTTCCACTCCCAGCATCTGCATTTGACTGGCTGGCCGATTTCCTGCCCTAAATCTCCTTATCTCAGGAGACCTCTAAAACCCAGGATAAATTTGAGGGAACATCTGAAATGGATTTAGAACAGAACCTTCAATGTTGTTCCTGACCGGTTTACCATAAATAAAAGTCGCATAATCAACAGAACAAAGCATGTGGCATCTGGAAAGGCTCCAGCACAGGCCCTCCCTGATATCTCCTGATCGTTTAACGCAGTAATTCAATGATGGGATCAACAAAGATGATGGTTTTACAACAGACGTCCGAGCTAAGAAAATCACCAGATCTCCATCCGGAGTGACATTCCCATGACCTCCCGTTTCTCCCCAGCAGAGAAACGTGTCTTTTCTTCTTATTGGCAGAACAAAGAAGATCAGACCTTTATAAATGTTCCCAAAAGGACAAATAATAATTGCTGCTGCTATTAAAGCAATATAGTCAAAAGCAATATATCCAATATATTTACAATATATATTGAGGTTGTATTTTATTAAATTAAATTAAGCTTGCTGTGTTATTGGAATCTATGTTATTGTTGTAATCTCTTGATGTCTAATTTTTCCTGATCACTATTGTTTAGTTTCACATGCTTGGTGTGATTATTTAGAATTTAGGATCGTTTAATCTATGCCTTAACCGCGTAATAGATAAAATTGATAAATGTACTTTGGGTATGCAAAGTACTTGGTGTTTGATTTTGAATGAAAGCTAGTTGCGTCAGCAATAATTTGGTGTGAATGAAAGTTGACTTTTCTCATCGTAATGTATGATTAAAACACTTATAGGAATCTGCTAGGATATGTTCTTCATTTTATGAAATAACTCAGCAAAGGATATACGCACGGAAAACTGAGCCGTGCGGGGCGGGGCTCCGCCCTACAGAAACACTTGTGATTGGATCAAACAGAAAAAGGGGCAGACTGAAATCAGCCCAATAAAGACAGACACCCAACTTCGGTGTGCTGTGGCTTGCTGCTTGCTCGTGCGCTGACCTGTTTGAAACTTCGTCTCCTCATCTGATCGCGCTGTTAAGCGCTCTCGGCCATATACCATCTGGCAAAGATCCACACATGCCTTCAAAGTTTTGACCAAAGAAACTTTAACACCGGAGGCCGAAAGAACTCTAAACAGACTTCCTAAGAGTGTCGTCACAGAGAAACCAACCAACTGCAAGAGGGCATCCCCAGTGACATCACGCAACGACGACTTCAGCAGCCAATCCGCACCCGGGGTTCCCCCAACCAGGAAAGGAACTAAACAACTCAGAGCAAGTAATCAAATAATTCTCCATAATTCTGCTGGAAACTGGTTGCATTCATCTTTAAGAGTAAAGATAGTAAAGTTCCTTGCTTATGACTCCCTCAGGTTGAAGTTAGAGCATTCTTGAAAACGAGCATTAGAACCTTAACCTCTCTTCAAATCAAAACAATTCATTGCCTGCAACGTGTATGTGTGTTTGTGTGTACGTATTCTGTTTTGTGTTATTTTAGCTTAGTATTATTGTAGAGTAGCAAATAAACTTTGACTTCTAAAGAAATCTTTTGTCTGGTGCTATGTGATTTTCAAGTCTGAAACTATTTGCCAAAGACTGTGTTACCTATGCTAAAGTTACCTAATCAATTCTGTATTACTGTGACCACGGGAATAATCTGAATCGTTAAGACATACTGGTTTTAATGCTTGCTGAACAAGTCGTTAATGAGTTATCGTTAATATATAAGTTGGACGTTTTGATTAATATCCATTAATCATACGAATATGAAATCGATACGACTCGATTTCCAGAAACTAAAATTAAATGAATAGTTCTAAAATTACTACACAGGGTTAAGAATGTTAAGATTAGATATAAGTGTAGACTATAGAGGGTCCATGTTAAAACTAAAGAAACATCCAGATGAAAGTTACAAGCTAATATGTTTAATATAATTTGAAGTGATTACATAAAAAGGTGAAGTGGGCTTATTTGGAATGCAGGTGGCCTTAACTGCTACACATTTACCTATATCTTTTTGTCACTATATTATTCACACATCTACATGTAAGGTATTAATATGTAGGGTATAGCTCACCCAAAAATACAAATTCAGTCATTACTTACCCTGTTGTTGTTCCATTGCTGTATGCCCTTCTGTCTTTTTCAGAACATTAAATGTTTGTTTATATATAATTAATTAATTAATTTAAAAAAGACGTTAAAGTATCACAGAATTGTCCCATGACATGTTGGTCATATATTACAATTGTTCTGGGAGTATATGAGAGGGTTTGGTGGAAAACAAGCCAAAATTTAATTTGACAAAATTATTTATTTAATGAACGTCCTGACCTTGGCCGTCGGTCTTCTGTGCATGACTGCACCTTCTTCAAACTATGAATGCAGCAGTTCACTCCAACTCACCCAGAAAAAGCACACAAGATGTGAGAAATCAAGATGAATAAAAATGCAACATGAAATACAACACATAGCAATAATAGAATATAAAGCTTGATTTATCTACGAACATCTACGAAAGTACATGTATTGTATTTTGTGTTGTTTTTATTCATCTTGATTTCTCACATCTTGTTTGCTTTTTCTCGGAGTAAACTGCTGTGCTAATAAGAATCTCATTAATCTGTAGCTGTGTGCAGAGACCAAAGGCCAAGGTCAAGATTTGCTTTAAATAATACATGAAATTTCGGTTGATATTTTCCTAATCACTATCATATAACCCGGAATACTTGGAATATACGATATGTGCTGCATGGGACCATTGTGTGATACTCGTGTCTTTTTTTAAAAGCTTGATGCTGATCGTTATCCACTGCCATCCACTGACAATCATGAGCTGGACATTTCTTTTTTTTTTTTTTTTATTCTCCTTTTGTGGTCAAAGAAAGAAAGATGAGCATATGGCATTAGACCAACTCCAGGGTGAGGTTCTCCAGGTTTCTTCTTCTGGTGAACCAACAATTTTAGGTTAGCTTAATAGGATCACTTCCCCTATATGTAATCCATTTTATACCATGACAAATAAAATGGTGAACCCAGATTTTTTTATTTCTTTTAAAAGTAAACTCAATAAGCTATTGCTTACAACTATCAGACTCTTATTCTTCTCTAAAGAACAATGGTTTCCGGCTCGTTCAGGACACACACTGTTTGTTCACTGACTGCTGCTGCAGTGATGTTGGTTACTCATTCAATCTGAATCATTCCGTTTCAACATGTATAACATTCAAGTTGTGTTTGTTGTTATATTGTTTGGTTTGCTTGTTTTGTCCATCTACGTTAATGTTTGTGCTTTGTAAAACACGGAAAGCAGTGCTTGAGAGCACTCTATACAGTATAGCACACATATACTAGCAGTAGTCAGATTCATCACAGCAAGTCGGGAGATGTCAACACAGTGGTGCCGGTGAACGGCGCTCCACACACAACACAGCAGCTTTCTCCGTTTCAGTTTAACCTTTAAAACATTTCTGTGTGTTCATTACAGAATTACGTAAATAACATTTTAAAAGATCATCTGTCTTGAACATGTAGGACAAATACATACTGTGTACATTCAGATGTTTTTCCTTTGCTCTGATAGTCCATAATGCACTGTATCAGATGATGATTTTCATCCAGCATCTATGCAAGAACAAACAAGTAAAGAAGGTCTGTGATGTTTTTGAGCTCAAATAATTGCTACTACAATAATAGAAAAATAACAGCAAATTATATTAAGTGGCAAATCTATGGATAGTAAGTGCACTTTACAAAGATGGCCTGATACAGAAAAGACAGGCATTCCTAAACCAGACCAATCGATATTACTTTGATTTTACTTTTACTGCCATCACTCTTTGCACTTCGACTGATATTATTTGCAGTTATAATAAATATAATATATTCCTGGCATTAACTGATTCACTATAGATAGGCAATCCCTCTATGATGATAATAATGGCTCTGTAATTAATAACTAATGGACTCCCGTCGACCGAGCGCTAATAATCACTCGTGTTTACTGAACTTAAAATCTCACTAAACTATTTTCTGATGTGAACAATTAGCTACTAATAATGTGGTATTATATGTGTGCGTGTGTTTGATAGTATCAAAGCATTAAATCTGGTCAAATAGCCTACATTTAATGTCACAACAGATGAATAACCTGCTGAGATTGGATTAGGGTACATAAGCAGTAAAAGTGTTAGGATATGTTTGTTTGTTGAGGAGTGACATCAGATACAGTCAAACTAAGCAGCTTACCTTCTGGATGGTCTGTTGTGTGACCTCTCCTTTCCCCCTCGGACGCACAGCTGAAAATGTGACAGACATATTCCGGTGTGAAATAATAATAAATGCTTTATCTGTGTATATTATGCCGCGTTAAGGCGCTTATAGACTCCGGACGAGTATTGCTGATGAACACAGGGGAGTCTCAGCGTCTAAATATGACAGTTTTGCAAAAAATGAACCATTAGATAACTGGCCGATGTAAAGCACAAAAGGGTGTTTAATTTTGGTACAGCTCGCTAGACATGCATTTTCCGCGCTCATTCATAAATAAATGTATTATGTGGGGGACCACCTGACCTCCTCCAGTCTCTCTTGGTATAATCTATTCATCTCTATTGGGCCGGTGCCGGTGCGCTCCGTGACGCGGATTCACGAACAGAATGCGTCACACACACACACACACACACACACACACACACAGCGATGCTCGTGAACAAAGGGAACCGGCTCACGTCTGAGATTTTCTTTTTGTAACACGACAGAACAGTATTTGTTGTGTTTTGCGCCACATGCTGCGTGGTCAAACGCACTCATCCAGCACTGACAGGGAATGTTGGGTTAATGTGACCAACGGGAGAATATCATTCACCCCTTATCATAAACAACCATTACGTCAAAAAAAAAAAAAAAAAAAATTAAAATAAAAACATGGTTACTATAGTTAAACCATGGTAATCATAAAGTAACCATGGTTTTGCTGCACTAGTTTAATCATGGTTTTATTAAAACTGTAAAAAAAAAAAAAAAAAGATAACTACACTTTTACTATAATAAAACCATGGTTATTTGTGACCCTGGACCACAAAACCAGTCATAAGGGTCAACTTTCCAAAATTGAGATTTATACATCATCTGAATCTGAATAAATTTTGCCATAAGTTAAATATATTAAGGTTCTGCAATATATATAAATATATTATATAAATGTAGAGCTGCTTTGCAACGATTTGTATCGTAAAAAGCGCTATACAAATAAACTTGAACTTGAACTCGTACCATCAGCACTGGAGCTCCTCAGGGCTGCGTTCTCTCCCCACTGCTCTTCTCCCTCTACACCAACGACTGCACATCTAAAGACCCCTCTGTCAAGCTCCTGAAGTTTGCAGATGACACCACACTGATCGGCCTCATCCAGGACGGTGACGAGTCTGCTTACAGACAGGAGGTTAAGGAGCTGGCTGTCTGGTGCAGTCTTAACAACCTGGAGCTTAACACGCTCAAAACTGTGGAGATGATCGTGGACTTCAGGAGAAACCCCCCTGCTCTCCCCCCACTCACCATCATGAACAGCACTGTGACTGCAGGTTCCTGGGCACCACCATCTCTCAGGACCTGAAGTGGGATATTCACATAGACTCCATTGTCAGGAAGGCCCAGCAGAGGCTGTACTTTCTTCGCCAGCTGAGGAAGTTCAACCTGCCACAGGACTTACTGAAACAGTTCTACTCTGCCATCATTGAATCCATCCTCTGCACCTCAATAACTGTCTGGTTCAGCTCAGCTACCAAATCTGACCTCAGAAGACTACGGAGGGTAGTCCGGACTGCTGAACGAATCATTGGTACAACCCTCCCCACTCTCCAAGAACTGTACTTATCCAGAGTGAGCAAAAGGGCTGGTAAAATCACTCTGGACCCCTCACATCCAGCACACAACCTCTTTGAACTGTTACCGTCTGGTCGACGCTACAGAGCTCTGAGCACCAGAACGACCAGACACAGGAACAGTTTCTTCCCTCAGGCAATCCATCTCATGAACACTCAACAATAAAAGTAGAACACACAACTAATACATTATCCATTCACCTCACTCACTTATTTTATCTTTATTTTCTCATTTCTAATTTGCACATACTTGACCTGTACATACATAGTTGTCTATATTATATTATATATTGTGTTTTTGCTGCTTTGTACATTGCCTATTTGGATATTTGTATATTATTCTTTTATTATCTGTGTCCTGTCCTGTCGCTGTCTTTCTGTTGCACTGTGGAGCTTCTGTCACTACAACACATTCCTTGTATGTGTAAACATACCTGGCCAATAAAGCTCATTCTGATTCTGATTCTGATTCACTGAATTAGGTCAACCGGAACCGGGAACACTTCCCATAACACCCAATGTACTTGCTACATCGTTATAAGAATGGCATCTATGCTAATATTAGTCTGTTTCTTTCTTATTCCGAGGTCACCGTAGCCACCCGATCCAGTCCATATCCAGATCAAATGGTGGATCAGCACCTAGAGACGACCTCTACAGCCCTGAACATCAGCGGAGACCAGGACATCTAGATGAGCCCCAGAGACAGATCCCCAGTGAAGACCTTGTCTCCAAAATGGCCATCGGGAAAAGACCGCTGGAACCAGTTGAGCCCTTACAATCTGACTTTGCTGCAGCTGGAATTGAACTGCTGGTTTCTTCTTGACTGAGCCTAGTTTCTCCCAAGGTTTTTTTTCTCCATTCTGTCACCGATGGAGTTTTGGTTCCTTGCCGCTGTCGCCTCTGGCTTGCTTAGTTGGGGACGCTTCATTCCCATCGATATCGTCGACTTGATTGCACAGACACTATTAGAACTGAACTGAGCTGGATGATGACATCACTGAAGTCAATAATGAAATGCCTTTAACTGAAAACTGCCTTTAACTGTTTACTGTTGTCTTTCTGCATTACCGACACACTATTTTCCTATTTAATACTGTAAAGCTGCTTTAACACAATCTGTATTGTTAAAAGTGCAATATAAATAAAGGTGACCTGACTTGTTCCTTTTATGTCTTTGAGCAGTATATATATACAGTATATATACACTGCCGCTCGAAAGTTTGGGATCAGTAAGATTTTTTATATTTTTTTAAAGAAGTTTCTTCTTCTCATCAAGGCTGTATCTATTTGATCCAAAAAACTGTTATTTTGTGAAATATTATTGCAATTTAAAATAACAGTTTTATATTTTAATATACTTTAAAACATAATTTATTTCTGTGATCAAAGCTGATTTTTCAGCATGTCTCCAGTCTTCAGTATCACATGATCCTTCAGAAATCATTCTAATATGCTGATTTATAATCAATGTTGTAAACCATTGTGCTGCTTCATATTTTTTGAGGACCTGTGATTCTTTGATTAATAAAAAGTTAAAAAGAACAGCATTTATTTAAAAAAATAATTTTGTGTTACAATACACATTGCTATTCAAAAGTTTGGGGTCAGTATTTTTTTCTTTCTTTCTTTTTTTTTTTTTTTTAAGAAATTAATACTATTCAGGAGGGATGTTAAATGAATAAAAAGTCACACTAAAGACTTATATTGTTAGAAAAGATTTCTATTTTGAATGCTGCTCGTTATATTCATAAAAGAATCAAAGAAAAAAGTATCACGTTCCAAAAAACAATATGAAGCAGCACAACAGTTTCAGCACTCATAATAAATCAGTATATTAGAATGATTTCTGAAGGATCATGTGACACCGAAGACTGGAGTAATGATGCTGAAAATACAGCACTGCGTCAAAGAAATAAATTCTATTTTAATGTATATTAAAATAGGAAACCAATATTACAAATTGCAATAAGATATCACAATATTACTGTTTTTTCTGTATTTTTGAATGAATAGATACAGCCTTGATGAGCAGAACAGACTCTCTTAAAAACATTAAAAATCTTCATGATCCCAAACTTCTAAGCGGCAGTTTGTGTGTATATATATACAGTGGGGGGGAAATAATTTGATCCCCTGCTGATTTTGTACGTGTGCCCACTGACAAAGAAATGATCAGTCTATAATTTTAATGGTAGGTTTATTTGAACAGTGAGAGACAGAATAACAACAAAAAAATCCCAAAAAGTTTTAAATTGATTTGCATTTTAATGAGTCAAAATAAGTATTTGACCCCTTCGCAAAACATTACTTAGTACTTGTGATTGTTGGTAATCACAGAGGTCAGATGTTTCTTGTGGGTGGCCACCAGGTTTGCACACATCTCAGGAGGGATTTTGTCCCACTCCTCTTTGCAGATCCTCTCCAAGTCATCAAGGTTTCGAGGCTGACGTTTGGCAACTCGAACCTTCAGCTCCCTCCACAGATTTTCTATGGGATTAAGGTCTGGAGACTGGCTAGGCCACTCCAGGACCTTAATGTGCTTCTTCTTGAGCCACTGCATTGTTGGTTTGGCCGTGTGTTTCGGGTCACTGTCATGCTGGAAGACCCATCCACGACCCATTTTCAGTGCCCTGGCCCTGACGGTACATGGCCCCGTCCATCGTCCCTTTGATGTGGTGAAGTTGTCCTGTCCCCTTAGCAGAAAAACACCCCCAAAGTATAAGGTTTCCACCTCCATATGTGACGTTGGGGATGGTGTTCTTGGTCATAGGCAGCATTCCTCCTCCTCCAAACATGGCGAGTTGAGTTGATGCAAAAGAGCTGGATTTTGGTCTCATCTGACCACACTTTCACCCAGTTCTCCTCTGAATGATTGGTAAACTTCAGACGGGCTGTACATGTGCTTTCTTGAGCAGGGGGAGCTTGCGGGTGCTGCAAGATTTCTGTCCTTCACGGCGTAGTGTGTTACCAATTGTTTTCTTGGTGACTATGGTCCCAGCTGCCTTGAGATCATTGACAAGATCCTCTTGTGTAGTTCTGGGCTGATTCCTCACCGTTCTCATGATCATTGACACTCCACAAGGTGAGATCTTGCATGGAGCTCCAGACCGAGAGAGATTGACAGTTATTTTGTGTTTCTTCCATTTGTGAATAATTGCAACAACTGTTGTCACCTTCTCACCAAGCTGCTTGGCAATGGTCTTGTAGCCCATTCTAGCCTTGTGTAGGTCTACAATCCTGTCCCTGATATCCTTGGGCAGCTCTTTGGTCTTGGCCATGGTGGAGAGTCTGGAATCTGATTGATTGATTGCTTCTGTGGACAGGTGTCTTTTATACAGGTTATACACTCCTTTTAAGAGAGTGCTCCTAATCTCAGCTCTTTACCTGTATAAAAGACACCTGGGAGCCAGAAATCATGATTGATAGGGGATCAAATACTTATTTGACTTATTAAAATGAAAATAAATGTATAACTTTTTTGAAATGCGTTTTCCTGGATTTTTTGTTGTTGTTATTGTCTCTCTCTGTTCAAATAAAACTACCAATAAAATTATAGACTGATCATTTCTTTGTCAGTGGGCAAACGTACAAAATCAACGGGATCAAATAATGTTTTCCCCACACACTATATCTATATCTATATCTATCTATATATATATATATATATATATAGTGCCGTGAAAAGGTTTTTGCCCCCTTCCTGTTTCTTTTTTTAAATGGGTAACAAATAATCTTTCATTTTTTTTGTTTGAGGCATAATAAGGTTCTTGGAATTATTAGTTTCAGTTTATCTTCCCATAAGATAATAGCTCTGACATAGCAACACCCAAATGAATCACTTGCATTTTATTCTTTTTTCCATTCATGGTATTCATTTAGTAGTTGTTCATTATTCTTGTTTATCTTTTGTTAATAAAATCTATTTTATTACACTTGTGTCTTCCTTGTTGATAAATACAGAAAGAGGTTCTACCAAGTAAGAGATCCCACCAATCTTCCTTATATGTACTCATAAATGCACATTAAGTGACGCATGATCCAAGAATCATAACATCATTGGTGACATGAGTACCCATCACTACACTACAGGTCCTTTTAAAATAATTAGCATATTGTGATAAAGTTCATTATTTTCTGTAATGTACTGATAAACATTAGACTTTCATATATTTTAGATTCATTACAACACAACTGAAGTAGTTCAAGCCTTTTATTGTTTTAATATTGATGATTTTGGCATACAGCTCATGAAAACCCAAAATTCCTATCTCAAAAAATTAGCATATCATGAAAAGGTTCTCTAAACGAGCTATTAACCTAATAATCTGAATCAACTAATTAACTCTAAACACCTGCAAAAGATTCCTGAGGCTTTTAAAAACTCCCAGCCTGGTTCATTACTCAAAACCGCAATCATGGGTAAGACTGCCGACCTGACTGCTGTCCAGAAGGCCATCATTGACACCCTCAAGCAAGAGGGTAAGACACAGAAAGACATTTCTGAACGAATAGGCTGTTCCCAGAGTGCTGTATCAAGGCACCTCAGTGGGAAGTCTGTGGGAAGGAAAAAGTGTGGCAGAAAACGCAGCACAACGAGAAGAGGTGACCGGACCCTGAGGAAGATTGTGGAGAAGGACCGATTCCAGACCTTGGGGGACCTGCGGAAGCAGTGGACTGAGTCTGGAGTAGAAACATCCAGAGCCACCGTGTACAGGCGTGTGCAGGAAATGGGCTACAGGTGCCGCATTCCCCAGGTCAAGCCACTTTTGAACCAGAAACAGCGGCAGAAGCGCCTGACCTGGGCTACAGAGAAGCAGCACTGGACTGTTGCTCAGTGGTCCAAAGTACTTTTTTCGAATGAAAGCAAATTTTGCATGCCATTCGGAAATCAAGGTGCCAGAGTCTGGAGGAAGACTGGGGAGAGGGAAATGCCAAAATGCCTGAAGTCCAGTGTCAAGTACCCACAGTCAGTGATGCTGGTGTTGGTCCACTGTGTTTTATCAAGGGCAGGGTCAATGCAGCTAGCTATCAGGAGATTTTGGAGCACTTCATGCTTCCATCTGCTGAAAAGCTTTATGGAGATGAAGATTTCATTTTTCAGCACGACCTGGCACCTGCTCACAGTGCCAAAACCACTGGTAAATGGTTTACTGACCATGGTATTACTGTGCTCAATTGGCCTGCCAACTCTCCTGACCTGAACCCCATAGAGAATCTGTGGGATATTGTGAAGAGAAAGTTGAGAGACGCAAGACCCAACACTCTGGATGAGCTTAAGGCCGCTATCGAAGCATCCTGGGCCTCCATAACACCTCAGCAGTGCCACAGGCTGATTGCCTCCATGCCACGCCGCATTGAAGCAGTCATTTCTGCAAAAGGATTCCCGACCAAGTATTGAGTGCATAACTGAACATAATTATTTGAAGGTTGACTTTTTTTGTATTAAAAACACTTTTCTTTTATTGGTCGGATGAAATATGCTAATTTTTTGAGATAGGAATTTTGGGTTTTCATGAGCTGTATGCCAAAATCATCAATATTAAAACATTAAAAGGCTTGAACTACTTCAGTTGTGTTGTAATGAATCTAAAATATATGAAAGTCTAATGTTTATCAGTACATTACAGAAAATAATGAACTTTATCACAATATGCTAATTATTTTGAAAAGGACCTGTATTTCCCCTCCCTAGGTTTGGTGAAATCAAAATCACTACAGCACTTTCTACAGAGGGACTATTGACAGCATCCTGAGCAGCTGCAGCATCTTGGATCACAAGACCCTGCAGCGGAGAGAGAAGACCACTGGGGTCTCTTTTCCCTCCATCACAGACATCCGTGAAGCCATCAGTACTGCTGTCTGGCAGGAGGCACAGGAGCGTTCGATCCTCATGGTCAGCCTGCATCACAGCTTCTTCCCCCGAACCATCATGTCATGACTCCTTAACTGCAGACGAGGGAAGCGATAAGAACTACACTCACATACTGGATTGAACTGTTACCATCCACTCTCTCACACTCATTACCACATAGCTATGTTATCTACCTCCGCGCACACCCACAATTCTTGCACATTTGCACACTCATCTGTATTTCATGTGCGCTGCTCAGTACTTCTGTGCCCGGCTCCTGCTTAAGTTGTACTGTATGTCCATCATACTGTTTGCACGGTTTACTCCGTATACACACACACACACTCTACATAGCCCTGTGTAGTCGGTGTGAAATGTTTACAGTTCTTATTTTAATTTGCAGCGGCTTTGGTTTCTTGTTTTATGTTGGGTTTTCCATCTTTGTGTACAGTACTTCGGTCGATGCGTCTTGTTCTTAAATAGTGCTTTACAAATAGACTTGTTACTCTCAATAAGCAGCTCTTTATCTCATGTTCCAAGAACCTTCAAGTCGGCCGTTATTACACTTAGGAAATCACAAATAGAGTGTAAAATCTAAGTACTTAAGTTTAACTTTGCCATTTTTTAAAGTTAAAAATACTAGGTGTGTGTTCCAAACAACAACTGCAACACTTACTGCATCTTGTCATTGTCATCCTTGAATATGAACAGGAGTACGTCTTTCAACAGCTGTTTGAGAAATAAAAACCTACATACTGCATCAGTTAAGGTTAAAAGAACAGTTGCCAAACATACATGACAAAAACACTGCAATGATTCAATTCTGAAATCTAACATGTGCTTATTTAAATCCAGATGGTGACTTTTGGCCAGGCAGTGTATTGCAGACCGTTTAGCATTTTGTGATTCATTTAAAGCAAAGAAAGAAAAATGGACGAGTTCAATGTCAATATTTTTTCCCCTCTAATCCTTTGTGAATTGGAATGTGTGCAAAAGACTGTGGGTGACTGGAGGACACAAAGGATACACCTGATGCATTCTTCAAAATAAACCAAACCAAGACAAAATGAAAGCAGTCTTCCAAGGATCCTTCAAATACAGACAGTGCTTCATGACATGGCAGCCTTACTGAGAGACAGCCTGCCAAACACGAAACATCCATCACCTAGGAACACCCCCCCCCCCTTATGCAACGGTTTATTTCCTGAAAAAGAAGTCATTCGTTTAAAAAAATAAAACCAAACAAACTCCTGTTGCTTTAATTATCCTGAACAAATCGACATAAGATAAAATTAGCACAGAATCAGCTTTTAGTCTTAATGTTAACTGATGGACTGGAGTGGTGTAGATCACTTGTGGATTATTTTGATGTTTTTAATCAACCTAATTTGAATGACCTTAGGTTGAGCACACGTTTTGCGTGAGAGATTCCTTTCACTAATCTTTAACACTCACATTAAAATATGGAGAAAAAAAAAGAAAAAAAAAAAAAGACTCAAGATTTATTTCCTATGTTTATTAACAATCACAATCAAGAACAAGATCCCCTAACAATTTTACACATGAAAAAAAAAAAAAAAAATTAATGTACTGGGGACCACATACCATAGGCTGAAGTTAATCTACTCCACTAAATGGATCTTCTTCTATAGCCATTAAATTGGCCGTACATGCAAATAAAAGTGCTATCCTAGTTTAAATGCAAAAATCACTGATAGATTAAAGGTGCATTCACATATTAAAGCTGAGAGATTCTTCACATTAAACAAAAAGGAAAAGGCCATTTAAACAAATGAAAAGTAACAATCAATGTATCCATTTTTCACAGGAGGGCGAGATGACGAGAACGGTCTAGTGACATTTACCACTGAAGATCTGACACCGGAAACCAAACTCATAGACGGGAGCGAATCACCCACATCCCAGAGGAAGGCAGTGTATCTAGAGGAAAGAGGCAAGTTTAAGCCAAAAGACTGCCAACACGGTGGTATTAGCACACAGGTGAATCGGTCATGTTCCTCGAGCTTGAGAACTGAACATATCAGGGGTGCGTTTCCAAAAAGTGTTGTTAGCCAACTACTGTTGCAAGTTCCGTCGTTACCAGCATAGTTCAACGATTCGGTGTTTCCTCGAAACCATAGTTCAAACATTCACAATCAGCGTCACAAACTTACGTAGTGGGAAATACAGCTCTCGACCTGAGGTTAGAGGCATAGTTTCTTGTTAGTTACACATATGGCCTTTAATTATGCTCTTGGGCAAAATAAGTTAGAATGGAATATAAAAGGTAGTATTGCATGTTATCTAAATATAAATGCATTTTAATCATGTATTTTAGCATGTCCTCAATAAGCACTGTTTTTGAAGAGTGTGCATGTGCATAAACACCCCGCAGTATAACATAAGAGGGACCTGCGACGAGTCAAAACATCAAATAAAGCTAATGTGGTTCGAACGATGGAGATGTGACTGCGATCAGGAAACAGTGGTGACCAGCAAGATCGTACTATGGTGGTCAATCAGTGGTTTACATCGTTGTGTGGGAAACGCAGCCCTGAAGGGTTCTCCTTACACACTTCAAACTCCAGATGAGTCTCAGAGATGGTGTATTTTACAGTGCTGTAACTCAGAGAGTTCATCAAACAGAGTAACTGACCTCACAGCCGTCCACTCCCTACTCTCTGTGGGACGGGATGCTGCGCTGCCCCTCGGCCCCGTCTCCCTCTGTAATTACCCCGAAACCCACGGCCCCTCAGAAACCGCCCGGGGACCCCAAAGGTCTCCACGTTCAGCTTCCTCTCCTCGGCCCACGTGGTACGCCTGGAGACAGAGACAAAGAGAGAGAGATTACCCCGAGGAAACGCTCCCACCGGAAACAAGCGGCTCATACCTCGACTTGAGCTCTGAGGAGACGTTATCGAAGAAGCACTTGGCTTTATTGTAGAAGCACTTGGGCCCGAGTGGATCCTCTTCAGCAGTGCTCTCGCTCTCAGGGACAGGCTTCTCCTGCTCTTTATCGCTTCTTTCCTCCAGGCTCTCCTTCGGTTCTAACAGGAGAAACACAGAAGAGCACAAAGAAAACATCTCTAATCAGCAGTAGAAAAGTGCAGACGAAGGGCAGGAGTTCATGTAGAACCACATACCTTGAACACCGAGCTGGTCTTCAATCCCTTTCTCCAGGTAATCTTTATTAAACTGAGCGTTTGCCATTTCGAAGTCAAAGTCAGAGTCAAACTGCAGGGTGCTGGGCTTGCTGCTGCCTACGAGGATCTGACCTCGGCCGCGGTTCCTGGACCGGCGAGCTCCTGCAAGACACCTCAGATGTGGATCGGAAGCTGTACTGGTTACCACAGGAGAACAAACGCTTCAGACTTTACCCTGTTTTCTCCTGCTGCCTGGAGGCTTGTTCTCGTCATTGGCTGGACTCGGCCCCTTCAAGGCTCCTTGCTGTGCAGCTGAAACAGGCGGGATCCATGGGGAGAGGAAAAAAAAGTTTTTTTTTTTTATATTTAAAAGTATTTTTATTCTACCAAGCAAGCAGTTAAGTGAATTACAAGATTAAAAGTAAACTAACCAAAAGGTGGTTACTTTAGGCTATTCAAGTAGCCATAGCAATACTCATGCTTGTGGTCTTGGCCATTTGAGTGCCTAATGGTTAGAGAGTCGGACTCGTAATCCAAAGGTTGCGAGTTCGAGCCCCCGGCCGGCAGGAATTGTAGGTGGGGGGAGTGAATGTCCAGCGCTCTCTCCACCCTCAATACCACGACTGAGGTGCCCTTGAGCAAGACACTGAACCCCCAACTGCTCCCCGGGCGCCGCAGCATAAATGCTGCCCACTGCTCCGGGTGTGTGTTCACGGTGTGTGTGTGTGTGTGTGTGTGTGTGTGTGTGTGTGGATTTGTTCACTACTCACTGCTGTGTGTGTGCACTTGGATGGGTTAAACGCAGAGCACCAATTTCGAGTATGGGTCACCATACTTGACAATACGTCACGACTTTACTTTACTTTAAAAAAACCCAAACCCACCACAGCTTCAGTACTGCTATAGACATGCACTGTATGATTGCAGAGACAAAGTGAAGAGTGCTACAGACTGCTTTCATCACTAACAAAACAGAGAGAAGTCCTGCAACTAAAATATTGTGATGTCAGTATCATAATAATAATAATAATAATAATAATAATAATAATAATAATAATACAAAATAATGCAATATGCAAAAAGAAACGCAAGCTACAAAACCAGAAATAGCACACCAGCCCTCTTAGCATTAGTTTACAGGGAGACTCATGTAAACAGTGTTCACTGGATCGCTTCATACTGAATGAACGCCAGACCAGGCCATGTTTGAGTTCGTGTTTAACATCATGGCAGCTTCTGTGGCTATTTTCATGCAAAGAAAAAAAAAAAAAAAAAAAAAAAAAAAAAAAAAAGTGGTTTTTGAAGTTTCTGCTAAAAATTCTAAATTTATCCAGTTTAACTCCAATTTAAAAAAAAAAAAAAAAAAAAAAAAAAAAGGCATTGTCACAGGGTTAAACCAGCAGTTTGGTAGAGAACATGTCGGAGGATGTCATGTTTGTGTTGGAGTCGCTCACCTCTCTGGGCCGGGGCTCTGGCCCTCTGCGCTCGGCCCGTCTCTCCTCCCTGCTGCTGCGCTCCAGACAAACCCTTCTGCACCGCTTGCTCCGCAGGCACCGTCTGAACAGCCTGCTCCACCATCGGGCCTCTCCTCACAGGAACACCAGAGCCTCAGAAACAGACAGAAGAGTCAGGTTGTGCACCGCTCACAGCTCAGTGTGAAGCAGAGGCAGCTCATCTCACCGAGGCCCAGGGCGGCGGCGTACTGCTGGCTGAGGAGCGAGCTGGCGGCCAGCTGGCTGTAGGAGGGCAGCACGCTCCGGTAAGGACTGTAGCCGGCCTGAGACGCAGGGTAATGGACCGACCCCACAGACGACTGACGGAGACAAACACACATCAGCCCTGCCTGCAGACACCGGCTGGAGACTCCCTCGCAGCCAGACTAACCTGAACGATAGCAGGGTCCTGAGGAAGACTGTGGTGAATCTTCAGAGGCTCACAGACCGTGATATCTTTGATGTCACTTCCTCTGAAGATGATGTACTCAAAGACCTCATCCCTCGGCGGCACGGGCCGGTCTGTCGGTCGCCCCTCCGTCCCAAAAGACCTCACTGACAAAAACAAAAGCTGCAGTGAGACTCCATGACTGTGTCACAGCCAAATAAACCAATCTGATGGACTTTACAAGACAGGCAAGAAAATCAGAGCTGGAACCCAACCAAACTTCACCCTCTCCATTAACACCAGTGATAGGGCTGCAGTGTTAACATTTAGACTCTTACAAACGAGGACAGAAGCAATCAAACCAGCAACAGCAATAATACTGTCAGAGCAAGGTCATTTATTTATACACAATAACAAGAAAACAAGCAGTTGGAAAACTAATAGCGAGTGCAAGTGTTAGAGGGTCGAGTGGTTTTCTTTTCTTCCTTTAAATAAAAATAGATCAAATAGAATTAGAATAGAGAGTGCTACAGTTAGAGGCTCAAATAAGGATTAACATTCAAACCTATAAACATTTACCATCAAGTGAAAAAGTCTTACTATGTTTGATTATGACTCCGATTAGGCTTCGTTGTTAATTTGCTGGACCGCTTCAATGAACCGGTTTTAAACATGAACACTCTCTGCCCGTTTAAACAACCGTCTATTTTATTTCATATTACTGAAGAGAACTGGCTCTGTTTTGGCCGATGTCTCTGATCAGCGGACAGGACACTCACCTTTCGCCAGCGCCACGGTGGAGTTATCCGTGTCAATAGTGTATAATATTCCCTCATAGCGGATCTGAGCTTTAGAGATCAGACTGATCTTACTGCCGATGTAAGGAGTACCGCTGCTCATTATCTTCAGCTGATTACAGACACGTCACATACAGAGCACATCTGCGACACTGCTGCTGATTACTCTCCTGAAGCACAGGCTGAACATCATTAGTGTGATTTATAGAGATGACACACACCCCTGCACCTGTCCCGCATCTTCACTAAACTTTCACCACAAATTATAAGCGGGGAAAATACAGCATTTGTCATTTATAAAATGTATATTTAATACAGTCATTCAACTCATTTATTTCTTGCTTTTTTTATATCAAAAAAGAAAAAGAAGTTCATAATAAACACGAATTCTTTGGAAAAGCCCAGCTTTATTAATGTACTTTGAGAAATAAGCAGATTTAATAAAATAATTACACATAATAAAATAAAAATAAACAGTATTTTAATAGCATATGCTTGTGGATATAGTTCAAACACTGGGGGCTCTCTGAAACTTCCCAAGGGGACACAGTACGTCAATGTTTACTTAAACGTATGCACAGTATGATATATTATTATTTAAAAGTATAAAGTATATATTTTTATGAGAAGTATATTTATTTTACTGAAGTACCTCTACATATCATAAGGGCCTTCAAATTACTTGAGTAATTTAAATAATTTTAAGACTTATTAGGTTCTCCTTGGAAGTTTGCTGAGGTCATATTAAACCAACTCTTCAGTTTTTGAACCACAAAAATCGTTTGCAATGGCCTTACCCTACATGATCACTGCCAAATATATTTTAAATAGTATTTTAAAGGACGTTACGTACTGTTTCAGATTTCAGATAGCCATTGTGGTGGACATTTTTGGTGGAGAATGAAAATTGTTTAATAAAAAAGAATGGTAATGAAAGTGATTCCTGTGATAATTTTTTGTAGTTTATTCATAATTGATGTCCTAAAAACACTATGCTTATGCTGCAAACTTAAGGCCCAGTTTCACAAACGGGGCTTAGCTTAAGCCAGGACTAGGCCTTAGTTAAATTAAGATATTTAAGCAGCTTTTACAAAAATGCCTTAGAAGAAAACATTAAGATGTGCATGTTGAACAACAACACTGACATATTTTACATTTACATTTACATTTAGTCATTTGGCAGACGCTTTTATCCAAAGCGACTTACAATTGGGGAATACAAAAAGCGATTCATCTTGAAGAGGCAGTCAGACAGAGGAAGTGCTCGTAACACCAAGTCTCAGTCATTGTTCAAATAAGTACAAACTAGTAGGTGGAGAGAAAGATAGAGGGAAAGTTTTTTTTTTTTTTTTTTAAGTTTAGGATGAAGTCAAGTACTGCCGAAAGAGATGAGTTTTCAGTTGTTGCTTGAAGGTTGCCAGAGATCCGGCGTTCCGGATAGGGGTGGGAAGATTATTCCACCAGCCAGGAATGGTGAACGAGAATGTTCTGGAGAGTGATTTTGAGCCTCTCTGTGATGGTACCACAAGGCGTCGCTCACTAGCAGATCTCAAACTTCTGGAGGGGATGTAGGTTCGTAATAGTGAGTGGAAGTAGGAGGGTGCAGAGCCTGTGGTAGATCTGTACGCAAGCATCAGTGACTTGAACTGGATGCGAGCTGCCACTGGTAGCCAGTGCAAGGAGATGAAGAGTGGTGTAACATGCGCTCTTTTGGGCTCGTTGAAGATCAGTCGTGCCGCTGCATTCTGAATCATTTGTAGAGGTTTGATTGCGTTTGATGGCAGACCAGCCAGAAGAGCATTGCAGTAGTCCAGTCTAGAAACAACCAGGGCCTGGACAAGAAGTTGCGCAGCATGCTCTGTCAGAAAGGGCCTGATCTTTCTGATGTTGTGTAGTGCAAACCTGCAGGAACGAGCAGTCTTTGCAATGTGCTCTTTGAAGGTCAGCTGGTCATCAAAGATTACACCAAGATTTCTGACCGAAGTTGATGGGGTAATCATTGATGAGCCGAACTGAATCGTGAAGTCATGCCGTAGAGTCGGAGTGGCAGGGAAGACCAGAAGTTCCGTCTTTGCCAGGTTGAGCTGTAGGTGATGTTCTTTCATCCATGCCGAGATGTCCGCCAGGCAGCCTGAGATCCGTGCAGCTACCGTTGGGTCATCTGGTTGAAAAGAGAGATAGAGCTGCGTGTCATCGGCACAGCAGTGATAGGAGAAGCCATGTGCATGTATGATGGGACCCAGCGATGTAGTGTACGTGGAGAAGAGGAGGGGTCCAAGAACCGATCCCTGAGGAACTCCAGTGATCAGTTGATGTGGTTTGGATACCTCCCCTCCCCAGGCCACCCTGAAGGATCTACCGGTGAGATAGGATTCAAACCAGCGAAGTGGAATTCCAGTGATGCCCAGTGAAGAGAGTGTAGACAGGAGAATCTGATGATTGACAGTGTCAAAAGCAGCAGAGAGATCCAGCAGAATGAGGACTGACGATTTGGAATCAGCCTTTGCAATTCGCAGGGCTTCAGTGACTGAGAGTAGCGCAGTCTCTGTTGAATGGCCACTCCTGAAACCTGACTGTTTAGCATCCAGCTTGTTGTACTGTGAAAGAAACTGCGAGAGCTGGTTGAAGACAACTCGTTCGAGTGTTTTCCCTATGAATGGAAGGAGAGAGACAGGTCTGTAGTTTTCTAAAAGAGAAGCATTTAATGTAGGTTTTTTGATCAGTGGGGTTACCCGAGCCTGCTTGAATGCTGTGGGGAAGATGCCTGTGAGGAGAGATGTGTTGATAATGTGTGTGAGTGCCGGTAAGAGTGTGGGAGAGATTGTTTGGAGAAGATGTGAGGGGATCGGGTCGAGAGGACATGTTGTAGGATGGCTGGAGAGGAGAAGTTTGGATACTTCTGCCTCGGTGAGAGGACAGAAGGAGAAGATGGGAGCTGGAGCGGTGGATGTGGTTGATCGGAGGTCCTGCGGAGTTGAGAACTGGTTGCTGATTGTTCTAGTTTTGTCTGTGAAAAAAGAGGCAAAGTCATCAGCGGTTATCAGAGTGGTGGGAGGTGGAGGAGGGGGACAGAGGAGAGAATTAAATGTTCTGAAGAGATTACGCATGTCTGGAGCGCTGGTGATCTTGTTGTGGAAATGTGAGGATTTGGCAGTGTGGACTTCAGTAGAGAAAGATGAAAGCAAAGACTGATACCTACTCAGGTCCGACGGATCGTTTGATTTGCGCCATTTTCTCTCTGCCACTCTGAGTTTGGTCCGATTCTCACGAAGAACATCGGATAACCAGGGGTTAGAAGGAGCAGCCCGTGCTGGCCTAGAGGAGAGAGGACAGATGTCGTCTAGACAAGAGGTTAAGGTAGAGCATAAAGTGTCAGTGGCTGCATTTACATCCAGAGAAGAGAAATGGGTAGGCGAGGGAAGAGAGGAGGATACTACAGAGGAAAGAAGGGAGGGGGAAAGGGAGCGTAGGTTGCGTCTGAAAGTAACCGGTAAGGGAGATGGTGGCACCTGAGTTGCAAAATGTAACGTAAATGTAATGAAGAAATGGTCAGAGATATGGAGTGGTTGTACCAGAATGTTATCTGCAGAACAATTGCGTGTGTAAATTAAGTCGAGTTGGTTACCAGATTTGTGCGTGCTAGTAGTGGTGAGGCGTTTGAGATCAAATGAAGCTAGGAGTGACTGGAAGTCTGTAGCATAAGGCCTGTCTAGGTGAATGTTGAAATCGCCGAAGACTAAGAGTGGAGTGCCATCCTCCATGAAAGACGACAGCAGTCCGTCCAGCTCGTCTAGGAAGGTTGGTGGTATTTGGCCCGGCGGACGATAGATTACCACAATCTGGAGTCTTATAGGAGCTGTCACAGTAACAGCATGCGATTCAAATGAGTTGAGATTGCCTAGGGGAGAGTGGGTAGAGTATTTCCAATTGTTAGAAATGAGCAAGCCAGTGCCCCCACCCCGGCCAACTTGCCTAGGGGTGTGAGAGAAAGAGAAATTGTGAGAGAGAGCAGCTGGGGTTGCTGAGTCTTCTGGATGGATCCAGGTCTCAGTCAAGCCCAGGATGCTGAGTGTGGAATGTAAGGAAAATGCAGAAATGAAGTCGGCTTTGTTGACAGCTGACTGGCAATTCCAAAGACCTACAGAGAAAGAAAGAGGTGCAGTGGAAGATGTAGAGATAGTGCGCAGGTTGGCAGGGTTACGTGACCTTCTGCATGTATTTTTAGAGCGAGGTAGAGAGAGAACCGGAATGGTTTGGAAACACATGATAGAGGATAGGAAAGCGTGAGGGAAGATATAAAGGATACTTAAGTGTGTGCTCGGTGTCGTTGCTCGGTCAAAGTCGCGCAGGAAAAAGTCGTCTGTCTTTACACTCGTTGGTCTTCACACGAGGAGGCTGAACGCTTCCGTCAGCGCTCTGACATCAACTAAATACAGTCTAAGAAACTAGAGTGAAAACAGCTGTGGCCGGCTTCTGATCAGCCCAGCCAATAAGGTTAAAGGACTGCTAGATAGCTCAAGACGAAACTAACACTTTGCACAAACACAAAGGCTCGTTCTCACCTGAGGCGCAAATTATTCTAATTTCCAGTAAGTGCAATTAACAGAAAAAACAGCGAAAATGCAGAGTAGAAATAGGTAGAAACGAACTATTCCTTCCTAGTAGCAAGTAAATTATTAAAACAACAATTTTAACAATTTTAAGATATGTCAGAGCAAGATATTTTCAGTTGAGACAGCTCAAACATGCATTTTAGTCTGGGACTAGCTTAAGCCGTGTCTGTGAAACCGGGTAAATGTTTTGTGGTTATGTCCTGTGTATGTTTATGTTTTAAGGAAGGTGAAAATGCTATGTTCAAACAACAGGGGGAAAAAAGCCTCAGGTTGGGAAGCTGCTCTGCTGTGTCTGAAATGACTCTGGCCGCTAATAAACCGTGGTAGGCCTATTGGAAAGAGTAACTTGGGACTGGTGTCTTGATGCTGCACAGCTAAACCCTTCTACGAACAGCACAGTTTTAGCAATCCTATAAGATCATTGCATGTCACACTGTGAGACATGGATCTAATAAATTTGGATACGACGTGTGTAGACTGTACAATGATGACACCTATTTACTTGTACGCTACAACGCACATTAATATAGAATAATAAAACGTCATCAGCATGCGCTAGTGGTAAACAAAAAGAGCATGATAAATCACACTTTAGCAGTTGTAGTTTTTATGTGTGCTAAAAAAAGTGGAAGTGGCGAAAGAGGAAGGAATAAGAGCTTGAGTTAAGCAGTTTTATGTTGAAGCGCCATGTCGCATTGATTTCATGTCGCATTTTTTTATTGGTTGGTCAGTAAACGTGGATTGTGCCAGCAAACACTGTGTGATACTAAGAGGAGGCTGAAGAGCAGGGGCTGATGGGAGACATTTAACGCTTTTCCACCGGGACTGGAGCCAAAGCCCAGTTGGTTGGTTGCCCAGTTGCCCAGATCCTGGTTCTGAACCGGCCCCGAAACCTTGCTGGTCTCGAACAAGGGAACCTATGACGTCAGCAGGTGGAGCTTCCACTACTGATGGTTTCAGGCTGGGCGCGGGCTTGGGAGTGGCAGATGGCTCTTAATGCTTTTGAATTGCACTCGCGGTACTTTGATGTCATACACCGATCGGTGTACGCAGCTCTGATGCATCTCGAACAAGCCTAATGGCTCCTTTCAAACTGCGGTCTGTAATGGAAGCTCCCCCTACTGCTGTCATGGGTTCCCAACTCAAACAAGACTATTTTTAAAAGCCATCAAAGTTCAGATAAATTAACAACATTACCACAACAATTAAATACAGTGCCCTCCAAAGGTATTGGAACAGTAAAGGCAAAATTTGCTGTGGAGTCCAGACATTTACAAGTTCAAGTTCAAGAGTTTTATTTGTCACATACAAATATGATATGATTAAAAGATGAATATGAGACAAAACTACAGAATGTCACATTTTATTATTGGGAGATTCAACACATAGATATTTTAGCAGCTAAGAAGTTCAGCACTTTTAGAGTTCATCCCTCTATCTGATGAGAGCATAAGTATTGGAGCAGTTGCCTCTCAGGTCTTTCTAAGTGATCAGCTGTGTCCTGCTGCATTAATTCTTCAGATATTAAAAGCAGGGAATGTGTCGTATCAGTTATATCCATTACTTCTGTATTCTGAATCTTGCATTCGATGATGACACACACAAACCAGGATGAAGATGAGGGAGCTGACTTTGAGAGAAAAGCAAGTAATTTGGATGCTAAAAGAAAAGAGGAAGTCAGTTAGAGCTCTAGCAAAAACAAAGAGCATGGAGAAATCAAGAGTTTGGAAACCACCAGCGACCAACAACGACCTGATCGGCTGAGAAAACAACAGTAGCTGATGACAGACAAATCATAAAAGCTGTGAAAATGAACCCTAAAAGACGTGTCTGTAAAATCACCAACAACTTCCAGAAAGCTGGGGTGATGCTCTGACAATCTACTGTCCTCAGGAGACTTTGACACAGAATTACAGATGCTACACAGCAAGATGCAAACCTCTGACCAGCACCAAACATAGAAAGACAAGATTAGAGTTTGCAAAAAAGCACAAAGGTGAGCCAGAAGAGTTTTGGAACTGTGTTTATACCTCGGGTGTGCATTATTTTTCTAATAATTCAACGGTCCGGAGTCAATTATTCCGCTTATACTACGGTTGCCACACCTCAAGACATCGATCAGATTATATATTTCAAGGGATTCGTCCGGTTTTTCTACTTAAATCGCTATTGTGAGTAGGATTATTTCTTCCGCATCTCATCCAACGACTCTTTTGCTAGTTCCAAAACGTCATTTTAAAGCTGGCAATGGAGGCTTGAGCCGTTGATAGCAGACTAATGCAGTTAATAATGAAGTTATTAGAAAGAGAGCGAGAGAGACAGAGACACAGAGAAAGAGAAACAGAGAGAGAGAGAGAGAGAGAGAGAGCTTGTATGAATTAGGCTACCTCTGTGTGTCCCTCAACAGTGTTCTGAAGCACCGTCTCTAAACTGTAAGTCTGCTTTAAGATGCAGCGCTGTTATTACCTCGCTAGTGAGAAATGTCATGTGTAGCCTTTAAGTTGCTACACTAGGCTAACTGATAAAATCGTCAGGGCAGCGCTGACAACGATGCGAAGTGATATGGAACTGTAATGCGGTCAAGAAAGCTGCCTGGAACTACGTTCGCCGTGCGTTTCCCTGAAAATAATTGCACACCTCAGAACGTTCGTCAGCCAATCAGATTCAAGCATTCAACGGCCCCGTAGTATAATAGCTTTTAATCTTTTATATCTGCCTTATGTTCAACTGTCCCAATACTTATGCTCACATTAATGAGTGGGATGAACTCTAAAAGTGCTGTTGTTTTTATCTGGTAAAACATATATGTGTTGAAACGGCTAATAATAAAATGTGACATTCTGTAGTTTTGTCTCATATTCATCTTTTAATCATATTTGCAAATGTCTTGACTCCACAGCCAACAGGGCAATTTTGTTGTTCACTGTTCCTATACTTATGGAGGGCACTGCATGTAGGTTCAGAGACGGTCAGCAGAGGAGATCAACACTCTCCTTCCACAAGAGATATCAAGTGATTACAGTCACCGGTTGGTGATGTAGAGGGTTCTGCTCCCTGCCAGTGTAAACGCGAGGCAGTTCTGAACGAGTGCCAGTCTTGTCTGAGCACCGGCTCCAGCTCTGGCACCAGTAATTGAGAACTGGGCAGCAGGAGTGGCTGAGGGCTGGAGAAAAGACTGAGGAGGAATATAGGGACTGGCACCAAACATCATGGCTTGGGTGCACACACAGTTTGAGATTTGAGACGGAAGAAGAGCTGTCTGATTCGGGAGGTCTGATTGTTTCAGGCAACTGATGGGCTAGGTCAAGAAGTTCATCCACATTTCCCTGCTCAAGACCTGTCAGCGGCTGTAATGGAGTGCTGTAGAGGATCAACGATTGCCACAGAAGCTTGGAGTGGTTGCTGCAGAAGAAAGCAGAGGAATAATGGCTACGTGTATGAGAATAGCATTAGCTATGTGGGTTCTGAAAGAATGGATTGATGGCAGATAACTGCGTGATGATCTTCATGACCTTAATGAGAGGCACTGGTGACTGAGGAACCTCAACCTGAACTGAGGCCATTTTTGTCAACTTTTAGTCATTACTTTTAGTCAAACTGCAGTTACCAACATTTATTTTGGTAGCTATTTTATATGTAGTATTCAAACAAAAATAGTCATCAATACTTCCCTCTTTAGACCAAATCAATTAAGCTTAGTTATGAGAAATTTGAATCAAGGATTGAATTTGGAAAAACTGGAATACATTTTAATTTTTTGGTAGAGATATAAATTAAACTCATTTTCAGATACAGTAGGTTTACTTAACAAGTATACATTTATTTATTTATATCTTTTGTTGGTTAACATTAATGACAGATAATTAGGAATGCTGTCCATTTAAGACGGAAGGTATGTATGTAATAGCCTACTGACATACATTCAGTTTTCACCCACCTGTTTAAGCTCACTTAAACCATAACGGACTGTATTTCCGTGAGATGCTCTACATGAGAGACATGTGGACTGCTGTGTGTGTATTTGAGCACTGAGAACTGATCGCGCGCTGTATGAGAACTGAAGTATGGGAAGCCAATCAAACCAAAAGTGGGACGAAACAGCGGGGGTTTACAGAGCTCGCGCTGACATGTCATCTGCGCGGTTCAATGGTCCGAGCCGCGCGGCCGATTCGTCAGTGCAGCGCGGACGTGTTTCCTAGCGACACCCAATGGACAGCGCGGCGCGAACAATCCTCACCAGCGCTGCGCTGACCAATCTAAACAGAGCAGCGTAAACCATACATGCAAATAAATGTACAATAAAGAAACCCCTCCTTCCTTACAAAAAAATTGGTTCTCTGCTGAAGTTTAGGAGTTTTTCTCTACAGAAGACAAAGAAGAAGAAAGACAAGATGAAATGCATACATTTCTTATGTTTATTATCTTTAATAGTGTTAGTAAAGAGTAGTGTTGTGCGTCGATACTTTGAAGAACTGCACATATGTATAGAGGCTACGGAAAGAGCTGTACAAAGCAGAAACTTCAATGACTTTCAATATCGTAGTTGTCTTGTGGAGCACGCCAACCTTCTGGTAATTATATCGGACAGTTTACATGTTCAGGTAATGTATTTTATTATTGTAGTAAGTTATGCATTCAGCCATCATTTGTAGACTTTAAGCTTTTTATGTCTGAATTCCATAATTAAAACAATCATTTGTTAATTTTGAATAAAATGTTAAAACTAAAGATCGATTTTATGTTATTGATACTTTGTTATTGATATCTGTATAATGTGTCTGTATAATATATATATATATATATATATATATATGTATATGTATAATGTTTTAGAATGACCTTGACCTCATCACCACAATCAATGAACTTCAAGAGGCTATACAAGACTTATGTCTTCTGGTGGACCATATTTTCAACCCTCCTGTGAACGCCCCATTTTCACTACCAATTTTACATACCAGGGGACGGCCAAGGTAATGTTAATTTTAAGTTTGACACAGCAGTTTTGCAATTATTAGTTTTTCAAGGCTTTTTCTTTAGGTTCATGTAAATCTGCTGTGCAGTGACACAGGGGAATCTGTCAGTTGATGGGTCCCATTGACTTCCATAGTTTTTTTATGCTATGGAAGTCAATGGGATCCATCAATTTATTAAATGATTGATTTTTAATGATTGATTAATATAAAAAATTAAATGATGACACAATTTTCATTTTTTTTGGGTGAACTATAAAGGTAAAACAAATTTGTTATTGTCTTAAGAATAGTGAAACCATAACATTTTAATTCTAACTTCCAGATATCACATCACAGCTGAACAACTTTTACAGTTGAGGACAACTGGTATGTCCTGGGTTTCCATAGCAAATGTCCTTGGCATTGGTTTGTCGACCCTTTCTCGAAGGTCTTTGGACTACTCAGCAATTATGATGCCATTCCAAACATTCAGCTGGATGACATAATTCGAGACATCCCTGCACACACTTCAAATGTTGGTGAAAGACTGGTACAAGGTAGGCTGCACATTATTTACTTATACTATTTTAAATAATCTGTTTTCAATAACATTTTTATAAATTATATTTCAGAAATGTATTTTATTTTTATGTTTTCATTTTCTTTGTTTAATTTCAAGGAAGCATTAGAGGAAGGGGGTTTAGAGTCCAAAGGCATCGGGTTAGAGAGAGGATCCGTCTTATGGACCCAGCAGGAACTTTGATTCGAAGAAGACGGCTCATTAGAAGAAGAGTGTACAACGTGAGAGGATCAAATCATTTATGGTATGTAAACTGGACAATTAAATATTGTACCACTGACAAATCAATATCAAGAATATATATATATATATATATTTAAATTGTTCATATTGCGGTGTGTAGCCTACCAGTATTTGTCTCAATTTCATTATTAAACTATTTTTCAGGCAACTTTTATGATTAACAACCAATGAATAATTGGTTGTTAATAATAAAAGTTGCCTGACAAATGATGCCGTTTACATTTACAAGTATTAAGTTGAATTGCAGTTCTGGGCAGCCAAGAGCTTTATTATAAAATCATGTTTTTTTTATTCACTGTAAAAAGAGGTAACCTGCAATTATTACCTTAAAGAGTTATCTCTACCTATGTACCTATGCTTCAATTTCTTCAACTGTCAAATTAATCCTCTTTTTATTTATTTTAAAGGCATATTGACTCTAACCACAAACTGATTTCATGGAGATTTGTTCTTCACGGCTGCATCGATGGATTCAGCAGAACGATTATTTATTTGAGATGTGCCACAAACAATCGTGCCAACACAGTACTGTCATTTTTTCAAAACGGTGTCTCTCAGTTTGGTTTACCTTTAAGAGTAAGGGGAGACAGAGGTATGGAAAATGTACATGTTGCACAGTACATGATAGAAAGAAGAGGCGCAGACCGAGGAAGTTTTATTGTGGGAAGAAGTGTGCACAACCAAAGAATTGAGCGTCTCTGGGGGGATGTAAACAGGGTTGTATCGGACTTTTATAGGCAGCTGTTTCAATACATGGAGCATGTGGACATTCTACACCCAGAAAATGAGATGCACTTATGGACTTTGCACTATGTCTTTCTTGGGAGAATTCAGCGGTCCTGTGATGAGTTTGTCAGACAATGGAATTATCACAATCTAAGAACGGAGGGTGCCATGAGTCCACTGGCATTGTGGAATTCTGGTATGATTATTGAGCCAAACCTTGTTCTTAATGCATCTGACATAGAAGACTATGGCATTGACTTTGTAGGGGAATATGAGACTGACACACGGGCCACCCCGGTTCCAGAAAGCACTTTAAGAGTTAGTGTTGCAGATACTGATAACCTTCAAACATTGCTGGATCCCTTATCAGATGATGGAAACTATGGAATACAGCACTACTTATTTGTATTTAACTATATATCATCACGCTACACATAATATAAATTTACACACATGACAAGAATTTAGATACAAACTTTAATTTTATAATGTAATTTTCAAAATCCATTAGATATATTTTGAACCTTTTAGGTTAGTAAAATGAATCCATAAAAGTCAACTTTGTCCAAGTATTTTATAGACAAATACAGTTGTGTTCTCAGTATGTCCTCTGTAAATTGTGTAACAATAAACTATTGAAATGTTTTTGTACTTTCAGGCAAATGTAGTCTTTTTTTTGATCAGAACAGTCACTACAACTCATTTTTAAAGTTAAAACTGAATTGAAAAATATCGTTAGAGGTGAACTATAGCCTTTGGACAAACATGTCTATATTGTAAAGAATAGTTAACCCCAGAATGAAAATTATCCCATAATTTTCTCACCCTCAAGTCATCCTAGTTGTATAGGACTCTTATTTTTATTAAGAATTTGATTTAATATTAATAGAATTGTGTTCGACTGAAAGAAGAAAGTCATATACAACTAGGATGACTTGAGAGTGAATAAATTATGGGATAATTTTCATTTTGGGGTCAACTATTACTCTAATATATTGAACATTTGGAAAACCATGGCAGCATGATCAAGAACATGATCAAGATTCAGAATATGATACCAGATCTAAATTTTTCCAAACCCAACGGAGCCTTTTACTGCATCTATCAGCAGGTTTTCTAACTCTGATTCATCAAGTACCCCTCTTGGAAGGAAAAGCACCATTGAGCAAGTTGATGCATAAGGCAGTCTCCGGCATCCATCTTCTTGAGTGTAAAAGTCAATTTCAGCTTTTTTGGGAAAGCCAAGAGGAGGGACAGCATCAGCACCGGTCATGAATGTCAGAAGATCCTCAAACATCAGAGAGGTCTCTTTTTCTGTTAATCACATGATAAAACATCAATTCCCAGTTTCATAGACAAGGTTTAAACCTAGTCCTGGACTAAATGTTTGAGCTGTTTTAATTGAAAGCAACTCAAACTTACATCTTACGTGTCATTGTTTTGTCTGAAGATGCACAACAGTATTTTTTTTTCTAAGGCACATTTATTAAATCTACTTAAATGCCCTAAAGGAACAAAGGCCTAATCCTGGCTTTATCTAAACCAGGGGTGGGGAACGTTGATCCTGGAGGGCCATTGTCCTGCAGAGTTTAGCTCCAACCCTAATTAAACACACCTGAAGCTAATCAAGGTCTTCAGGATTGCTAAAGTTATAGGCAGGTGAGTGTTTTTTTCAGGGTTGGAGCTGAACTCTGCAGGACAACAACCATCCAGGATCAACGTTCCCCACCCCAGGGGCCTGTACCATGAAGCCGGGTTAGCTGGTTAGCCAGGTAAGTTTCAGTTTAGTTTGCACCAATCCTGGGTTTTAGGTTCCATGAAAGTGGCTTGGTTCAAAGCTGCATTCATTGCCATAGTAACTTACACTCCACAGCTAACCTGCTCCGGGGCAGGCTATGTTCTGGGTTAGAGATCTCAAACTGAAATTGGACCAATCAGATGTGAGCAAAGTGACACATGTCTGACACAAAAAAAGTCACTCCCCCAGTTTCTCTTCCTGCAAATTAAAGGTTACTATGAAGTACCTTAAAAAAAAAATAAAAACATTGTCTGGCTTTAATGATAATTACAATTTACATATGATTTATATAATTATAATATGATTTATATTATAAATTATATTACTCCATTACACACAAGCACTTTTAGTTTAACAATTATATTAAAACATTTATTTTAAATGAATATTAAGATTATATGTAATATAAATAACTGGTAGAATCAATAGATAACGCTTTAAAAATGGCTACATGTGACCTTACATGTTTGAGTGTCTATCACTATATATTATCAACTACATAAACTAGCTTCACAAGTTTCACTTGTGACGGCACTGATAGAGCAAGATAATTTCCTTTATTTGTCCTCTTTCATGGACAAGTACATCAGTGGAAATGCGTTTAAATTCCTCATATTCTTTAATCTCTTAACCTTAAACAAAAGCATTTTGAATCTCGCTGGCTCACTCGCAAGAAGTGAATCACATTTGCTCTGTGTTGTGATTGGCTGTTCGCCGCTGATGTCACACATTCATGTGCACGCGCTCCATTAACTCAGGATCAAGCCTGAGTTGACAGAGAAAGTTGATGATCAGCTTCATGGTACCAACAAAGCTAGATTGGATTGGTTTGGTTTTGTCAACTCAAAACTAATCCTGTAACCCTGAGTTTGTTCAGCCACCATCATGGTACAGGCCCCAGATCTGAACCCCGTTTATGTATCCAGGCCCAAGTGAAATAACCAAGCTCTTAAACCAACATTATAAATGAAAATACATTACTTATATTACAACTTACCCTGAATGCTGTTGAGTAAACATTCCCAAGCAAAGATGGTGTCCTCTTCAATCTGTCTGTGGTTGCTGCCTTCATCACTCCAATTCACAACAAGAAGGTCTTTGAACTCACTTCTCGTCAATGGCTTCTGAGTGTTAGTGAACAGAGGCTTGAATGCCATCCAGTTGTTTTCCACTGTCTGCCAAATTGATCCACATGAATTCATTCCTGCCTTAAACTGTGAAATCATGCTAGCAGGCCTGGGGTAACAAACAGATAACAATCAAATAAAGGTGTTTATTTATGTTTAACTGCATTGTTATAAAATTGTTTTAGGTTTGATTACTAAATTGCAGTTTGATATTGACTTAAGATATGTTGGCTTCTTTTACCTAAGATAAATAAAGTGTTTAATGACCAGGCTGTAAACTCTGGGCATTTCAGGAAGGCCAGCATTGTAGATCGAGGGTACCCCACATTCTGCAATCCAGTCTCCAAGAGCGGCCTTCAGTCAAATTAGGTCTCCCACACTTTTGCACTGCTTGATCTAAAAAGACCAGTTTTAGACAATATTAGATTACCATTTAATTGTTCATCAGGTTAAACATATAGGTGATAATAGGCTACCTGTTGCAACTTTAACTGCACTTCATCATCTGGCAAGTCATGAAAATCAAACCTATCCAACTGCCCTTCCTGTCCACACATCAACAAATACAAAGCCGGATGAAGGGCTTTAATGCCTGGGCCTCCATGAATCAGTGACCAAGCAATGAGTTTTCCACACGTGTAAAACCGGTTCTGTTCTAAGGCTGACTGGTTGTAGGCAAAAAAAACCTGGCCTTGCTTTCCTTCAAAAATTCCAAGTGCTGACTGTGCCTCGATCATTAAGAGCCTGATGGAAGGAAAATTATATTTGTTATAACATTAAATTATTATCTAGGGATGTAACGATTACCGGTTTGACGATAAATCATGATAAAATTCCCCGCGGTTAGTATTACCGTTTCATATTTTAATTATCATTAAAACCGTATTCGATTACCGTGATTTAAACAACTCGCGATAAATAAATACTGTCCGGCATAAAGCAGAGTTTTCAGTAACAGTCTCACGTGCGCACAGCAGCACAGTAGTTTCGTTCTGAGTGAAAACAGGGCGGAAAAGCTGGGAGCTTTTAAAAGAGTGCTAAGGGAATTATACAAATTAATATATCAATTAATTAATTATATGAATGTACCTCTGAAGGTTCGGACTGTCTTCAGAAACGATTTGATGGCATTTTGTTCTCATCTTCGCTCCATGTAATACCTAAAGGAAGTGTTCGCGGAGTTCACGGGAATCAGCTGTAATTCAGCTTTTCCGTATAAAGCGCCACCTGCTGTCAGAGAGTGGATTTACAGACACTTATTTACATTCAGTCTGTGTGCAGTTTCTGTCTGGCCAAAAAACACACCAAATTTGCATGACCTGCTGTAAATTTTAACCGGTTGATGAAAAACAAGCTTATGTACATTTAAACAATTCAGATATGCTATATAGGATTATTTATGGAGCAGATAAAATACATATAATCATTTATTAATTATCATTTTAATGTAACCCTTTTCTTTAAAGGCTGAAATGTGTGGTCTACCTTTATGTTAAACTTTTTCAAAGCTTTATTTGAACATTTACATTATTTATTTGAACATGCTATTAAACTGGTGTCAGTCAAGTTGTCATTTAAAATCCAGACCTCACTGGTAATGTTATTGTTTTAGTGATTATGCAAACAAAAAGTCATTTTATTTGCTGTTTGTTGATTTTTAAGTATGAAACTTGGTGAAGTGATTTGTTTCTGTACTTTTTGAACATCTCCAGCACATTTTAACAATACCGTGATGATACTGATAACCGTGATAATTTTGGTCACTATAATCGTGATTAGAAATTTTCATACCGTTACATCCCTAACATTATATACTAGTTGTTTCAGTTTATTACTTCAAATAAAGTTAGAATTAGTTTAAAATGTATATACCAAGTAAAAATGTTTGTGGACGAACTGTAGTACACAGAATAAGTAGATTTATTTTAGTTTGAGCATTTCTGAATATTAGAAAGGGAATTCAAAATATCTGGATCTTTGAGATAAAAGTTAATTGTACTATAAAAATACTGTAACTTTCAGAACAGAAAACTCCCCCCCCCAAGCTAATTATCCCTAGTATCATACCTCACAATATCAAGTCTGACTTGTACCCATGAGTTTAGCCCAGTGGTTCCCAAACCTGTCCTGAAGGCACCCCAACACTGGACGTTTTCTTTGTCTCCCTAATCAAACACACCTGATTCAACTCATTAACCCAGATAATTAACCCATGTGATAATGAGCTGATGAGTTGAATCAGGTGTGTTTGATTAGGGAGACAAAGAAAACGTCCAGTGTTGGGGTGCCTTCAGGACAGGTTTGGGAACCGCTGGTTTAGCCCTTAATATTTTGTTTCAGTTTTTCAAGATGCAACATTTGTACCCCCAGTCTAGCAATACAAGTGTTTATACCAACCTAAAGAACTCTCTTTGTGGCCCACCATGATCTTCAGCAGACTCTCCAACAAACTCAATTCGTGGAGTTCTGTTCCAAGCAAAGTAGGACTTTGACAGAGCTTGACAGGCACTGTGAAGAATTTTTGACCGTCTTGCAACAACAATGGCACAATTTTGAGTGTCAAGGTAATCTTTCTGGAATGATCTCAGAATGTCAGCCAAATCTGCTTCTTCCTAAATAAAGGTTGAGAAATTTAACAGAATATTATTATTAGCTACACATTTCATGCAAAGTGTCTGGTTAGTATGTACTCACAGAGTCTGAATTGGTGTAATTGGGAGAGCCCAACATAAGTTTCTTCCTCTGTGTCTGTTAGAACCACAAAGTCCTCACTTAAAAATAAGAAATTGAAAAATAAAAATATCTATATTTTTTTGTCATTGTTTTCTCACTGTCAGGTTGTTTCAAACCTGTATGACGTTTTTTTCCTATTGTCCAATAGGAGATATTTAATTTTAATTTAACAATGTTTTTGACTGCTGAATGCTATAATTGACAATCAGAATCAAGTATTCCATAGCAACATGCAATAATAATAATAATAATAATAATAACAAACCCATTCTGAACTTCGGAGTTTGAATGTTCTTCATTTGCTGGTGGTATAACCCTGTAGTACACCTAAAAAAATGCTTTAGTAATTATTATTATTGTTTTTACAGAAACAGCAGAGATATGGTGAGATCACCTTTAAAGGTACACTATAAAAATGTATTACATGGCTTGGTTGAATTCCAATGTAGAATGCGGTGTGTTATTTCTTGATAACAGACCGCTGCGAAGTATAACACCGTTGCCATGAAAAACAGAGCGTTGCTATGGATGCAACCGTAGAGACGGAACACACTATTTTCTTTAGTGGAAGCAATACAATCGTTTTTAAATCAATAAACTCCTTTTTAAATCAATATTTTGTGTCAAATTATTGATTTATTTGGTAGGTAGCCATGTAATAAGTGGGATAATGTAGAGCGAGGCGGTTGTTATAGCGAATAACAACCCCTTCAGGCTGATTCAAGCGCCGCTTCGGGGTCCCGTTCAGCCTGTCGGGGGTGTTATTCGCTATAACAACCACCTCCCTATACATTATCCCTTACTTAACCACTGGGGAATAGCCCAATACTTGCTTGACTCATCATAAACAGAGAAGTACCTCCGGCAACAATGTTATTCCACAAGACACATGCAGTGTTGTTTATTAACCACCACACTAGAGAGCCAAACGTTACATAGTGTCCCTCTGATTGACACATTTTTAGTACATTATATCTATACAAAGGACTACAAGGGAACCAGATTTTCATTTGTGCGAAATTAAAATATACAATACTCACATCTGGAGTTCCAGCATTCACCCATTCATAGATCACAGGGCTCTCATTGCCCTAAAACAATTATGTACTTTCAGAATTTAATAATGAAAATATCATAATTATTTATTAACTTTCAAGAAATATTATAATTGTTGCATATCATTATTAGAAGTATTATTACAAAAAGAACTGCTACAAACTTAACACGCAGTTACCTGGATCGGAAGTGGAGAGGTAGATGTCAGTGGGACCAATGGTGATTCTGTAGTATATGAGAGCACTGGGGTGTGCTTTGCTCCCATGATGATGTTGTGGCAGTAGAGTGGATCTCTCTTGTGGCAACAACTGCAGCTTCAGACAGTGGCTGAGGAGAAATAGGTAGAAATCGGTTCAGTTTCCAAAGGCGTACTAGTTGTTGCCTGCAACAACACAGGAGATGTTGTTTCTTGGAGTTGTGATGTGACTACACCTCCTGTTTCAGGTCTCTGTGCTGATGATGGTAGCAGGGCATGTGTTGGACAGGCAGCAGTTGTCTGGGCTAGTAATGGTGCTTCAGCTGAAGTTTGAACATGTGATACATTCTAAAGAGAACATTTACATTATTATTAATTTGTTACATTTGTCCAAAGCAACCAGTAGCGGAGTGGCAATCGGGAGGGTCGGGACTTTTCCCGGTGGACCGGTAGTGTTTGGAGGCCGCGAGGGCTGGTCTGATAATAGTTATACATTGCAAGTTCTTAGCAACACCATCCAGCGGGCATACATGTAAAGAATTTTATTTCATCCAAAACTGCGTTCATATTTAATTTATCTAACCATAGATGTGACCAGTAGCGGTGGCTTTCTTAATCTAATTAAAATAATTTTGCAAGGGTTCTATGACGCTTGCTTGTATATTTTTTATATATGTGGCTAAGCTGCTGCCTAGCAGGTAAAACACGTTATTAAAACACAATGTTCTAGGTAGCTAGAAATAATGCCACATAATGCCATCCTGAGGGCCGGTGGTCTACGACATCTCCCGGTACATTTTTTGGTCCCACTCCGCCCCTGAAAGCAACTTACAATGCAATCAAGGTTTGACCACATTCATGCATGCATGAGAATCAAACCTATGATTTTAGCATGGCCAGCGCTATATGCTCTACACATAAGTTTAAAGAGTAATGCATGGCTATTAGCAATATTAAAATCTAAAACAGGTTAGATTGCATGGTCTTTTATAATTAAACAGCCTGATTTTATATTAAATATTTTCAGATTCCTTTTAAAAAGCCCATTAATTGTCAGTTTTTTCATAGTCAAATATAATTTCTGTAATTCATAGATATGCAAACAAATATGATTGTAATACAGCAAAATATATCAAACAAAATTTCACACTTTCTGTGTTTAACAGTCTGTCCTCATAGAATAAATGACCCTACCTGATCAGGCTGAGACAGGTCAACAGAAGGGCGTACATAGATGACTCTGTCTTTAAAAAGCATGCAGAGTATGGTTCCAGTCAGTTCAACTCCAGGTCCCAGCGTAGGTTTGACCAGCTGTGTGTTTAAAGCTCTCAATATCTCCAATCTTAAATGTAAAAAAGAAGGTAAATTACTTGCATAATAAATACTGAATAAGTGGGTTTAAATGTAACATCTTAAATCACTCACTGGTGCACTGTGGGGTCATAAAGCCTGAGACCACATTGAAAGTTAAATTATTCAAAAAGAAAACATGTGACATTAACTGAGGAAATAATTAAGACTCTGCACAACGTCTAATCAAAGCCTTGCAAATTTGTGACATTGAATCTCTCAATGTGGCCGGATAATGTGAAAAGTAAATGCTGACTCAGAAGGGTTATGGAAGCACAGGTAATTAAATAAATGACAAGATATACATTTTGAAGGAAGAAAACTCATACAGGTGAGTAAGTGGTTGATGACGACATTATCATTTTTGGGTGATTATCCCTTTAATTTTTAAATGGTTGATTAAAAATTAACCACGGTTTCACTACAAAAACACATGGTTATTGCAGTTAAACAATGGTAACCACGAAATAACCATGGCTTTGCTACACTAACCATAGTTTAACCATGGTATTTGTAGTAAAACTGTGGTTATACAAATGGTAATCAATCAAAAATGGTTACTACACTTTTACAACAATAAAACCATGGTTAATTTTCGTAAGGGATTTGTTATGAAAAATATATTATTAAAATGCAGTATTAAAACATTTAAACAACTAATCTCAGAGATTTAGTGACTTACTCAGTGTTGAAGCTTTGATTCATAAACAGAATGAATATGCTGCAACACCTGCTGAACATTCCAACGTTTTTGGAATTGTACTCCTCTAATAATGCAACCATTATTTAGGAGTTGGACTCCAGCCATTCCCTTTGGTGCAACTGTGGTTTCCGGGGAGGTCAATAGACACACTTCTCTAATGAAGGGACCTGTGTTTCTTTGGCACCTAAAGGAAATAAGAAAATGCAATTGTGCACTTGCATTTTCATGATCTAATTCAGAAATAACATATCTTACTTCAGGCAGTTAAATACTCAATTATAGGCTAACTATGTCTATGACTAAATGCAAATACTTTGCTAGACGAATAGCATATACATTGTTATTCACTATTTTACCTTCTTCTCATGTTTACCGTTCCCCGTGAGGCCTCACCACTGAAGTTACGAGCGAACTGGAATGGGTCTGGTTTGTGGCAAACGGTTAAAAAGTCTTCGTCTCTCATTTTCTGAATGAATGTCTCTGTCTCCTAGAGCCTCCTCAATTCTATTAAAAATGTCAGGAGTAGTTAAAATTGTTTCTACAATGCGCCTAGCCATTTTACCTCACTCATTTACATTAATAATAGCAGAGGTTTATGGGTAAAATGTAATTGAGTGGCGCCAAATGAACTTGTATCTGTTTAGATTGGTCAGCGCAGCGCTGGTGAGGATTGTTCGCGCCGCGCTGTCCATTGGGTGTCGCTAGGAAACACGTCCGCGCTGCACTGACGAATCGGCCGCGCGGCTCGGACCATTGAACCGCGCAGATGACATGTCAGCGCGGCGCGAGCTCTGTAAACCCCCGCTGTTTCGTCCCACTTTTGGTTTGAATGGCTTCCCATACTGAAGAAGTGGAGCGCGCGCGCGAGAGAGCACTTCTATCAGCGCGTTTCCATCTATCGCACCTTCACTAACTTTAAGTTAATCGAGAATGAATTGTGACTCCCGGGAAAAACGGGACGTCTGGTCACCTACTCCCTAACCCTTCGGGTGCTGAGGCCATTGTTTCAGATCGCTAGTTCGCGTTTTGGTAGCCTATCAGTCCACTGCGGCTGCCATGCAAACCAGGGGCGTAGATTACGCGGGGGACGTGTCCCCCCCACTTTTTATAAAAAGTAAAGTCGTCCCCCGCACTTTTTCATTGGACAGTTGTGTTCTCGACATGTTGAGGTTTTAATGGAGCAATGTATATAAATGCAGAATGATTTAAAATTCAAAAAGACAAGATAATTTATACATGACGTTTACGTTTCCATGGCAATCAGTGACTCAGTTTGTCACGTGACGACATGCCCAGGCTCGCGCCCGCGGTCCCGCGCTGTCTCCATCATTCATTAGAGGTCGAGATGAGTTCAAAGCGGCAAGAAACGCTTCACTCCTCTTTTAGGAAGAAGTCAAGCAGCGTAAGTTGGCATGTGGGATCCGAATAGTGTTGCACAATGTTGAGTGACTCTGCCTATTGCTCTTGTTGAATAATTAGCCAGTTTTGATGTTTATTATATGGAGAAATAAAAAGCTGCCTGGACAAACATGCACTTATTTATTTTCAGTGTATTTTTCCGTAACTCTTTTGTGACGTCTTTTATTTTAACACGTATGTATGTTATCAGAACCCTTCAAATAAGAATAAAGATAATGTTGAACTGAGATTTTACAGCGTTTGCAGCATTGTGACACTCTGCCAATTCTACATGATATATTTCAATCAAGTATAGCTCTGATCTGATACAGGACCGATCTTCATTTACAGCTGCTCTGTCATTATTGCACTAATTTGACGTTTTTATGTGTTGTCAAGAATGAACAAGAAACAGTCAGCCTAGGTTTGTTAGCAGAATCAGGACGACACACAAGAAAAACAAACTTCACAGCTGAGAAGAACTGATAGTGTCTTTTAACACCTGGCTGTTTATATATTGTATAAAATATATTAATACACAAGCGTTTGTAGGATTATATATGGACAAATCAAAGAAAACACATAATTAGTCAAATATAGAAAAATAAAAAATAACATTAGTATGATGAACAACTTCTCAGCTATCATTTTTAACTACAGTAGGTAATTATTAGCTTGCATATTGGATGTTTATTAGTACTTAAGCACATATTAATTCTGTATTCTTCATGACCATATTCTGCATCCCATAATCCTAAACTTAACAACTACAACGACTACCTTACAAGCTATTAATAAGCAGTAAATGAAGAGTTTATTGAGGCAAAAGTCATAGTTAATAGTGAATATGTGTTTATCATTCTAAAGTGTTAAAAATAATTTAGGATACAAATGATTGGTTATTGTCCAGCAGTGTACTTAATGTGTTATTTTCTTCTGTATGTCACTATTCCCTGTATGTACATGTTTCAAACACTGCTTTATTTGCTGTAGACAGAGGCAGAAGTGAATTCAGATGAGAGTGAATGAGTTTCAGTGAGGCTTCAGAGGTAAAGATTATTTACAGCATTGTCTATGATAAGATATGTCTTTTAACAGACTAATCAGACTAATGTATAATAGAACAGAACAGAATAAAGGAGTATGTGAATGTGCAAGTATTCATTACTGTGTGCCATGTACTCTACATACAACACACACAATACAATCTGAAATATGTAAACAATAGTAGCCTTATAAGGACTTCTCTGTAACTTATACTCAAAAAGGTGCACATTCGTACCTTAGAGTACCAATATGAACTGTAATGACTTTTGTACCGTTTGACTTATATTTCACTGCTGGTTATACTCTGTATAATGGTGTATGTGACGAATAAAAATCTTGAATCTAATGTACAACTATGAAACTTTTTGGGGTAAATAAGGTACAAAGATGTGCTTTTAAGGGTACTGTCCCAGTGACAAGCTGTTGGATTTCTTTCTTTTTCTTTTTTCTCTCTTTCTTTCCTTCTGTTTTATAATCATATATAATAATATAATCATAAAGCATATTAAGCAAAAAGGTATGATTAAAGATAAAACCTGTCAATTAGACAAGGGTTAACTGAAAAAAAGAGCAGGTATAACACTAGACATTCCGTCCCCCCCACTTTTGAAATGATGGCTACACCCCTGGCCTAATCGGTAGCGTTACAAGAATAAAATTGGGGTCAGACTAAACTGTGAGAGGTTTTGAAGTGTTTTAAAAGATGAGACGACAACAGAAATAAAGTGAATAAATGAAGTGTATTTACAATTTCTACCAGGAACGTAAAACAACACAATACGACAAAGAAGCCTTAGGCCGTGTTCACACTTGGCGTCTTTTTTGAATAGAAAAAGTTGACAAGAGCATTTTTTTAATGAAAAACAAAGCTGGCAGCGTCTGTTACAAATAGCAGCCGAGAGCGTCTTTTGTTGCCATAGCAACAGCTGCAACAGTAGCCTAGCCTGTGTACTGCAGAAATGTCAAGAAAGAGTAAAAAGTTGGCTCTTGCGTTGGCTTTTGAAGTTAACGGGAAAGAAAATGTCGATTCACAACGACGGTTGTGGGGGCACGACATTATTCGGGGAAGGAACTAGTACAATCAGTCTATCTACCGGCACCTTCTCCATTTTTCTTCTTGTTGTTATGAAAATGACAGATCTCGCTACTCGCTTGTCATTGGTCAGCTGTCAAAAAGGCGCTTGACGTAAGGCGTTTTTTTCAGAAAAGTTGAATTTTTTTCAACTCGAAAAAACGCTCTGAGCTGCAGAAAAAGACGCCGGCGGTGCCGTTTTAAAAAGCGCTCAGGACTTTTTTGAAAACACGGTTTACTCCACAGGATTATAATGTAAAACAGACGCCGGCAGCTTCGAAAAAGACGCCAAGTGTGAACACGGCCTTAGGCTGTTAAAAGCATAGTCCATTGGTTCCATACCATAAAACAGTCCTTAAGAGTCCTTGCGTGCTGTAAGTCCCCATGTGTAAGTGTCCACCGGTGTATATAGAATCCAACTGGAGTGATAATCCAATGAAAGTGATATGGTTTGCTGGAATGGTAAATCCTTAAAAGCAACTCCTCAATCCAGCTTTGGTCCTCTTGACCGAGACCCCTTTTGTTTGCCATGCTGCTTCATTTATGCTGGCTATTTCCTGTTTCCTGTCATGTGATTGCTCACATGACAGGCAGCCCCATAATCATTTAAAGACATACACACATAAAACAGATAAGAGGAATAAAATGGACTAAAATGACTAAGACAACATGTAAACCTATTAAAACTCTAATATACATAAAATCATTATAATACATAGAGTGGTTAAAACATGTGTCATGTGTGACAGTGTCACAAACTGACAGAGTGTGTCTGTCTCCAGAACAGTGTTAGGTAGATTGTTCCAGAGTTTGGGAGCTAAATAGGAAAACGATCTGCCATCTGCAGTTGATTTTGATATTCTAGGTATTATCAAATGTCCAGAGTTTTGAGATCGCAGCAGACGTGAAGGACTATAATGTGATTAGAGCTCACTCAAGTACTGAGGTGCCAAACCATTCAGGGCTTTATAGGTAATTAGCACGATCTTCAAATAGGGGTGGTGATGGCGCAGTGGATAAGACACATGCCTTTGGTGTGAGAGACCCGGGTTCGAATCCACTGTGAGACACCAATGTGTCCCTGAGCAAGACATTTAACCCCTAGTTGCTCCAGAGGCGTGCGACCTCTGACATATATAGCAATTGTAAGTCGCTTTGGATAAAAACGTCAGCTAAATTAATAAATGTAAAATGTATATGATGTTTAATAGGGAGCCAGTGCAGTGTTGACAGAACCGGGCTAATGTGGTCATACTTCCTGGTTCTAGTAAGAACTCTAGCTGCTGCATTTTGAACCAGCTGGAGTTTGTTTATTAAACGTGCAGAGCAACCACCCAATAAAGCATTACAATAATCTAGCCTCGAGGTCATGAATGCATGAATTAATGTTTCTGCATTTGACATTGAGAGCTTAGTGTTATATTGCTGAAATAATGGGGTTGATTCCCAGGGAATGGATAACGATTTAAAAAAACAAAAAACCTTTAACTAGTTTAATTCGGCTAACTTACCAGTTGATCTTATCCCTGTTATGATGGCAATCACAAAAAAAAGCCTCCAACTGGAATGTATTGCAGATGATATGATCCAGAGCACAAACTAGAAAATAATAATAATAAAAAAAGCAATAATTGAAAATACTGTTTGGGTAACTTAACTCAAAATGTGTACATAATGCAGCACAAGTTGCTTTAGATTAAAGCATCTGGCAAATGCAGGAATGTAAATATAATGTAAAATCAAATGTCCAGTTGATGATTCTGCCCCTCATAGTCAGCATCCCTGTTAGTGCTCGGAGCAATCTCCTGTAACAGAGTCAATCCTGTCAGTGTTACTGTAGTTTATGGTCAGAGAACTACCATACAATAACACAACTTACAGGTTAAAGTAAACAACATTCAGAATATGTGTTAGCCAAACTTCCTATATATTGCTAGTCTGTTCCTCTACAGCCGTTCTGTGGGTTATTGAGCAGCAGCCAGTGTCTAATTCTGATAATATATGGCAGCATACTCACCTGTTATTAACACCTCTATGATTCAATCTCAAGAAAAGACTATTACACCTCCGTTACAGAGACATTACCAACAGACTAAAACCTGACAATAAAATACAAAAGATGTACATAACAGCGGTGTGTCCTGACTCATTTTTCTTTATTATTTTCATGTTAGCTCGCTGTTATGTAACATCTGACATAACCTGAGATAAAAAGGCATGTACAATTATTCTGCTTCCCTGATTAATTCCCTGATTAATTCTGTAAACTGATGTTATACCTTAACTTACCAGCTGATGTAATCACCGTAATGATGGCTCCAAAACACACCCCCGACGATGCAGACGATAAGATCCACAAACTTGAACATAAAAACATGAACAACTATAAAAAATAACAGACACCGGATACAGTGTATCTCTTCTGATTGGCTGAAATCCTCTGATCTCTGAAGAGTGCTCTGTTGTCTACAGATGCACAATCACTTTTGCTCCATTTGTCACAGATATGTGGTGCTGAAGGGAGAAACTAGTCATTTGCAGGTGAAAAACAGCATTAAGACTCGTAGCAGCAGATTCAAGCCGTTGTCGTTATGTACTTGTGTTTGTGCTCAAAAAAGCATCCGAGGAAAAAAAAATGTATATATATATAAGAAAACATTCTACATGTGTGCAAATCTCATGGCAAGAATTCAAATACTGATCTGTGGATGTACACAATTCATCTGTGACTTCACATTGTTGATGCAGGTGTGTGAATGTGTTTATATCCAGATTCACTGCAGCAATAATAGCACAACATGTGAGAGTACGAGTTTCTGGATTTGTGTCTCTGCAGTGAAGGATCCGAGAAGGTGTAACTATTGTATTGTGTTTGTGGGAGAGAGAAAAACATCTACAAGTTTGCAACTTTTGTCTGTGTCTTCAAGTTTACTGATACACATGTGTGGCTATTCTCTACAACTACAGATTCTGCTGTCACAGACACTCAGATGTTTTGCACCAAATTTACCTTCATAGTTCAATACTTATTTTACGGCTGTATGTGCATGTGGAACAGGGCTGTGAAATAAACATCAGTAAACCGGCTGATTTCAGTCTGCTGGTTAGTTTGGTAGTTATGAGTGTACTGGACTGTTGTTTGGAGCCAACGCACTTCACGGTATGGACAGTGTTGTTAGGTTCCCAGAGTTCCTGAGGATATCTGGTGTGTTCTCTGACCCACACAGGTTGTTGAATGTTGGTGAATGTGTTTCAGGATGGAGACGTCATCGCCCCAGATCTCACCCCACTCAAACGGGACTGGAACACGCTGGAGTGAGACGACGAGGACAGGGATGCCAGCGATGAAGACAATCGCCCCTGAAAGGGAGAGGAAATGCCCAGAAAGACTGGGCATAATGTGAAAGTCAACCTGTTTCAAGCTCAGGAGGAACGCAGACTCTGAAGCACTCAGGGATGGCAGACCGTTCTTCATCAGCCCTGCGCTTCTCTCTCTGAGAACACTGGGAGAGATCGCCACATGCTCATCCTGTCACAGAGTATTTTTCAGCTTCATTTCAACGGTGTTTGCTTTCATTTTCAGCTTTAATATCATGTTCGTAGACAGGGTTTTAATGCAACTCGCACCTCTGACAGAGAGACGCTTTATTATACAGAATGAATGTCTCTCTCCTCCATCCATCATGTTTCGATGCAGAGGAAAAACTTAAATGTGTTTTGGCTTTTTTTTTTTTATTATTATTTATTTAAAACTTTGGTTACCCACTTCGCTGGTTTGAATCCTGTCTCACCGGTAGATGCTTCAGGGTGGCCTGGGGAGGGGAGGTATCCAAACCACATCAACTGGTCACTGGAGTTCCTCAGGGATCGGTTCTTGGACCCCTCCTCTTCTCCACATACACTACATCGCTGGGTCCCATCATACATGCACATGGCTTCTCCTATCACTGCTATGCCGATGACACACAGCTCTATCTCTCTTTTCAACCAGATGACCCAACGGTAGCTGCACGGATCTCAGGCTGCCTGGCGGACATCTCGGCATGGATGAAAGAACATCACCTACAGCTCAACCTGGCAAAGACGGAGCTTCTTGTCTTCCCTGCCACTCCGACTCTACGGCATGACTTCACGATTCAGCTCGGCTCATCAATGATTACCCCATCAACTTCGGTCAGAAATCTTGGTGTAATCTTTGATGACCAGCTGACCTTCAAAGAGCACATTGCAAAGATTGCTCGTTCCTGCAGGTTTGCACTACACAACATCAGAAAGATCAGGCCCTTTCTGACAGAGCATGCTGCGCAACTTCTTGTCCAGGCCCTTGTTGTTTCTAGACTGGACTACTGCAATGCTCTTCTGGCTGGTCTGCCATCAAACACAATCAAACCTCTACAAATGATTCAGAATGCAGCGGCACGACTGATCTTCAACGAGCCCAAAAGAGCGCATGCTACACCTCTCTTCATCTCCTTGCACTGGCTACCAGTGGCAGCTCGCATCCAGTTCAAGACACTGATGCTTGCGTACAGAACTACCACAAGCTCAGCACCCTCCTACTTCCACTCACTATTACGAACCTACATCCCCTCCAGAAGTTTGAGATCTGCTAGTGAGCGACGCCTTGTGGTACCATCACAGAGAGGCTCAAAATCACTCCCCAGAACATTCTCGTTCACCATTCCTGGCTGGTGGAATAATCTTCCCACCCCTATCCGGAACGCCGGATCTCTGGCAACCTTCAAGCAACAACTGAAAACTCATCTCTTTCGGCAGTACTTGACTTCATCCTAAACTCAAAAAAAAAAAAAAAAAAAACTTTCCCTCTATCTTTCTCTCCACGTACTAGTTTGTACTTATTTGAACAATGACTGAGACTTGGTGTTACGAGCACTTCCTCTGTCTGATTGCCTCTTCAAGATTAATTGCTTTTTGTATTCCCCAATTGTAAGTCGCTTTGGATAAAAGCGTTTGCCAAATGACTAAATGTAAATGACTAAATGTACACTTTATTTGGATAGTCCACTTTAGACATTCTAATAACTATGCGTAACTTTGTAACTACATGTCAGCTAATTCTCATTAATTTGCAACTACATGTCTACTAACTCTCAGTAGGGTAGGTTTAGGGTTAGTAGAATAAGTTGACATATACTTGTAAAGTTTCTCATACTCAGTATGTTGTATGTTGTGGACCCATCAGAATAAAGTGTTTGAAGATATTAAGCAGACAGTCTACTAATACTGTAATGACTGCTAGTAGACATGTAGTTGCAAAGTTACTTACTGTTAGTAGAATGTCTAAAGTGGACGATCAAAATAAAGTGTTACCAAAACTTTCCTTCTGTTAATCGGCCCTCCACTCGCTCGCAGTGTGTAGAGACTCATGTTATAAAGGGTCTCGAAGGTGATGGCGTTTTATAGATCTATATTTGAGCACTATATAACTATATTTTTTTTTAGACTTCAGCCTCTTTGTATATCAGTGAAGGGTGATGGTGGCCTGATTTTCTTGGACCTTGTTTCAGATGTTCTCATCAGGACAGGTTTTTGCTGTGAATAGAAATCTGTCTGACTGTTTTATGCTCAGTTATATTTCAGTCTGTACTGAAGTATTAAAAGTCAAAGCACAATCACAGCAAGTCTGCTGTACAGAAAAAGGTTGACATGAGGAACATTTTGCATTGTTTCAGCACAACATCTCTAAGCATGACGTGCAACCTCAATCAATATCTCAAAATCCAGAGCATGAAAATAAAAATAAACTCCTGGGCTGATAGTCAACATAATGTACAGGGTCAGACCCACATTTATGCACTTAATTTTAAATGAATTGTTTGATACAATTCATTTAAAGCAATTGATGTTTTTACATTGTTTGTATTTAAAAATAATCTATAATTACACTGTTGACCCGCCACTTAAACTTTGCAAATCACTTTTGCTGCTGTTGAGGTGAGGGTAGGAATTAGTTTGGTTGTTTGGTAATGGAATATGAACACAATAAGTGCATTATACCCTTTTTCTTTCTCCTTTTGAATTAAGTACATAATAGTATAACATAATTTTCCATTTCTCCCATCGACACTTTGATTGACTAGATTAGTTCCTCCTTCGTTGTTTCATTAGACTACAAGATCGCTGGAGACTGATTCAGATCACGTGTTATTTTTATTTTTTGTAAATCTGTCAGTGACGGCATAATCCAGCCATAAATAGTGTAGCGAGAACTTGCCTTAACATTAATTTAACCAAAGAGCAGCAATAAATGATTCCAAATGTACATTTCCCTCATACACCTTTAAACTGCAGCTGACCTGAAAGTGACCACAAGAGGGTAAGAGTGCTATAGATGGCCAAAGCAGCAGCTGGCGGTCCTCCGGTCAGGAGGGGTTTGTAGAGCAGGTCGGTGATGGACAGGGCGAGACTGCTCACAGGTCAGGAGTCTGTTCAGTTGTAGTACTCAGCTGCTTCACATATGTTAACAGTAGTCTAATTTCTAGTGTAGAGGTGTGATCACACATCCGATGATCAGACACCAGGGCTTCAATAGTAAACTCACGCTGGAAGACTCTAGCAGCATCAGCAGCAGCTTACAGGGAAGAGTTGGATTGGAGTAACTGATGATTGCTCTCTAATCAAATGTGCTTCATCCGTGAATTTTACATTAGAGCTGTTTATAGGCCACTCTCACTTCAAGCGTAGTTGATGTGCATTAACAGTAGTGTGCTTTGTGGCCACTTTTTAGATCTGTTGTGTTTCATAGATACATTGACACTTTACAGCGCTTCACAGCCATTCATGTCAGGAGTAGTCTATAATGCTGGACAACCATTTTAATGAGTTAATACTTCCAGGTGAGCTGAATTCATACTGGCCTTCTGGGAGCAGGACCTGAACTAAGAACTGACTTAGAGGTCTGAATACTCTCGATGGGATATTTTAGTATTTTGAATAATTCTGCAAAGTTATCACAATCTGGTTTTTGCTTTGACTTCCATCAGCACTGACCAATATGTTAAGTCAAGTCACCTTTATTTATATAGCGCGTTTAACAATAAAGATTGTGCCAAAGCAACTTTACAGTATTAAATTGATCGGCAGGACTTGTAGGTGGGGGGAGTGAATGTCCAGCGCTCTCTCCACCCTCAATACCACGACTGAGGTGCCCTTGAGCAAGACACCGAACCCCCAACTGCTCCCCGGGCGCCGCAGCATAAATGCTGCCCACTGCTCCGGGTGTGTGTTCACTGCTGTGTGTGTGTTCACTGTGTGTGTGTGTGTGTGTGTGTGTGTGTTCACTGCTGTGTGTGTGTTCACTGTGTGTGTGTGTTCACTGTGTGTGTGTGTGTGTGTGTGTGTGTGTTCACTGCTGTGTGTGTGTGTTCACTGCTGTGTGTGTGTTCACTGTGTGTGTGTGTGTGTGTGTGTGTGTGTGTGTGTTCACTGCTGTGTGTGTGTGTTCACGGTGTGTGTGTGTGTGTTCACGGTGTGTGTGTGTTCACTGCTGTGTGTGTGTTCACTGTGTGTGTGTGTGTTCACTGTGTGTGTGTGTGTTCACTGCTGTGTGTGTGTGTTCACGGTGTGTGTGTGTGTTCACGGTGTGTGTGTGTGTGTTCACAGTGTGTGTGTGTGTGTTCACTGCTGTGTGTGTGTGTTCACGGTGTGTGTGTGTGTTCACGGTGTGTGTGTGTTCACTGCTGTGTGTGTGTTCACTGCTGTGTGTGTGTTCACTGTGTGTGTGTGTGTTCACTGCTGTGTGTGTGTGTGTTCACGGTGTGTGTGTGTGTTCACGGTGTGTGTGTGTGTTCACTGCTGTGTGTGTGTTCACTGCTGTGTGTGTTCACTGCTGTGTGTGTGTGTTCACTGCTGTGTGTGTGTGTTCACTGCTGTGTGTTTGTGTTCACTGCTCCGGGTCTGTGTTCACTGCTGTGTGTGTGTGTTCACTGCTCCGGGTGTGTGTTCACTGCTGTGTGTGTGTGTTCACTGCTGTGTGTGTGTTCACTCCTCCGGGTGTGTGTTCACTGCTGTGTGTGTGTGTTCACTGCTGTGTGTGTTCACGGTGTGTGTTCACTGCTGTGTGTGTGTGTTCACTGCTGTGTGTGTGTTCACTGCTGTGTGTGTGTTCACTGCTGTGTGTGTGTGTTCACTGCTGTGTGTGTGTGTTCACTGCTGTGTGTGTGTGTTCACTGCTGTGTGTGTTCACGGTGTGTGTTCACTGCTGTGTGTGTGTTCACTGCTGTGTGTGTGTTCACTGCTGTGTGTGTGTGTGTTCACTGCTGTGTGTGTTCACGGTGTGTGTTCACTGCTGTGTGTGTGTTCACTGCTGTGTGTGTGTTCACTGCTGTGTGTGTGTGTGTTCACTGCTGTGTGTGTGCACGTTGGATGGGTTAAATGCAGAGCACGAATTCAGAGTATGGGTACTCAGGCCGTATGTCACATCACTTTCTTTTCTTTTTCTTCTTTAAAATCTATACCATATTAATATTTGACTTAAAAGCAGTATCTAGCCTACTGAAAACAGTGTAGCTATAATCAAAACGTTCTCATCTTGAGCAGAAAGATAACTAGCTGTTTCAAAGTTTAAGTTCTAGCCATCTAACAACAATTTCTCCAATTATAATTAGGCTTACATTATTATTATTATTATTTTTTTTTAAATGTTCTTCAGAACATTTAAAAGATCAGAAATGTCTTGTCACATCTGGTTTGAACAGTCAGAGTCATAGGTTATAGATGGATAAATAGTAAGAAAAATAACTATATTTGCAGCATTGTTTTTTTTTTTGCTATGGTTTAGTGAAAGTAATCTATAATGTTGTTGCTCACCATGTTTTTGTTGTTGTTCAAATAACTGCGTCATCGCTGCTCTTGAACTTGGCTTTGCCTTATTGGTGCCACATTACACATCTGTTGAGCTTGGCAAGGTGGCACACAAAGTTGAACTACAGCTCGATAACCCTTTATGTAAAAAGTGTAATTAAGTACCATGGAACTGTCTGTTAGAAGTAACCCACAGACATCAAGGGCCTCATTTATAAAATGTTGCATAGAAACCATCCTAAATGTGATCTTATGATCATCTCTCAAGTATGTGTACGTGTGATTCAGAGAAGGAACGTACGAAGAGAAAACACACATCTCTTTCAGATGTGAAATCTATGAATCACAAATGATCTTGAACTTGTGCGCAACTGAATGCTTTCAGCTCTCTGCTTGCAAACGACTCCTAATTAATGCCATTAACATATAAAAGATCACCATTCATCATAATTTAGAACCGCTTTCATTTCCAGAAACCTGCAGTACTGGAACAAGAGAAAGTGTGTAGGTCTGCTCAGACCCTGACGTGATGCTAAGCACTTTTCCACGTCTTTATAAATATGAGCGCTGGCGTGGATTTAAGCGTCCGCACACTCTACGATCAAATCTGAGCGTACACACGCTTTATAAATGAGGCCCCAGGAGAAGATACGGGCCCGACAGGGATTAGTTTTGAGGCACTGCTGAGTCACTCCACAATATAATGAACTTGTTAATGTGTCCCGTTTGCATGTTCTGGCAATACGCTTGTTGTGATGTGTTTGATAGGTCCTTAATCACATGCACTGATATTAACAGACAACAGCAGCTGTAGAGAGTAGTATGTGTAGTCAGATTTTTATAATTTAATTAAAAGCACTTAAATTCTCAGCCCCCTTTGATTGTCTTCTTTCTTCTGTTGTTGGGACGGGCCCGTGACGTGCTTGAATCAGCTGCTGTTGTTTCTTGTTCTGCTTTATGACTTTTCATATTTAGACGATTTGGTTGCTGCTCTTGAGGTCATGAATGATGTATTAAGAAGTGTAGTCATTTTAAGGCTTTATGGTGAAGTCATGTTCAGTGAAGTCGTCATATACATTCCATTGAATATGCATTTGATAATATTATAAAGTAAAAAGCATCACACATTATTTTCTGCATAATTGATGTCATTTTATTTCATTGTATTTGGATACAGCACATGGTAGCACTGCGGCGCTCGACTCGTCACATTCCCACTGCATCCATCACGACCGTCGTCTCTCAGCAGAGCTCAGAGATCTGACTCTGACTACATTTTTATTCTCATTTTAGTGTTTCGATTTACAAATAGAAAGCAGAGGTAAGAAGAAGCTTACTACAATACAGAGATATCCCACAGAGCCGGGAGGGATGGGGACGTGCTTTAGGTCTTTCACAGCTCATCATATAAAGCCATGCACTGCAATTCCACCCGTTTAACTCCAGTCCTTTTTGTAGGAAAATAGAATTTAATGCGTACACAGGCTACATACTCTTACATACATTTGTTGTAAATATTCCTAGTATTTAATTAGATTTTAACCAGGCGTTCGCAGCATGACTTTGATCAGTACAATTCAGGATGCTGTGGCGTATATGAGAGAAGACAAATGAGTAAACTCAAAGCCGTAATTACTGTCTGCAGATCTTCCTACTCATTCTATTATAAAACGTCACAAATGTCTCGCTCTACAGTCTTCAGACGGGTTGGTTGAGAGGTGATGATGTCATCAAACTGCAGGCCCATCATGACATCATCACTGCTCCTCCCAGAGCCCCCCCCCCAAAAAAAATGCATTTAATGAAATTCACAATATAATCATTCAGAAGTCCCATAATAAAATTGCATTTTACTTCTGACCTGTTTTCTAAACTAAAGATCAGATTAAGCATATTAATACCACTAAATCTAATAATAAAGATGTTAAATAAGAAAACATACTGAATAAAAGTTGTAAAAGATGACTTGCATTCAGAATATATGAACCATCAGTTTGGTCTTTTGTAGTTTGTGTCTATTCTCTGCCATTGGCTAGTAACATTGTTCAAGGCCATTTCCTTCAGACTGGAACAGCCCAACTACATCAATTCAACGAATGCCCACATCGGAACAAACAATTGATAACATGAGACAAATGTGTGATAGATTATACTGTATGACTGTTATTGTTAGTAATAATTCACTGTGCAGAATTAGCAATGTTTGAGTGTTAATATTTGCAAGCTGACGGACGGATGACGCAGACACTGGAGCACAGCAGTTCTTGGGGTTTGGCCTCAGCGTTACAGCAGAACAACAGGCACAGCCTCACACTACATCAACTAGCCTAGAACTACATCTCATGCTGTTATTTGCTGCAGGAAATCGTTTTTTGTTGCTGTTTTTTTCTTTTTTCTTTTAAAAATATATGTTAGTGTCAAGATCACAAAATTTGGCTTTAGTGCAGTGGCTGTATGATTTAACGTAATAAATTGCATCAAAAACACCATTAAAAACTCACTTGGGTAACACACTTAGGCAACGATACAAACGATACACGGTTAAAAGCCCTGAACTTTGATTATTAAGACAGAGAGACACGTGGCAGATTATTCATGTTCATACATACTGTTTTATAAAACATGAATTCATAAAGATAAATGCATTACAAGCAAAAAAATAAATAAAATATAATATAAACCAAATATATTAGCCTTTATGAAAAAAACAAATATGATGTATATACATGTATTTCATATATTTAAAAAAAGTAAGAACATAAGAATAAGAATAATACAAAAACAATACTTCAAATAATTGTAACGTTTTGTAATCATGAATGGGAAAAGAATGCCTTCAAACCATAATGAATAAAAAAAGATTTTCGCTTTTCAGCCTTTAAGACCTGACTTCTATTGACTGCAGTGATTTTAGCTGATGTATTCGACATAAGGCATTGTTCAGAGAGGCAGCAAAATCGCTTTGTTTTGGTTAAGTCTGAACAGTTAAAAAAAAAAAAAAGTCAGTCTGCTAAAATCGGTGCGGGCGGCCATTCCTACAGGTCCCATCTTCAAAACAAATCCGATTTGTGTGCCACGTGAACAAGGCCCAAGTCTGCCCTACACTCTTGTAGTAGTGCCTTTTCCCCACTGGTGTCTGTTGTCTATCACACTTTATTCTGCAGAATTTCAGCGAGAGAACTGGAAAAACTTCCAGTGAGAGAGAATTTACAGTCCAAACATCACTTGAAGCAGCGAGGTGAGCATTGTAAACAGTTTTCAGAGCTTGGATGGAATGTTAGAAGCAACTGTCCTGCACATTATTCGTGTCTGTCGGATGCATGTGTTATTATGAGAGAGTGAAGCCGGTGGTGTTTGCGGGTGTCGTTTCTTGCGTCATATAGTAACGACTGTCTGTCCTGAAATCAATATCCTGTCTACCATCAGGGCCCTCATTCAAATGGTCAAGGATGTGTGCATGTGGCGGTGGAGTGTTAGTTTGGCCCCAAGAATCCTGTCACAGACGTGGGAAAGCTAATGCTGGGCGGAGGCATGTTGGGATTGATGGGAGACGTGGCGCCTGAGCTGGCGTGAGTGCCATGACCATTTGGATCTCTGTGTCCGCTGTACTGGCCGATGAAGGAGCCGTCCTCATTAAACTGGATGTCGACACTGTCTCCGTAGTCGGCTAGACTGTCTTTGCTACTGCGCTTGCTCTCGCAGATGGACTGCTGACTGATGGAGCACTTCTCCATATCACTGAAGGAGATACAGAGCAGACGCTTGGATTACAGCCAACCAGGAAATAAGAGCACAGTCACGACACAGTTAGAGAGAGAAAGCTGTTCTTACCTCTCCAGAGATCTGTGTGTGTGTGAGCGTGAGTATGAATGAAAGCAGAGACAAACAATCAGCGTTAGATGTTAGCAGGGTTAAAATTCACCCAAAATCTTTTTTCCCCCTCTACATTGTCGTTATTTTCATTCAAATTAATTGGGATTGCTAGTCAAGGGCTTAACAAACTCATTTTTGTGATAACCTAAAATTTGATCAAAATTGACATTTTTCACTTTTTTGCCGGTAGTTAAAAAATAACCTGTGCGCATTTCGACTTGCCAGCAGGGGGTCTGACACACAGACACACACATACATATGTTTACATTGGGGAAGTAGAGCCACATCCTAACTAAGGGGAGGTGACATATAGATACACATATGCACATATGGACTGAACAAGGGACATTACTACATATACCACTGCAGTAGTTCTTACCTAACCAGGGATGGAACAACTAACAGTGCAGGGATGGGCATAAGAAAACTGTCCAGGGAAAGGCATAGGTTTACAAAAAAGGCAAAGGACTGCCCAAAGATAATCTCATGTATGGGCACCTAGCCTAGCACAATGGCTGACCGAATGGTATGCAACACAATTACTAAGCCTGGAGTTAGGCTCCTCTGCTGAGCGGAGGGGAACTTTCTGGAAGAGTGGAAAAGGGCAAAGGGCACCCTGTAGAGGGCAATGGTGCCGCAAGCAAGACACCGAGCCCGCCCTCCCATCTATTACCTGTTCATACCCAACACACTGGAGGAAACCGGTTTAACCCAGAAACTGTAAAATCTTGCAAAGGTGTTAGGTCTCACCCAGCCTGTAGCTCTACAAATTCTTGCCAGAATAGTGTCGTGCACCAATGCCCAGGAGGAAGCGACACTCCAAGTAGAATGAGCTTATACACCCAAGGGGCATGGCTCGCCCTACCTATGGTAAGCCAAGGTGATGGCATCCACTAGCTAGTGTGCCAACCTCTGTTTGGAGAAAGCCTTTCCCTTCTGCTGACCTCTAAAGCAGACCAAGAACTGATTGAAACTTCTGAACCTCCGGGTGTGTTCCACCATGCGTAAAGTGTGAATGGGACACAGCAGTGCAAGGCCTGGGTCTGTCTCCTCTAGTCGCAGTGCTTGCAAGTTCACCACCGGATCCTGAAGGGAGTGGTGGGAACTTTGGGCACATATCCAGGCTGAGGTCTCAAGATCATGTAAGAATCATCTGGACCGAATTCAAAGCACATTTTGTCAAATGAAAATGCCTGCAGGTCCCTCACCCTCATGATGGAAGTAAACATGATAAGAAGTGCTGTCTGAAGGGACAAGATCTTGAGCTCAACTGACTCGAGCAGCTCAAAAGGAGCCTTCTGTAGTCCAGCAAGGACCGCAGAGAAATTCTAAGAGGGGATGAGGCGCGGTCTTGGAGGATTTAACCTCTAGGCACCTCTCAGGAAACTGACGATCAGAATGTGCTTTCCCGAGGACCATCAATCAGTGCGTCATGATCTGCCGCAATGACGACAACATACACTTTCAAGGTGGAAGGGGACAGCCTCCTCTCCAACCTTTCCTGCTGGAAAGAAAGCACCACACTGATTGGACATCTCTGCGGGGCTTCTTGGCGAGAATAACACCACTCGACAAACATACTACACTTCAGCACATAAGCCTGCCTAGTAGAGGGGGCCATAGCCTGAGTGATAGTATCAATCACTGCCTGTTCAAACCCTTCAGTCTACCATGCCCCATACAGAAGCCACACGTGGAATTTCCAGAGATCTGGACGAAGGTGCCATATAGTGCCCCATCCCTGAGAAAGGAGGTCCTTCGTCAGGGGGATTCACTAGGCAGGTGAGTTGTAACCATCAAGACCTGCTCTTCATTATCCCTGATCTTGCACAGGGTCTCTGTAAGGAAACTCACTGGAGAAAACACGCACTTGCACAGACTCTGGGGCCAGCTACATCTGTGCAGAGAGGGGGCCTCAATCAGGGAAAAAAACAACTGACAATGTCAAGTCAAGTCACCTTTATTTAAATACCGCTTTTAACAATACAGACTGTGTCAATGCAGGTTTACAGTATTAAATAAGAAAATAGTGTGTCAATAATGCAAAAGGACAATAGTAAGCACTCAAATTTTCAGTTAAAGTCAGTTCATCATTGATTGATCAGTGTTGTCTTTATCTAGCTCAGTTCAAATACTATCTGTACAGTCAAGTCGACAGAATTGCTGGAAATTAAGTGAGCTGGGAGGATGTGAGAGTGCATTGGCTGCTCGATTGAGCTCTCCTAGGAAATGAATGGCATGCAGCGATTTAAAAGGAGATGGCGAGCGAGTCATGACAGGCTACAAGAGCATACACCACCTTGATGGTTAGGTGCTTTCGCGCCGCATAATTTTAAGAACTTAGCTCTAGTTGACACTTAGTTCTAGGAGCTAGCCAGCATGATGGTTCCTGGAGAACCAATTTCTCCCTTGTGCTGTTTTCCTGGTGGCTTTCGCACCAGCAGCAGGAACTCTGAAGCAGCCGATAGTGACGTCTTTATTCGTGGCATTTTCAAACATCAGCAACCGCTGAATGGAGGACGCTGCATTCAGAGCTGGTTTTTGATGTGTGTTGTGGGTTTCATGATAACAGGGATGAATGCAAAAAAATCTGATTAAATCTCCTATGACAACTTGCAGTGTTATCATCAAGGCTGAGAAAAGAACAAAACACTGCAGACAACAGGTAAATGCCATTATTGCTGTTTTCCATGTTCCTGGAGTAAGTATGTTTACATGGCTTTTTAAAAATGCTGGGTAGCTGGTGTTTCACATGTTTTTGGCCCATCAGCATACACTGCGTCACTGATACTTTCTATAGAACTGTTTTAGACCCTACTCTGTTTAGGGGAAATAAATAAGCTCCTACTTCAGAGCAGAGATAGTTAGAGTACCCAAAAACTGTACTCAAGTAAAAGTACTTCTAGAAATATTTACTCAAGTAAAAGTAAAAGTAATAGTCTGAATAGTTGAGTGTCTTGAGTAAGAGTAAAAAAGTATTGGATAAAAAAACTACTTAAGTAGTTACTAGTTACTTTGGATCATGTACTGTATATCTATAGTCTATTTTTATTTATATATATATATATATATATATATAAAAAGTTATGTAATGCGTGTGCCAGTCTGTCTGTCTATCTATCTATCTATCTATCTATCTATCTATCTATCTATCTATCTATCTATCTATCTATCTATCTATCTATCTATCTATCTATCTATCTATCTATCTATCTATCTATCTATATACACACACACACACACACACACACACACTTGTTCAAAAGATTTGTAATGTTTTTTAAAAAATTTTTATGTAATTTATTTTCAGTGATGCAAATCAGAATTTTCATCGTTTTAGCTTTCTATTCATCAAAGAATCCTGAACAAAATGTCACAGGTTCCAAAAAATATTAAACCGCAAAACTGTTTCAAATACTGGTAATAAATCAATATATTAGAATCACTTCTGAAGGATCATATGACTCTGAAAACTGGCGTAACAGCTGATGAAATTTCTGATTTGCATCACTGAATTAAATTATATTTCAACGTATATGAATTATGTATTATAGCCTATATGTATATAACCTCTGACACGGAGAAGAGTGAAAACTCCTCACATGACCGGCTACCGGACATCTGAACATAATGAAACAAAAGCACATTGACGGATCTTCTTCCATCTGTTCTGCAAAATGTAAACAAATGTTGCATATATTTCTGCAAGTGTAAATATTGTGAAAATATCAGTATGAATTGTGTCCTCAGTATGCATCAGTATGCATTCCTCCTGGAACAGGCCATGCCGCTGCGCTCAAAGCTCTCGATGTTCTTAAACTTTCTGTTACAACCCTGAGTGAGAACCGCTTCAGGGGCCTCATTTATAAGCGTTGCGTACGCACAAAACCTGCCCTGAAAGAGGCCTACGCCACTTCCTACGCAAAAGGTGGGATTTATAAAAACAAACTTAATGGGAACATTTACGCACCTGCAAGCAAACTCTGACCCATGTGTACAAACTCTTTTTCCAGGAGTGAGAAAATTAATGAAGTTAACAACGATTTTAAACTCCGTTTTCATGTCGATATACACATTTACATTAAAAATCTGCATAATGACTTTACGTAATTTCAGTGCTTATTTACATTATGAGAGTGGAATATTTAAACAAAAATTAGGCTATATGAATTTAGACATATTTGTATTGGATGCGCTTCATCACTTTTCTTGTGTTATGTTTTAATGACAGCGAGGAGTGCTATAGGTGCACAATAATTCATCTTTAAACTGCAGATCTCAGGTTATGAGAATATTTTTAGCAAGAACAATGATGCGCACTTACTTCGATATTATGGCGGACACTGCTGGATACTCGGTGGTCGAACAGTCCATTGTCTGGTTTGAATAGGTCCCAATGATAACCTACTGTACAACCGCAGCTGCACAGAGGTGTTAATGTCGTGTGAAGGCATCTCCACAACATTATGAAAAATACCACTCTATTTGAAGGATACAACTGGAAGCCAAAGGTAAGATTTGCACGTTTCAGAAAACTGTACTTACACTGCAATAAATATAGGCTTTTCTAACAATAGCCAGTGTAAAAGAATGAGATCAAACGGTTATGCATAGTAAAACTAGGCGTTGTAAGCTCCATATATGGTGATTTCTGGGAGGAGTCGGGGTGGAGATGCACGTACCCTGACTGGGATGTATAAGGGAATTTTTGCGCATGTTCTGGCGTAGCATGGTTTTATAAATCTGAAAACTTGTGCATATGCAAAATCGACCTTTTGTGCCTACGTACACTTTTAGATTGAAATCTACGGAGAGTTTTATAAATGAGGCCCCAGATGACTCGGCGCGTGCGGCAGGGAACTGAACTAATCATTCAAACTGATTCGCGAACCGATTCACTGGTTTGATTAAGCCTTTGAACAGAATTGACTCCAAAGAATGAATCATTCGCGAATGGGCATCGCTCATTGCCCAGAGAAAAGTAGACGGCGCATTTGGAATAAATTGAAGCATTTTTAACTTTTATTGCATTAAGATAAAGTAACGAGAGGACCACAGTAACGAAGTAAAAGTACCGTTCTTTCACTAAAAATGTGCTTGAGTAAGAGTAAAAGTACAGATTTTTATATATACTCTAAAAGTATGTTACCCAAAAAATATATTCAAGTAAATGTAACTCGTTAGTAATGAGTTACATTTGCTTGAGTATATTTTCCACCAATAGTTCTAGGAACTTTGAAAAGGTTCCTCCAGTGAAAAAGCACCTGTTGAAGTACTCAACTGTTGCATTGTTGTCCGTCTGGATGAGCATATGCCTGCCTTGAAGCAGCAGATGAAACCGGTGTAAGGCAAGCAGTATCGTTAGCACCCCGATGCAATTGATATACTACTGCAGTTAAGGTCCTGTCCATGAGCCCGAGGATGTGTGCCCGTTGCATACAGTGCCCCAGCCAATTCTGCAGGCATCTGTTGTGACAACATGTCTCAACACTTGTTCTAAGGACACTCGAAGCACAGCAAGCCCCGTTGCACAACAAGGTCTGACCATGGCTGAATAAATGGCAACAGATAGGTGTAATGATCACCCGATGTGTGCCACAGTACCATGCTCATATCGAGCCAGTGCTGAAGCGGTCTCATATGCATCAATCCAAGCGCCGTTAACGTAGCTGTGGATGCCATAGTCCCACTGAAATAAAATTCAGAGGTTCCTGGGGCATGAGTTAGCCCCCTGAATGAATTAGGCAGTTCAGCACTGACTGGGCACGCTCGTTTGTGAGACGCACTGTCAAATAAACTTAATTCTGAGAAAAGAGATGCTCTGCACAGGGATGTTCTTTTCCCAGCTGACCCAAAGCCCCAGGTGGCTGAGGTACCTAAGCACCAAGTACCTGTGCTTGCACAGTAGATCTTGTGAGTAAGCTAATATAAGCCAGTCGTTGAGACAGTTGAGTATCCAAAATTCATAAAATTATGCGTTTCTGTGTCAACATCCCCAGACTCCATACAAGCATCACCAAAGGGACAACTGATGTGCCTGCAGGATTGCCATGGATTGCAGGGGCAGTGCACCTGGCCCACATCACTGTGAGCCTTGGAAGCCAGAGCTGAGGTCAGCTTACAGGCTTTGGATAGGAGTCGTGGATGGTTCCTCCAAATGGCAGTGTTTTGCGAGCAGAGATGTACCACAACCGTGCTCTCCACCTGGGGAACGTCATCATACCCCTTGCCTGTCAAGTCATCAAGGGTAGTAAGGAGGGAAGCGCTCAAGCGTGTAGGGTACCTTCCATGCTTTAGTGAGCTTTTCATGCACTTCCAAGAAGAAAGGCACTGGGGCAGAATGTGGCTGTGAGTCACGTCTAGAGCCCAGATGCCAGTCATTCACTTGCTCTTTTAGTTAGAATGCCTTGAAATGCACCTTAAAACACAGCCTGAGTAGTCTACCAAGTCTTTAACTTATAGCTTTTTAGAGGTGATAAGTTGCTTATACAAGCATTTAGCTCCAAAGTAAAAAGTCGATGCCCATCTTATTTACCTGTATGTACAGGGAGTGGCTTGGCATGCAAATTCCATTCGCCAATACTTATTGGCTGTTTCTTGTACTATTCAGAGGTGATTGGGCTCCCAAGCGAGACCGCAAAATATCAGTTACTGTGACTGACTCTCCATGCACCTGTTCACTTTTAATTAGAGACACATGGAAAGCGGCAAGTCACAGGATTTTTTTGGTGGCAGTGAAGGCGGTGTGCAATATTACTAATAATATTTATAATATTCTAAATAATTTGGCAGTTCTAAATATAATCTTATGCCAAATATAAATTCACTGCTTCTCTGTTTTCTCTCACTTCACACATGATGAAAAGGCATGTGTGTTACATTACTGCATGACTAATAACTAAAATGCAACTAACTATGTCTTTACTTTGTATTTAAAGCAGCACATTACGCTATGCATTAAAAAGTGTCGTGCCACTTGGCAGAGAGCACACATGGCACACACACACACACACACAAGCGCATACATAGAGAGAAAGAGTGAATATATGCATATGTACCATGTCAATCAACCTGTCAATCAAAATTCCAAATAATAAAAAAAGTCATCCAGACAATATCAAAGTTTTTATACAGTGGTGTAATATTTAATGGAAAACCATAATATATATACTCCTGTCTGAAATTTTAATTTATTAACTTTTTAAACTTCTGGACTAAAATAGGCCCCACTCAGGTCATGCATAGAGGAACAGAGAGGGTCAAGGTTTTGGAGAGTGACTATAGACATTTGTTTAAAGCATTTAATGCACCTGCCCTGTCCCAGACATGTGTAGATCATCTTACATTTCATTATAGTTGATAATAGTTGACGAACATGATGCAGGGTAACAACTCAATATAATAGAATGCACCCAATAGTTATATGCCCCTATAAAATTAAAGAGATTGGGGCAAAAATGCCCCTGTATGAGATTTATATCAAATGAAATAGTTAAGCAATATCACATGAGTGATGTTTTTATCCCGAATACCACGAGTGGAAATGCGATACTGATGTTATAAAACAGTGCAGTACATAAGAACCTATTGTTATATTTTAGACACAATAATGTCTATTTTATGTAATAATACATGTTATGAAAATCTACTGTATCTATTATATAATGTTATATGATATAAAAATATATATTACAGTATATCTAATAAAATCTCTCCAGAAATTCTACGTCACTCTCCAGGCCACTGACAGGTTCTGTGAGATTAAACTCTTCCTGGGTTACATAATAATGATTACCACAAAAGGGAAATGTCAGAGCTACTTGTGTAAATACACAATAATGTGACATAAACGGCACTTACTTGTACTCTCCAAACTCTCCATCTTTCATTGTGCGGGCCCCATTGACCTGATCCTCCTCTTTATCTTTCACTGAAATACAATAAATAAATATTACTTTCTAACAAATTGCCAAACAGACTATTCTTATTAAAAATGCCATACATAGGATGCCTCTGATAAGGGGTTGAGTGGGCTCTCCCGAGGAAGAGAAACAGATATATATACATACACACTGAACAAAATTATAAACGCAACACTTTTGTTTTTGCCCCCATTTTTCATGAGCTGAACTCAAAGATCTAAGACTTATTCTATGTACACAAAAGGCCTATTTCTCTCAAATATTGTTCACAAATCTGTCTAAATCTGTGTTAGTGGGCACTTCTCCTTTTCCGAGATAATCCATCCACCTCACAGGTGTGGCATATCAACATGCTGATTAGACAGCATGATTATTGCACATTATTGCCTTAGGCTGGCCACAATAAAAGGCCACTCTAAAATGTGCAGTTTTATCACACAGCACAATGCCACAGATGTCGCAAGTTTTGAGGGAGCGTGCAATTAGCATGCTGACTGCAGGAATGTCCACCAGAGCTGTTTCCCGTGAATTGAATGTTCATTTCTCTACCATAAGCCATCTCCAAAGGCGTTTCAGAGAATTTGGCAGTACATCCAACCGGCCTCACAACCGCAGACCACGTGTAACCACACCAGCCCAGAACCTCCACATCCAGCATCTTCACCTCCAAGATCGTCTGAGACCAGCCACCCGGACAGCTGCTGCAACAATCGGTTTGCATAACCAAAGAATTTCTGCACAAACTGTCAGAAACCATCTCAGGGAAGCTCATCTGCATGCTCGTTGTCCTCATCGGGGTCTCGACCTGACTGCAGTTCGTCGTCGTAACCGAATTGAGTGGGAAAATGCTCACATTCAATGGCGTCTGGGTGTTCAAGGTGTTCTCTTCACAGATGAATCCCGGTTTTCACTGTACAGGGCAGATGGCAGACAGCGTGTATGGTGTCGTGTGGGTGAGCGGTTTGCTGATGTCAACGTTGTGGATCGAGTGGCCCATGGTGGCGGTGGGGTTATGGGCAGGCATATGTTATGGACAGCGAACACAGGTGCATTTTATTGATAGCAGTTTGAACGCACAGAGATACCGTGACGAGATCCTGAGGCCCATTGTTGTGCCATTCATCCACTACCATCACCTCACCTCATGTTGCAGAATGATAATGCACAGCCCCATGTTGCAAGGATCTGTACATAATTCCTGGAAGCTGAAAACATCCCAGTTCTTGCATGGCCAGCATACTCACCGGAGATGTCACCCATTGAGCATGTTTGGGATGCTCTGGATCGGCGTATACGACAGCGTGTTCCAGTTCCTGCCAATATCCAGCAACTTCACACAGCCATTGAAGAGGAGTGAACAACCTGATCAACTCTATGCGAAGGATATGTGTTGCACTGCGTGAGGAAAATGGTGGTCACACCAGATACTGACTGGTTTTCGGACCCCCCCCCCCCCCCCCAATACAGTAAAACTGTCTTTTATTGTGGCCAGCGTAAGGCACACCTGTACAATAAGAGTTAGTGAGAAGTGCTCACTAACACAGATTTAGACAGTTTTTTGAACAATATTTCAGAGAAATAGGCCTTTTGTGTACATAGAAAAATCTTAGATCTTTGAGTTCAGCTCATGAAAAATGGGGGCAAAAACAAAAGTGTTGCGTTTATTATTTTGTCCAGTGTATATATTGTGTGGAGGCATTTTTCAGTATGGTGTAGTGGTTCTTTCTCAATTCTAGTCCTGGGGTACCACTGCTCTGGATCTCCCTTCTAATGAGCTGATGATCGGAATCAGGTGCATTAAAAAAGGAAGACATACAAAATGTGCAGAACAGTTGTGCCCCAGGACTGGAATTGAGAACGTGGTGCAGCGGGTATTAACATTTTTATATCATCAGCAATTGATGCAGCGTTGAGTTCCCATATGAACGTCAAGCATGTACCCTGGTTCCCAGAGAAGAGAACCATATGCTGTGTTGAGTTGCCATACTGCATGTCTGCATCTCTTTCTTCAGACAAATAGAACTCAATGGTGTCTAATGCAGGTGCACTTTTATAGTCACGTCAGTGCGCTGAGTAATGTCACATGACTGCCTCGGCCAACAGAACTGGTGTGTTCCCATAATGCATATATTGCAAAAGTTAAACTACCAATAGCAAATTCTGACCATAATACATTGCAGCGTATTCCTCTACTGTACTTTGCTGAAGTCAAGCAAGCCTGTAACCAAGGTGGTGAGATTTTGGTCTCCTGAGAATGCTGAGATATTGAAAGGCTGTTTTATCTGTGCTCATTGGGAAGCACTGTAAGATCCAAGCATTGACAGGCATAATGAAATCAGGTCTGCGTATGCCAAGTTCTGTGTAGATTCTGTGATACCAGTTAAACAGGTCAAACATTTTCCAACAACAAGCCTTATATCACCAAGGAGGTTAATGAGTGTAAACACACATTCTCTCTCTCTCTCTCTCTCTCTCTCTCTCTCTCTCTCTCACACACACACACACACACACACACACTTGGCTTTTAATCAGAGGGACTCTGAACCTATGAAATAAATGTTCCCAAAGTAGCTTAATCACAAAATAATAGAAACTCATAAGCATTATAGAGATTTAATCGATATTCAAAAAAGTTGTGGTCTAAGGTACGGTGTATAACTATTATAATACCTAAAAGGAAAGATATGGGCTTAATGAGCTTGATTTTTACAGTGTAGGTTTTGATGTTAACTCCTGTGATTCTAATGATGTTCTGGGCGCTGTTATGATTCTGTACTCAATCTTCCAATAATACTGGGTGATGTTATTAAAGTTTTAAAAAGGTCTAGACACTATAAAAGATGTCTGGTCTGGATGGTCTTTCTGCATTTTATCCTGAAAACATTTGCAGAGGAATTAGCCCCTGCACGGGTGGACATTATCCAAATGTATATCAATTGACATATTCCAGATGTTTGAAAAAAAATAAACTTTTATTATACCAGTTCAAGTCCTGAGGTGTATAATGACTGTTGCCCTTAACATGTAATGTGATGCCATGTTTGGAGTGGCTCATGGTGTGGAAGCTTAAAGAAGAGTTTAAGGACTATCTTGATCCCTATCAGAACAAAAGGGGCACTAATAATGCTATCCTGATTATGCAGCATCATATTGTAAAACATCTGGAGGATCCTAATGCTCAGGCCATGTTTTTCTTCCTTGATCTGAGCTCTGCTTTCAATACCATGCAGCCACACCTTATGCTCTCCAAACTTAACATTTTGGCTGTCAATCCAAACAGTATTAAATAGTTCCATTCATTTCTTACCGGTAGGACTCAACAAGTTCATGTGAAGCAGACTATTGCCAAGTGCAGGTCCATTAGTATTGGTGTTCCCCAAGGGTACGTATGTTCACCACTGTTATTTACACTATACACTAATGAGTATAGGAGTCACCATCCTGGGAATATTTTAGAAAACTTTCAAATGATACTGACATTCTTGGTATTCTGTATAAGGACAGGGACTTTCAGCATTATGCTACAGAGATTGCCAATTTAATTGCATGGAGTAAAGAACACAGTCTTTTAATTAATGATTCTACTACCTCCATCTGGTTGATGTTTTCACACCCGAGGTTTAATTACAACTGGGACTAAGTCAAAAACATCAGACCACAGAAGGCTGCTATCATCAAGAACGAGAGACATATAATGATTTTTTTCAGCAAACTGTGGGAGGTGCTTTGTGTGTTACCTGAATACTTTCCTCCCTTGCTCTTCTTGATGTAGCACAGAATGAGCAGCACCAGCAGCAGCAGAACCATGGCGCTGATGAGTCCGATGAACCAGCCCTGAGTCGCAAAGCTGCTGGGCAGCACATGCAGCTCTGAGAAAGAGACAACACGTGTGAAGTGATATTCAGGCAAGTGTGGTGACCCATACTCGGAATTCGTGCTCTGCATTTAACCCATCCAACATGCACGCACACACACACACACACACACACACAGTAGTGAACACACACACACACACACACTGTGAACATACACCCGGAGCAGTGGGCAGCCATTTTATGCTGCAGCGCCCGGGGAGCAGTTGGGGGTTCGGTGTCTTGCTCAAGGGCACCTCAGTCGTGGTATTGAGGGTGGAGAGAGCGCTGGACATTCACTCCCCCCACCTACAATCCCTGCCGGCCGAGACTCAAACCTGCAACCTTTGGATTACAAGTCCGACTCTCTAACCATTAGGCCACGACTTCCCCTGTGAGAGCATGGAACAAATGAAACAATCCAGAGATGGTTGTTACTAGCCTGTACCTGGTCCAGCTGTTTTGAATTCCCAGGAGTTGTTTCCGGGCAGGATCCGTAGGTGGTACTGAATGCCTGGAGACAGACCCTGCAGCTGATAGAATGCCTGCGAGGAGTTGACCTTCTCCGACTCTTCCCATTCACCACCCACTACCAGACACACAAACAACATCATCATTGATGAGTTCAGCATGAATAGCATACATTTTTTTTCAGGTTTTCTCATGGGGGGGGGCATTTGGCCAAAACCTGTACCTCCAACCCACACAAATCAGTACTGATCAGTACACCTACACCGTAACGTCGATCATACCAATAAATTCAGCCAAATTACCATTTGTCATTAAAAAGCTTTAATTTGTCATATTTTACTGATAAATTAGAATCCCGCTATGTGAGCCTTTGAGCATAGTGGCCAAAAAATCCAACATTTTGCCTTTTATCTAACTATAATATCAACATCCAACTTGCTTAAAATCTCTACATTTCAATGCAAAAGAATTGAAGACACTTCAATGGCATGTATTTTTCCCTATTTTTGCTCATCCTATGACATCCTATGAATGGTGTGCCTAATTTGGCCCACATACCCTGGTTTAGGCATCTTTACTATAGAGGATACACATTTATATATGACCCTACAGCACAAAAGCAGTCATGAGTAACACAGGTATATTTGTAGCAATAGCCAACAATACATTGTATGGATCAAAATTATACATTTTTCTTTTATGCCAAAAATCATTAGGATATTAAATAAAGATCATGTTCCATGAAGATATTTTGTAAATTTCCTACCGTAACTGTTTCAAAACTTAATATTTGATTAGTAATAGGCATTGCTAAGAACTTCATTTGGACAACTTTAAAGGTGATTTTCTCAATATTTAGATTTTTTCACCATCAGATTCCAGATTTTCAAATACTTCTATCTCAGCCTATGTCCTATCCTAACAAACCATACATCAATGGAAATCGTTTTTATTCAGCTTTCAGATGATGCATAAATCTCAATCAATTAAATTCAATAAAAAAAGACCCTTATGACTGGTTTTGTGGTACAGGGTCACATATATCTCTTTATATATAAATATGCTATATTTAGATTTTAGATACATTTTAGAGTTCATCCGAACATGAAAAAAATATACACTAGCTATAAATACAAATTATGATTACAGACTTTCATCGCTAATGTTTGATGATGGTGATCAACAACATCAATGATGATACTATGACAGAGGGAAAACGAACTATGTTTCATTCCTCCAGGGTTCAGGAAAAGTAGATCAAAGTTGATCAGACTCTCACCACTTTTTTTCAGGTAACGGAAGAAAAAGGCAATGTTACGCTGTCTTTCTCCTGGCAACCAACTGACGTTAACCGATGTTTGTCCAGCTTCAATGTTGATTGCAGATGGTGGTTCTGCAGAGGGAACAGGTAGATAATACAGTATTGTAGATCAGAAAAGATTATATTGTGTACTGTAATACACTAAACTGAGAATGCTGGAATTTTGACTGCAGTTTCACCTCCATCCAACAAGGTGGCACCCTCCATTTCTATAGGCTCCCCATCACCAGCAGCGGTGAGTGCTCTGAGTTTGAAGTGGTATTGGATCTGAGGATTCAGACCCTTCAGTGTGAACTCAGTTTCAAGGGGGAGGTTGATGGATTCCACCAGTTGTGCGCTCGAAATTCCAGGCGCAGCTAAACAGAGGACAGAACAGAAACCCATCAGAATTAATAAGACTTCACATATAATAAAACTGATAACTTGTTCTTAAATACATTAAAAATCACCGATAGGCAGTGTTGGGGGGGGGGGGGGGGGGGGGTAATACATTACAAGTAACGTGAGTTATGTAATCAGATTTTTTTTTTCATCTCTGGTGTGTTGCCATGCTGAGAGAAATGGGGAGTAAGCGCAGAGGCACTGTGAGCGCTGTGTGAACATGATGTTACTGTAATTCTACTGTAGACTAAATGTTATGGAAGCAAAATAATGCCAATAGTTTTTGAAACATAAAGCATGCTGAATTCTACAAATCGAAAAAAAAGATGCATTGCAATTAACAGTGCTTGCATTTTAATGCCTTGTATTTCAAGGGCTTGCATTTTTAAGTCCTGAAATTTAACAGTTGTTTATTTAAGCTGTGAATATTTCAATTCTAAATATTTCACACACATTTTCATAATTAAAAATTCAATAATTCATATTCACCTTACAGAATTCACTTCCAAAATATTCAGTCTGTTTAAAAATGCGATGTATAATATTCGACAGGCAAATTTCGGTCATTTTATTTCACTTTCCAAATTCGCTGCCACAAATTCAGTGGTTAAAATTCGGCAGAAAATTCGGCGTTGCACATCCGGGACCCGCAGGAATAGCAGTAGAGCACCGATGCATGATCTCCAGCTGATCAGCCGCTCACCAGCAGGTGGCGCAATCGGCTTTTGATGAAGGCCATTCATTCACAAAAACTGATTTGCAGAAATGGAGCAAGTGCTAAGTAGAAGTTTTGATGATTTTTTAATTCTTTATTTCGGTTGCTTAGTTTCTGTAACTTTGTATCATGGCTTGTGTGACTGTGCTGTAATACTGGGGTTCCCGTCACACTCCAGCATTCCCCGATGACGCGTAACCGCCTCAGTGATATAACTAATACAGTGATACAAGACCTCAGATCTCAGAACACACTTTACTGATGATTATGCCAACTATATTCAGGCAAGCAGATGTGGAATATGAACTAACGTGCAAGGTTTCACGCTGTTTCCCTCAGAAATTGGTTAAAGAAAACACGTAGCAATGACAGCTATTATTAGGCTTGTTTGAGATCAAAGGCGGATATCGCGTTATTCTCACTCATGTGCTGCTGATAAACGTGATATAATTTCAGTTCTGTTGTTTTTATATGTATATAGATATGATGAACAAGACACTCAAAGTGCTTGCTATTCAATCCCATACGAAAGAAAGGCGTATTTATCCTCCATTTCTACTTTAATACAAATTTTTATAGAAATATGACAACAATAACATCTCACACAGAGATCGCACTGTCATAGTGTTTGGGAATATTCAAGAATAATTTAAAATACACAATCACAAGAAATCAGATAAAAAAATAAAATAAATAAAACATTTTAGCAGGAACGCAGCATCACAGTTGCGTGAACAAATGAGCTGTGTCTCAGTCAGTGGTTTCCCATCATGCTCTTGAGCACAGTCGTTGGAGAGCAATCCGACAGCCGCCTCGTCGGCACTTCAGCATGACATCAGAACAAGGCGGAGTAACTCGGACACTTTTTATTTATTTATTTTAAAATGTGTTTATGATAACTATTATTTATTTGTTTTTCTCTTTATATTTCTTTTTTGTTATTACTATTATTTAGGTATTTACTGTTTTGTATTCTGGCTGTGTATGTATTTTATTGCTTTGACTATTTCCCCTGTGAATGTTATACGTTTAATAATAAAAAAAATAAAAGTAAAACAAACTCGGACACTTTTCTAACTGGCATGCATCTCGTGGTGATCAATGGTGATGCAGATTTTGCTTTATAATTTGTTACTTTATATTATGTACATTTAAGCAGATGAGCCTAGAATATAAGCCCCACAACCAACAAGTTTCACCAAACTTTTTTTCTCCCACAGAAAACCAAGCGCGGTAGTTTTAGGTTTGATATTCGCCTAGGCTGCTTTAGGGACCGTCTGCACATTTATCTCACAGTACAAAATTAAGTAATAATTTATTTAATTTAAATGTAATTATTACATTTCAATAATTTATTCCAATTATTATTTATTCAAACATGTTTACAGTAAATGAATAATTTACTCAAACTGACTAAATAAATATTGCAAGTATCTCACCTTAGACAATACTTTCCCTAAGTATGTACCCTACACAAATATTTAAGAAAAAATTACAGTAATTCACCAAAATGTAATTTTCCTGCTCCAAATGTTGTATGTTACTAGTAACCAGACTGACTCACTGCACTTGACATTTTGCCAACATCTTCCTCACTGTAGCAGTATATAATTGTTCTTAAGAAATTACTGTAATTCACAAAGCTTTTTTTTTTTTTTGTATAAAATGTTGATGTACTTTATGTACATTAAGTGAGGTATTAGCACAATTTCACCTATAGTAAGTCAGTCTAGTCACTAGGAATGTACTACAAACTTTGGACTACAACCTTTGGAACATGAACAATTCCTTTTTTGGGTTCTTACTGATTTTTTTTTTTTGTTTGTGTTTTAAATAATTGTAAATTGTACATACAGTAAGGGAGATATTGGCAAAATGTCAACCCACTACAACCTGTGGAACATGAAAAACCCTTATGTAGTTTTTTCAAAAAATATATTTGTGTACTGTTCATACCATAAGGGAGATATTGGCAAAATCTAACCTGTAGTAAGCCAGTTTTGTACCTAGCAACGTACTACTGTTGGAACATGAGAAAAAAAAATAAAAATCTTTCAGGGATTTATTTTATATGTTAATAATTGTGTAATGTACATATATAAAAAGGGCGGTATTGGCACAATCTCATCTGTAGTAAATCATTATGAGCAATACAAGCTTTACAGTTTGAAAGCGTGTTATTTTAAATGTTAAGACATTTTAATTTAAATACATTGGACGTTTTAACCCAGTCGGTGGTATTGTCAGACGGCCCCTTACGTGCGAAAGCACGTCAATGCTTTCTCCGGTTTACATTTGCAGCAACAATACACCTAGGCGGTTTTGAACTCCTTTTTTATGTCGATATAAAGTGGTTGCTTACTGTTAAAACTAATCGTGGTATTGATATATTTGTAGGACTGTCAACTCTATAGATCAGTGGTAAGGGAAAGCAATGAAAATGCAGCACGTTGCGTTCTTCTGACCTCATTTGCTTGCCTGAATATAGTTGGCATAATCATCAGTAAAGTGTGTTCTGAGATCTGAGGTCTTGTATCACTGTATTAGTTATATCACTGAGGCGGTTACGCGTCATCGGGGAATGCTGGAGTGTGACGGGAACCCCAGTATTACAGCACAGTCACACAAGCCATGATACAAAGTTACAGAAACTAAGCAACCGAAATAAAGAATTAAAAAATCATCAAAACTTCTACTTAGCACTTGCTCCATTTCTGCAAATCAGTTTTTGTGAATGAATGGCCTTCATCAAAAGCCGATTGCGCCACCTGCTGGTGAGCGGCTGATCAGCTGGAGATCATGCATCGGTGCTCTACTGCTATTCCTGCGGGTCCCGGATGTGCAACGCCGAATTTTCTGCCGAATTTTAACCACTGAATTTGTGGCAGCGAATTTGGAAAGTGAAATAAAATGACCGAAATTTGCCTGTCGAATATTATACATCGCATTTTTAAACAGACTGAATATTTTGGAAGTGAATTCTGTAAGGTGAATATGAATTATTGAATTTTTAATTATGAAAATGTGTGTGAAATATTTAGAATTGAAATATTCACAGCTTAAATAAACAACTGTTAAATTTCAGGACTTAAAAATGCAAGCCCTGGAAATACAAGGCATTAAAATGCAAGCACTGTTAATTGCAATGCATCTTTTTTTTCGATTTGTGGAATTCAGCATGCTTTATGTTTCAAAAACTATTGGCATTATTCTGCTTCCATAAAATGTCAACATGCATTAATTCATCTTACTGCACAAAAACAGATTAATAAAATTGAAACAAAAAAAAACATTCCAAACTCAAAATATGATGCAAACCTGCAATGTATATGTTAAATAGCATACATATCAACAAGTGTTTTTGCTGCTGACCTTCGATCATCCAATTCAACCATACTAATAAGCAAAAATGACTTCAGATAAACTAAACATTTGTGCTTCATTTTTTATTGCTGAAGAATGTTGAACTTTCTTCTCCTGTGTTCTACTATACAGACGTAAATTTACTTTTCCCTCAGCCTGAGGCTTATTCATTTCAGTTTTGGTGCAAAAGTGCTTTTACGTTTGCCAAAAATAGAACTTTTTATATTAAAAACAAACAGGCAAGCCCCCAGGTTTAAAAAGAAATGCATAGGTAATGAAAAATGTAGCGCAAAAGTAAATTAACACAATTCTTTCTATAAAAAGTAACTAAAGTAATTAGTTACTTTTTTTTAGGGAGTAATGCATTATTTTAATGCATTAGTATTAAAATGAACTTTTCCTAACACTGCTGATAGGCAGATATAAGCATACAGTCGGGAAAATAATTATTTGATCCCCTGCTGATTTTGTAACTTTGCCCACTTAAAAAAAGAAGGGTTTATCATTTTTATGGTATGTTTATTTTAACTGATAGAGACAGAATATCAAACAAAATGAAGAAAAAAAAACTGTTCACAAATGTTAAAAAAGATTACATTTTAGTAAGTCAAATAAGTATTTGATCCCCAAGCAAAACATGACTTAGTCAAGTCACCTTTATTTATATAGCGCTTTTAACAATGTATATTGTGTCAAAGGAACTGCACAATATCAAAAAAGGAAAATAGTGTGTCAATAATGTAAAATGAAAAGATTAAAAAAAGATTTTCAGTTAAAGGCATTTCATTATTGAATTCAGTGATGTCATCATCCAGCTCAGTTCAGTTTAAATAGTGTCTTTGCAATCAGGTCGACGATATCACTGGAAATGAAGTACTTGGTAATCACAGAGGTCAGATGTTTCTTGTGGGTGGCCACCAGGTTTGCACACATCTCAGGAGGGATTTTGTCCCACTCCTCTTTGCAGATCCTCTCCAAGTCATCAAGGTTTCGAGGCTGACATTTGACAACTCGAACCTTCAGCTCCCTCCACAGATTTTCTATGGGATTAAGGTCTGGAGACTGGCTAGGCCACTCCAGGACCTTAATGTGCTTCTTCTTGAGCCACTGCTTTGTTGGTTTGGCCGTGTGTTTCGGGTCACTGTCATGCTGGAAGACCCATCCATGACCCATTTTCAGTGCCCTGGCTGAGGGAAGGAGGTTCTGACCTAATATTTTATTGAGTTGATGCCAAAGAGCTGGATTTTGGTCTCATCTGACCACACTCTCACCCAGTTCTCCTCTGAATGATTGGTAAACTTCAGACGGGCTGTACATGTGCTTTCTTGAGCAGGGGGAGCTTGCGGGTGCTGCAAGATTTCTGTCCTTCACGGCGTAGTGTGTTACCAATTGTTTTCTTGGTGACTATGGTCCCAGCTGCCTTGAGATCATTGACAAGATCCTCTTGTGTAGTTCTGGGCTGATTCCTCACCGTTCTCATGATCATTGACACTCCACAAGGTGAGATCTTGCATGGAGCTCCAGACCGAGAGAGATTGACAGTTATTTTGTGTTTCTTCCATTTGTGAATAATTGCAACAACTGTTGTCACCTTCTCACCAAGCTGCTTGGCGATGGTCTTGTAGCCCATTCTAGCCTTGTGTAGGTCTACAATCCTGTCCCTGATATCCTTGGGCAGCTCTTTGGTCTTGGCCATGGTAGTGGAGAGTTTGGAATGGAAGATACAGATTCTATGGACAGGTGTCTTTTATACACACAACGAGCTGAAATTAGGAGTATCTTCTTAAAGTGACAGGACTAATCTGTGTTCCACATGTGCACATAACCAATCGGTGAGAGCCAAAATTCCTGCTGGTTGGTAGGGGATCAAATAATTATTTGACTATGTCACGAATCTGGTCCATGCTCTCCCAATTAACCACCACTAGAGGTCACCCGTTCACCACTATGGCTTTTTCACTCACAACACTTTGGACTCCATTTCCCACAATCCATTGCACTGACGACATGCACAGCTGTTCACTATCTCGCCCACACCTGATTATCATTTCACAATCACCATCACTCACTATTTAAGCCTGGGACTTGCTCTTGCTCACTGCCGAGTATTGTTAGCGTTTATCACTCACCCAGCGATAGCTACTTTACAGAGCCATTGTTATAGTCCTAGTCTTGCCTTGTTTATCTTGTTGTGTCTGACCCTGCCCGTGTTTCCTGGATTAACCCGTCGCCTTGCCGTTTGGACTCTGTTTGCTCTGTCTTGCCCTTGCCATAACTGTTTGCCGACCATGTTTCACAATAAAGCTTTGCATATGGATCCGCACGTCTCACGTCTCGTCAGCCCCGTAACAGACTTACTAAAATGTAAATATTTTTTTACCATTTATATGCTGCTTTTTTCTGGATTTTTTGTTTGATATTCTGTCTCTATCAGTTAAAATAAACATACCATAAAAATTATAAACGCTGCTTTTTTTTAAGTGGGCAAACTTACAAAATCAGCAGGGGATCAAATAATTATTTTCCCCACTGTATCTCCAAGGTAAACAAGCTGTTCTCATGTGTGCTATTTATCAATTTAAGGTAAATACCATCCGTTTGTAAACTACTGACTGTGCTCTGGCTTGGAATCATCGATCACACTGAACTCAAACTTCACTAACAGTCGGTATAATCTATCGATGTATCAGCTGTAACCGAAACAATTGCAGAACTTAATTCATTGATACTGTATTATTTTTTTGCTGCTTAAATGATCTGTATTTATAATGGTTGATTCCTGCCAATTCTCACTGGTTGAAGCTGTTTCAAAGCTATCTATATTATATAAAGTGCTAGTAAACTTGAAATAAATAATCCTGAGTTGACCCACGTTCATAGTACTGTAGCAGGTAGCCTATGAGCACTCCGTTGGGTTTGTCTGGAGCTTCCCAGCGCAGGGTGATCTCTGTCTCAGAAGGGCTCTCGAAGGTCAAGAATGAAACTGGTCCTGGAGCTGGATGCCAGAAGAGCACAAGTTCAGAGGATCTAAATCCACATTCTTATAGAGGTTTTCACATGCGCTATAAAAAGTGACCTTACCGCCCTCTGGAGTGCTAAAGTGATACGCCTTCGAATGCGGACCTTCACCTTTGCTGTTGAAAGGTGCAACTGTCAGAGTATAGTTCGAGTAAAACTGCAAGTTGCTGACGACCATCTCCACCTTTTTTCCATGAACCACAATCACTCTGTTCCTGTCCGCTGCTGGTTCTTGCATTGGCAGGCCTCTTCGGCTGTGAGTTCTGGGGCTTTCCTTTCTCAGATGGATCTCGAAAGAGAGAGAGAGAGCGAGAGAAAAAAACAGCTATGAGAATCAGCAGCCCCTCTAGAATTTTTTATGTTCTGGGAATGTTTTCAGCAGCATGTTTTATTTTTGTTCCCAGAATGTTCTGCTAAAAGGTAGGATAACATTCTCTAAAAACATTCTAAAAATGTTTATTATGTTATGGTAACATTATCCCCTAACATTCTAATAAAGATTTTAGCGGGAAGTTTCCCATTGCACTAGATGTGGACTTGTGGATGTAAATTTTTGGTTGAAATTGAAAACCCAACCTACGCTTGATGTCAACGTCCATTGTCATTAAATAATTCCAAAAAAGCAACATTACCAGCTTCACTTATTATAAACCAGATTGGCTTTATTTTTGTCATACAATTACAAAAGTTCTTATTAAGATTAACAGATGTTTAGATGTTGACTAAAGTTTGTTATAGCAAAAACAACAAGAGAAAATGTGATTAGCTGATGATCAACTGATCTCATTTAGAGTCTAATCTATGCTATTAATTTCATGTTAGTGACTACAGCAATGCATTTCAACAGCATGAGATCCTGCAGTGCTTTAATCAGATAATCTGTATTTATATCTGTAATTTTAAAAACACACTGTTCATGAATCATTTTGAACTACTGATTGTTTAGGCACACACAGACATCAAGAGTCAGGTTATGAATCTCAACAATGGTGACATGCTTCATGCTGCAATGCATTCTGGGTGCATCATACAATACTCATCCATGGCTCGCAGAATGCATTGCGGCATGAAGCATGTCACCATTGTTGAGATTCATAACCTGACTCTTGAAATTTGTGTGTCTTTATACCAATTTTTTTTTATTTATTTAATGCTTGAAGAGATCTTATTAAAACACTGCTGGATCTCAGTCTGAAGAACCACTGAGTGACTGTAATAAATAATGTTCAACTTGTGGAAAAAATCAGAAAAACAGATCGCTACATAATGATTAGCTTTATCATCAGCAAATAACCAGTATTATCTAATCACATTTTTTTGCTGTTTTGCCATAACAAACATAGCTATCACAGCTAGAGAAAAAACACTGAGAAGTCAAGAGTCAAACTGCCCAGCTAAAGGAAACACTGATCACAATAATCAAACCAAACTATTACTTTTAAACCGACATCAACATCTAAACCTCTGTTAATATCATAAGACATTTTGTACATATATGACAGAAATAAAGTCAACCTGGTTTATAACAGGGAAGCTTGAAACTGGAAGCTGTTTTTGGAGTTATTTAATAAAGTTGGAGTTTCATCAAACAAAGTTTGGGTTTTACTTTCAACCAAAATTTGAAAGCAACATTTGAGTCCACATCCAATGTTAGGGGATAATGTTCTAATAATGTTATCAATAAAAATGATTACAGAATGTTTCTAGAAAATGTTATCCTATATTTTAGGAGAAAATTCTGGGAACTAAAATAAAACTTGCCACTGAAAACATTCCCAGAATTTAAGATAAAGTTCTCAGAACATTCTTAGAACAACAACATTTCTAGCTGGGAGCCAAGTGCAGAAATTATAAATTATGGTTTATAGATCATGTACCTTGTAGCCGAGTAAGTTTCCACGGACAGATTCAATTCTGACTGGACTCCATCTTACCAGGACAGCGGTTTTGTTCAGCTCAGTCACTGCCACCTCTGAAGGAGCATCCAGAGGTACTGTGAGAGATTGAGAGACATTTCTATGAAACTGTCAAAAGATTTTTAAAAATAAACAGAAAAATACTTTTTCTAGAAATGCTGGGCTAAGATAAAGCAAAGCACAGGGTAAAACTGAAGCAGGAAATGTTTGAGAACGCACAGTCTTCCCCCGAGTGGCCGATGTTAGCATCTGGTTCTGGTCCTGTGCCAAGCTCATTGACTGCCTGAACTTTAATCTCAAAGGGGATGAAGGTCCCACTGACGTTCACAATGAACGGAGGATTTGAGGCGCTGCTTTCATTCCAATGTGGACTCCTGCCTGAAGCTTGACGCCAGTAGATCTTGTACTTAAAACCTGGTCCGTTAAAGTGTTGGCGCTCCAGTTCCTTTCGAATGTAAAAAAGTAAAAAAAAAGAGATTAATCGTAACAATTGCATCAAAGACATCTTCTCTTCTCGTCTTCGTGTAATATGGCTTTCTCTTTTGGAGAAGACTCCTGGAGAGCGACCATCCTGCAGACTTCAGCTCAAACGCCTGTCTGTAATGATCCACACTGAACACCTGGATGAGCTGTCTCAGGTGTGTTTGATTGGAGTTGAGCTGAGATCTGCAGAATGGCAGCTCACCAGGAGCAGCGCTGGAGATCGTTAATCACCTGCCATGTGATGACCATAGTGTTTGGATCAGCAGACACCGTTGTTACATTCTCTGGGTTCATGTCAGGTTCTGTGTGCAAGCGAGATCATTAATACAATAAGGCTTTTTCTTCTTTTTTTAAAGATTTATTATAGAGTTTTTTTGCTTTATTGTGATAGGCCAGTTATTAGACAGGAAGTGAAGTGGGAGAGAGAGGGGGATGAGATTGGGAAAGGTCAGTGAGCCTCAGGACTCAAACTCGGGACATTTATATGTTCAGCGCGCTGCCCGTGAGACTTCTGGCGCTGACACAATATAGCTTTTTTTAAATTAACAAATTTCTACCAATTTATAAATCACCACCTTGTAAAATAAATTTTCTCATGAGATTGGGATGAAACGTCTTAGGTTATGTATGTAACCCCAGTTCCTCGAAGGAACGAGACGCTGCGTCAGGAGACGCTTTGGGGAATGCCTACAGCGTAACCGGCTCTGAATACCAATGAAATCTGTTCAATAGATGGGAGGGGCGTCACGGGCGAAGTGACGTAATAACCAGCTGGTATAAAAGCATGTGCGGTGAAACCGGCGTCAGCTTCAAGATTGAAGCAAGCGCTAGCAGGGATGCCGGAAGTGTGACCTCGCGACGCAGCGTCTCGTTCCTTCGAGGAACTGGGGTTACATACGTAACCTAAGACGTTCCTCTTCAGGAACTCGAGCTGCGTCAGGAGACGCTTTGGGGAACGTGATACCCAAAGCACCAGACTTCCAAGTCCCTGCCCTGTGTGTATCCATACGGGGAGAGACAGCTAGGGCAAGAGAACGGAAGAGACTGGAGTGGCTCGCATGTCCAGGCCATAAAATCTGACAAAGGTCAGGGGCGTGGACCATCCCGCAGCGTTGCAGATGTCCTGGATAGGGACACCTGCGAGAAAGGCCTGGAGGCTGCCACACTCCTCGTGGAATGTGCTCTGACTCCCATGGGCGAGGGGAGGTCAGAAGACTCATAGGCCATCTGAATGGCATCCACAATCCACAGACTCAGGGTCTGCCTCAGTGCACCATGGAGGAAACGTGTAACTAGGGGTTGCCTGCCCACTGTCAGTCCACCAAGAGGGGTGTGGTAAACCGAGATTGCCGCCACATAGACCTTCAAGGTGGAGTGAGCTAACCCTGCGGAGAGTCGAGCCTGCAGGAACTCCAGCACTATACCAACCGGGCAGTTAACTGGGTCGAGCTGGCGATCTCTGCACGTGAAGTGAAGAGTCTCCACTTCAGGGCGTACAGTCTCCTCGTAGAGGGAGCTCTGGATTGGAGAATGGTCTCAACAACCTCGGTTGAGAGACCGGAAGCTATGAGCTGTGCCCCCTCAGGGGCCACACCCACAGCTTCTACAACGGGCGGGGGTGCACAAGGGTGCCTCCTGCCTGTGAGAGGAGATCTCTCCTGACTGGAATCTCCCATGGAGTGCCGTCGAGGAGGGAAATCAGGTCCGAGAACCATACTTGGCCCGGCCAGAACGGGGCTACTAATAGCAGACGGAGTCCGTCCCGGCGCATTATCTCCAGAACTCCGGGGAGCAGAGCGATCGGGGGAAAGGCATACAGACGAAGCCTCGACCACGTCTGTACCATGGCATACAGCCCCAGCGTAGCTGGATGACGTAGAGAGTACCAGAGGGGACATTGAGCTCTTTCTTGAATAGCGAAGAGGTCCACCTGAGCCTGGCCAAACACTCTCCAGATCTGCTTCACCACCTCGGTGTGAAGCATCCATTCCCCGGATAACAGCCCCTGCCTCGACAGGGTGTCTGCTCCCACATTGAGATGCCCAGGCATGTAAACAGCTCTCAATGAAAGGAGTCTGCCCTGGGCCCACACAAGGATCTGGTGTGCCAACCTGTACAGGGGCCACAACCGCAGACCTCCTTGGTGGTTGATGCCTCGGTGCGAACTAACACATGGTGACCTCTCAGGTCTGGGAGAAAGTATTTCAGAGCCTGAAACACGGCCAGCATGTCGAGCCTGTTGATGTGCCAGGCGAGATGATGACCTCGCCACCGACCGTGGGCAGGGTGGCCACTCATGACCGCTCCCCAAACGGTGAGGGATGCGTCCGGTCTTGAGCCACCATTGTAGGGGTCTCATGTACAGCAGGCCAATAGGTAACATGTTGGACGCAGCCACCATCAGACCCAGCAGTCTCTGAAACTGCTTGACAGTGAGTGACTGGCCTTCTCTCACTTTCCTGACTTCCGTGAGGATCGACTCGATCCGAGCAGGAGACATACGTGCCTGCATCGTGGTCGAATCCCACACCAGACCAAGATATGGTTCTCTGCTGGTGGTGTCCTCGTGGGTCCAGGAAGGGCGCGTCGAGTAGGAGGACTGCCGCACCCGTTAGACGGCTGACGGGCCAGGATGCCGGGCCGTCGAGTCCCCCAGAAGCTCGGGGGGCCTAGGAGTAGGATGTCGCCGCTGGCAGAAGCCGCCGCCACTCGCTCCCGGACCCGAGAGGGGAGCGCGTGCGGCCACCGGACTCCGCCCCTTCCCTGGACCCTTCCCTCCTGAACACTGCCCTCCTTCACAAGCCCCGTAGCACAACGAGGACATCAGATCCCCCTGTTTATTTTGGGACACTTTTTCCCCCTTTGGACACTTTATTTTAATATTTTTTGTTTAATAAAAACCTCTCCGAGTCCTGACGCCACGCCCACTGTGTCTGTCGTTTGCTCCTCCTCCGCTCTGCCAACCCTCCGCTCTGATTGAGCGAGAATCAACCAATCGTCAATATAATTGAGTATGCGGACGCCCCGTAGCCGCAGCAGAGCTAACGCGGCGTCCACACACTTTGTGAAAGTGCGGGGTGAGAGTGCTAGGCCGAAGGGAAGTACCCGATACTGGTAAGCTTCACCCCCGAAAGCAAACCTCAGGAACTTCCTGTGAGAGGGAAGGATGGAGACGTGGAAGTATGCGTCTTTTAGATCGATCGCGACAAACCAGTCCTCGGACCTGATTTGAGACGCGACCTGCCTGAGCATGAGCATCTTGAACTTCAGTCTGCTGACTGAGTGGTTCAGATGCCGCAGATCTAAAATGGGACGCAACCCTCCATCCTTCTTTGGAACTATGAAGTACCGGCTGTAGAACCCGGACTCTCTCGCGCGAGGAGGAACCACCTCGATGGCCTCCTTCCTTAAGAGAGTATGTACCTCCTGTTCCATTACCAGAGCCTGCTCAGGGCCCACTAACGTGGAAATCACCCCGTTGAACTGAGGCGGACGAGAATCGAACTGGATTCTGTAGCCTCCTTCTACAGTGCGCAGGACCCATCGAGACACATTGGGCAGTAGTTTCCACGCTGCAAAATAGTCTACTAAGGGAACCAGTCTCTCGAGACTGGCCTCTGGTGTAGTCAGAGCGGCTAGTTTGGTGCCCTGAAGCGGCACACCGGCAGGCAACGGCCAAACCAGCTGCTCTAGAAACCCCCGAAGGGGTGGCGAGCATCTCAGCTCCGCTATGGTATGGGGCGGAAGAGACTGAGATGTGTGCTTGCTGGAGACCGCTGTGCCTTGAAGCACCGCAAGTGGCAGGGTTGGCAGAATGATCTCCTGAGGGTGCTGGGGGGGTGACGATCGCTGTGTACTGCAGCGATTGTCGCTCTACCCCAGCGGGGGCTACCCTTATAAGCCCTGGTCCACCACCATCAGCGCCTCTTGGTCGAAGACCTCTTTGCCTGAAGCATGGTCCGCAGATCCTGCTTAGGTTGAGAGGTCTTCGGCCGCGCACCCTTCTTTCCACCCCGCTTACGAGGAGGCGCACGGGTGGCCACGCTCTCCTTCTGCGCCTCCCTATGCGAGGAGCCAGCACGCGGCAGGGGCTGCTCTCGCCCAGCAGCCCTGAGAGCTAGAGAGCGGCGAGGGAGAAACCTCTGGAACGCCGGAGAAGAGAAGAGAAGAGGGCCTTTCGGGAACGAAGCACACGCAGAGGAAAACCCTCACAGTGCGGGCAATCAGCCCCCTCGAGGGCTGCCTCCACGTGTCTCGCTCCCAAGCAAAGCACACACAAGCTGTGTGCATTCTCCGCACACAAATAACGTTTGCATGGAGGAACACACACACTGTAAAACCCAACAAGTTAGGGTGACTCAAACTGTTTGAGTAAACTGATTGCCTTAAAAACCCGACAAGTTAAGCTAACTCAAACCGTTTGATGAAACTAATTACCTTAAACCGTTTAAGTTTTGTAAAACTAACAATTATGAGTGCTCTGAACTTATTTCAGTTGAGTTCACTAAAAGAAGATATATCCGACAAGTCACGGTAACTCAAACTGTTTGAAAAAACCAATTGCCTTAAAAACCCAAGTTAGGTTAACTCAAACCGTTTGAGGAAACTTATTACCTTAAACCATTTAAGTTTCTTAAAACTAACAATTATAAGTACTCTGAAATTATTTCAGTTGAGTTCACTAAGTAATTAAGTGATTAATTAAGTGCTGATTGAGCATTAGTGATGAACACCTGCTGTTAATAACCAGAATCACTGACAGAAAACAGAAACACAAGAACAACAACTAACTGAAATCAACTGAAATAAAATACATTAAATCTCAAGATCTAAACAACCCCACAAACAGCATCACCAGCTCCACTTATTAATAACCAGACTGACTTTATTTCTGTCAGACATCTACAGAAGATCTTATTGAGAATTAACTAAGGTTTAGATGTTGATTTATTTCATTTGAAGTAACCATGTTAGAGATCAGTGTCTGCTTTAGTTGCGCTCTTGACCCTTGAGTTTATTTCTTTCTTCTTTTTCTCTGGCTGTTGTAAGCATGTGTTCCTCGTGCGTATTTGTTGCAACTCAAAAGCCCAGAAAAAATTGTCAGTAGTTGATTGTTACATATTTATAGTGACAGTCATCTATTAATGAACTGATCTCATTGTTCAAGACATTGAGTCTTATGTGTGAACATACTCAACATCCATTTAAGCAGAGAGTAGACACAGTCTAATTTCTGCTTAAATGACTAATCTCTGCTTAAATGAATGTTGTATTGATTGTAGTGAAAGTGATTCTAAGAGCCAACGGTTCCGTGGCAGTCTGTTAATAAAAAGGATTTTCCAGACAGTTTGTCCACAAAAAAAGTTTTAATCTATGGTATCAGCTCGACTCACACAGACATTAAGAATCAGTTTATGAACCTCAACCATGGTGACCATTTAAAAATAGAAATAAAATAATAATCATGTTGCAATGCATGCTGGGTACTAGCATAGGACAAAACTCATCAGTGGCTTTTTTTTAATGGTCACCATTGTTGAGGTTCATAAGCTGACTCTTGATGTCTGTGTGAATCCATCTGATGCCATCGATTAAAACTTTTTTGTGGACAAACTGTTTGGAAAGTTCTCTATATTAACTGACTGTCACAGAATCACTTTCTCTATAATCAATACAACATCCATTTAAGCAGAGATTAGACACACAATGAGTCTATGTTCACTCTCAATGAGATCAGTTCACTAACAGATGATTGTCATTATAAATATATAACAACCAACAACTGATCATTTTCTCTGGACTTTAAAGTTGCAACAAATATGTTCGAGGAACACATGCTTACAACAGCCAGAGAAAAAGAAGGAATGTAAAAACTCAAGGGTCAAGAGCCCAACTAAAGCAGACACTGATCTCTAACATGGTTACTTCAAATGAAACAATAAATTAACATCTAAACCTTAGTTAATTCTCAATAAGATCTTCTGTAGATGTTTCAGTCTGGTTATTAATAAGTGGAGCTGGTGATGTGGTTTATGGGGTTGTTTAATCAGATTTTGAGAGATTTAATGTATTTTCTTTCAGTCTATTCAGTTTATTTAGTTCTTCTAAGGCCATGGTGTTTCTCTTTTCTTCAGTGATTCTGTTTGTTAACAGCAGGTGTTCATCACTAATGCTCAATCAGCACTTAATTAATCACTCAATTACTTAACTGCAAGTTTTAACACTTACATGGTTTAAACCAAAGGGAATTTGTTTACTCAAACAGTTTGAGTCACCCTAACTTGTTGGGTTTTACAGTGCAGTCTGTATTGCGCCTCACTCCCATGCTTGGCTTTGTAAACTTTTTTAGACTTGATACAAAACGGACAGACAACAGTAAATAAGACTTACAAGACACAGAGCGCTTAGCTGAATGACAGAAAGCTGACGCCGGTTTCACCGCACGTGCTTTTATACCAGCTGGTCATTAGGTCACCTTGCCCGTGACGCCCCTCCCATCTATTGGACTGATTTCATTGGTATTCAGAGCCTGACGCAGCTCAAGTTCCTGAAGAGGAACTTCCATTGCAGATGTTAACACTTTTTTTCACAATACTATGCCATTTTGCATGTCAGGGAAATGTATCTTGATTTATGAATCTTTAGATAAGTGGTTGAGGAGGTGATGGTGATGGTTGAGGAGATTCCCCCCTTCTATGTAAGGTGCTTTGAGTGCCCAGAAAAGCGCTATATAAATGTAAGGAATTATTATTATTATTATAACTGGACTAGAATACAAGACTAGAAAATACAGAGGAAGAAAACTTTAGTTTTGCAGTGAAAAATCCTTTCCATGTCTGTGCCATGGAAAAGTCTTATTATGGCGCTGATAGCTTCGTGGGCAGTGCTTCGGGCGTCCCGAGATCGAATCCCTACTCGCGGACCTTTCCCGATCCCATCCCCCTCACTCTCTATCTCCCAATTTGCTTCCTGTCATTACACTAACCTATCTAAATAAAGGCAAAATGCCAAAAATAAATCTTAAAAAGTGCTATTGGTCACTGTATGTGGGAGCTCGTGGAATATGTTTCAGACCGCAGAGAGTCTTACTGGCTGCTGGTGTGCTGTATGAGTCTGAGGGAGGACTGGGCTCACTCGTTCCTATGCCATTGATCGCTCTGACCCGGAAGTGATAAGTGCTGTACGGCTGCAGGTGGATCTCCAGGTGTCTGATGTCTTGAGGAACTCTTCTGTACTCCTCCCAGCGGCCCTTTTCTGGATTCTGCTCCTCTTTCCTCTCAATAACATACTCTGATGGACATCAGAGATGAAACTGAAAAGTCAAACTGGTAGCAATGTTTTATCAAAAAGGTTCTTGAGAAAACACGTTATCCTTATTAAAAGAATTTTGTTTTTGTTTTTGGAGCATCTAGAGTGTATTGAGGATTTGATAAAAGGGGCACTCCATAATGCTAACATCTCCTCATTTTGGTTAAAAAACTAAAATAAAATAATGCTCTTTTTTTTAAGAAATTTGAAGTAAACATCAATATTTCTCCTTTTGGACTAAAAGCCCTGAGAAACAATGTTTTGTAAAGGGCTCTGAGGAGAAGCCTGCAGAAGTTTTCCTCAGTGGATGTGTAAGATTTTTTCATATTATACACTCATTAACAAACTGCTGACACTATAAGAAGTTTATAATAAAACAGAGGTCAAAAATGAGTCTGAAGCCTTGGACATTTCTAATGATGTACAATGGTGTCAGGATTGAATAAACAGAATACAAGCAGTGGGCTGTTGTGAGCAAAGTCAAAGATTTGATTTCCATTACCAGATACAGGACTGTTGTTTTCAGCGCCTGGCATCCAGGACAGCGTGACTCTACGCTCCTTCTTTTCAGATAACTCCAGAGAGTGAGGAGAACCAGGCTTATCTGAGGAGCATCCAAACACATCAGTGTCTTTCAGAAGAAAGGGAACATCAAACAAGTGTATCAGACTCACCCTGTACGGTGATGGAGCCGGTGGCGCTGACCGAGTCCAGTTTAGTGCTGATCTCACAGCTGTAGATTCCTGAGTCTACCATCTGAACGTCAGTGACCTTCAGAGAGCCGTCGGGGTATTCAGTGTATCTGCAACCATTCAAATCACAAACTATAAACTCCAGCAAAGCCACTGCAGGAGAATGCTGTTCTTATGACCAGCTGGTTTTGGCAGCACTGCCCTGAAGTTATTACCATGTGTGATGCTTATGTTCTCATGGGACTGTTTTGCTCAATTAGTTTCACACGCTGATATAGACTGATATCTTGAAAGAGAGCGGCCAGTGGCTGATAAACTGTGAATGAACTTTTACACAATATTTACTCAAAATAAACACAAAAACGAACAGAATCAACAGACACTGATCAACAAATCATCAGCTTTGACAGCAGTTTGACCACTTTTGTTAACTGAAATTGGCTGATACCGATAAGGTCAAAATAGCAGAGATAAGTTTTATGTGGTGTGTTTACTTGTCATCATTAGCAGATGATGTGATCTTGTGTTTGTCTTTCTTCCACTGGATTGTGGGTTGTTTTAACTTGTGGTCCACTGTATATTTGCACTGCAAAACAGCATCATCTCCACGTAAAACCTGCAGATTCTGAGGAGGGTCCACAATCTTAGTTCTGTCTGGAGACAATAACATGAAACGACATTCAAGATCCATTTTACCACATTAATGTGACATACAGGAGAAAGATTCAATGATTCAAAGAGCTGAATGTGATTTTGCACTAGGTTTGTGGACTACTTCCCTCCTTCAACCCACATTGGAGGGCACGTTTTGGCTAGGATCAACCATCCATTGCTATTGTCTAATATTGGTTTCCTATTTTAATTTACTTTAAAATAGAATTTATTTATTTGACGCAGCACTGAATTTTCAGCATCATTACTCCAGTCTTCAGTATCACATGATCCTTCAGAAATCATTCTAATATTCCGATTTATTATCAGTGCTGAAACTGTTGTTCTGCTTCATATTGTTTAGAACCTGTGGTACTTTCTTTTTGATTCTTTGTAGCATCTGCTTATGATCCTTGATGGTCATTGGGACTTCATGTCTTAAGAGACCCTTTTAGCCTTTTGACATTTGCATATAATTCATAGTCTGGCCCCACATTCTACCTTTATATTTACCTTTATTTCAAACTTCTTTGAAAAACAAAACATCAAACATCAAAATCTTACTGATCCCAAACTTTTGAATGGCACTGTACATTTTGAAAACCCCTCTGTGTATAAAGCCAGCACGTTGTGTCATTTTGATTGCATGTTGAGCGATAAGCTACTGCTCCTTCAGTGTAAAACGCGACAGGTTTGCATGGATCTGGACTTACTCAAGACCTCCAGCTCAGCACTGATGCTCCTGTTGCTGTGTCTCACTGAGCACGTGTAGATGTTGCTGTCGTCTTCACTCACGTCACTGATCTGAAGATTTCCATCGCTCGTCTGAGACATTTTAGCATTGGCCAGAGCAGGACCAGAGTCCAAAATCTCCCTGCAGACATTCAAAGCACGGCGCTATACACACATCCTCCAAAACAGCTGGATTACTAGTGCATTATTTTTCCTGTAATTTCTAGAATTTCAGAACACGTGTTATAAATTAATTATATTTGTATTATAAAAATGGGTCTTTTCATCAAACACTACAAAGATGACATACATCATTGCTTCTCATTTTTAAATCTTTTTTTTTGTTTAATAGGTTCACTTATAATGCTAGCAAAGTTTTTTCCACAGAAATAAAAATATATATGTGAGAAAAGACTATTTTCAACTGGCTAATGTCATTGCATAGGAAATAGAATCCTATTCTATAAATGCTTTGTCCATAAGGGGGGTATTTTAAGCTAAGAAACCTGTAGAATGTTTTTATGGTACAATTAACTGTTTTCTGCAAAAACCATAAGGGAAAACTGATCTCTTGTGTCACGATCCCTTTAAAACATAGCAAATGTGTTAAAAAATGAACAATAAAAGCCCATGCTCACCAGTCGACTTTGGGTTGTGGGGAGCCAAATGTGCGGCACAGCAGCAGAACGGTTTGTCCTTCTGTGGCCTTGTACACAAGCCCATCTGCCGTCAGGATCTGAGGAGGCAGCTCTGGCAGACAGAGGGGAAGCTGTTTACTCACATATAGCACCAACAACAGTCAACGGGCCGCTGCCAGATCAGTCGTTTTCCATTCATTTTTAAGCACAAACCCATATTCTGACTGGAAGTCGCTTCATTCTGGAGTGACAGCATTCTCAGTCTATCTACAGCGTGGAGCGAACACATGCAAATAACCAAAGAGCATTGGATTAAATGGTGCTCACCAACTACATGGACGTGTGTGTTGACCAGGATATTGCCGTGTTTATTGGTGGCCTCGCACTGATAGACCGCCGTATCGCTGTACTGAACATCAGTCAGGATCAGTGTCCCTGAACTCACATGCCGTCTCGGGTCCGAGTCCGTCCCTGCCACACACAGAGACCAGGAAAACTAGACCTCAGACGTGACTTGACATGGACCACAGAGGACCACAAAGAGAGAAGTGTCTCAAAACACTGCAGGATTGTTTAGAGTTACTAAAACAAAGATATGTTTCCTATTAGGCGGCATTTACTGATGAAAATAATCCATAAGATAATTGAATGAATTTATGCTCAAGACAATTTCTTGACATACACAGTCATATATAAATATATACTCGTTTAAAAACTTCACTGTTTTTAATTCTCTCTTTGTCCTTCATTTTTGTTTTAATGTAAAATAAGTTTTCATTGTAACTATATTTTTTTACCTCTGACTTTTTGCATTTTTTTCTTTTTTTGTACTTTTTGTATTGGTTTATTATTGTTCTAATGTATTTTCCCTTCTAGTGTTTGTGTTTGGTGGTGACTGCAGATGTATGTCTGAAAGTAATTTGGCTGCTTCTTGGAAAGTTTCTCTCCATTCTGTCTTGTTTTGTTATTTGTTTATTTATCTCCTTTTTTATTCTCCTTTTCCGCTTAAATTTGATGAGGTACTCTATTTTACAGTACATACCCCTAAAATCTGATATGCACAGAAGCAAGCCTTTAGCTGCCCAGCACTGCAAAGACGTGTCAACTAACACACTGGCACACACTGTTGTGTTGTAATGAAACCTGCATTCATGTTTCATGTTTGCAGCTTCACATAAACGGATAGACCTAATAAACACAGATATAAGATATTTTCACTAAATCTGAAGCACTTATGTTAAGCATCAATCTAAGCTGAAATAGTGAGGCTAGGCCACCTGATGGCATTATAAAAGAGAAAAACATGCTACAACCCGAATTCTGAAAATTCTGGGACTTTTGAAAATTTTAATAAAATGAAAACTAAAAGACTTTCAAATAACATGAGCCAATATTTTATTCACAATAGAACATATTTTTAAATGGAGAAATTTTCCACTTTTATCCACTAAATGAGCTCATTTCAAATTTGATGCCTGCTACAGGTCTCATAAAGTTGGCACGGGGGCAACAAAGGCAATACATTTTGATAAGAATCAGCTGGGAGAACATCTAGCAGCTAATTAAGTTAATTGACATCAGGCCAGTAACATGATTAGCTATAAAAGGGATGTCTTAGAGAGGCAGAGTCTCTCAGAAGTAAAGATGGGCAGAGGCTTTCCAATCTGTGAAAGAGTGCGTAAAAAGATTGTGGAATACTTTAAATACAATGTTCCTCAACGTCAAACTGCAAAGGCTTTGCAAATCTCATAATCTACAGTGCATAACATCATCAAAAGATTCAGAGAAACTGGAGAAATCTCTGTGCGTAAGGGACAAGGCAGAAAATCTTTGTTGGATGCCCGTGGTCTTCGGGCCCTCAGACGACACTGCATCACTCATCGGCATGATTCTGTCATTGACATTACTAAATGGGCCCAGGAATACGTCCAGAAACCACAGTTGGTAAACACAATCCTCCATGCCATCTGCAGACGCCAACTAAAGCTCTATCATGCAAAAACGAAGCTATATGTGAACATGGTCCAGAAGCGCCACCGTGTCCTGTTGGCCAAGGCTCATTTAAAATGGACTATATTTAAAATGGACAAGTGTTCTATGGTCAGATGAGTCCAAATTTGACATTCTTGTTGGAAATCACGGACACTGTGTCCTCCGGGCTAACACAGCGTGTTATCAGTGTTCAGTTCAAAAGCCAGCATCTCTGATGGTATGGGGGTGCATAAGTGCATACGGTATGGGCAGCTTGCATGTTTTGGAAGGCACTATGAATGCTGAAAAGTATTTAAAGGTTTTAGAGCAACATGCTCCCCTCCAGATGACGTGTATTTCAGCAGGACAATGCAAAACCACATACTGCAGATATTATAACAGCATTGCTTCATAGTAGAAGAGTCCGGGTACTGAATTGGGCTGCAGTTCAGATCTTTCACCTATAGCGAACATTTGATGCATCATTAAACAAAAAATACGTCAAAGACGACCATGAACTCTTCAGCAGCTGGAAACCTATATCAGGCAAGAATGGGACCAAATTCCATCACCAAAACTCCAGAAACTCATAACCTCAATGCCCAGACGTCTTCAAACTGTTTTGAAAAGAGGAGGAGATGCTACACCATGGTAAACATGCCCCCGTCCCAACTATTTTGAGACTTGTAGTAGGCATCACATTTGAAATGATCTAATTTTGTGCATAAAATTGTAAAATTTCTCAGTTTAAACATTTGTTATGTTATCTATGTTCTATTGTGAATAAAATATTGGCTCATGTGATTTGAAAGTCTTTTGGGGACACTTCATTTCCAGAGATATCGTCGACTTGATTGCAAAGATACTATTTAAACTGAACTGAGCTGGACAATGACATAATTGAATTCGATGATGAAATGCCTTTAACTGAAAATTGAGTGTATAATCTTGTCATTTTACATTATTGATACATTATTGATTCCTATTTTGATATTGGAAAGTTGCTTTGACACAATCTGTATTGTTAAAAGCGCTATATAAATAAAGGTGACTTGACTTGACTTTTAGTTTAAATTTTATTCAAATTTAAAAAAACGGCAGTTTTGATCAGTTTTGGTTGTGCATCGGCTGCTAAGCACTGTGTACCTGCGATGGGAACGCCATTGATGCTCCAGGAGATGTTTGGAGTGGGAATCCCGTCAGACTGACAGTCCAGCCTCACAATCTCTCCTGGGGCGTACAGGTGGTCCTCAGGATGCCTGGTCCAGTACGGAGCAGCTGTCAACAATTAAGACAACTCTAGCTGTTATAAAAGCGTGTTATCTGTTGTAGTATATACTGTGACATCTGGCAGTGTCAGTGTGTGAGGAGTGTGTGTGTCTTACCCTCTACCGTGATGGCGTAGTGGTGTTTAACGGAGCCCTGGCTGTTTTGGGCGGTGCATGTGTACTCGCCATCATCCGCCTCCGACACGCTCTGGATCTGGAGCCAGCGGCCGTATTTCAGCGTCCGGGCCCGCGCCGGAGACAGAGGGTTGTCTATCCGTTCCCACAGCACCTCTGGAGTGGGGCTTACACAGAGGAAAAGTGACGCTTAAAGACTGCTTCTACCCCAGTCAAATGAGATCAGCACATCCAGTGCCTTTCTGACAGATGTGAACCCACTAATCCCTCTCCAGCGGTCAGACGAAGAACCCATTCATAATAATAAACTCTTTGGAAGTTGCTGTAGATGAAAGCATCTGCTAAATGCATGAATGTAAATGTCAATTTGTTTGGTTTTACACTGTGTGTCTTCCATTTGCTTCATGTGAATTATATTAACGACATACTTTCTCAAGACAAAAACGAAGAGAGAATATTAAAAGCCATTATTTTTACCTTTCCAGTAAACTCTTGCTCTGCAAACACCAGTCACAGCTTTAAATTGTCTATTCTGGCCAGTGACCATGACATAAGCAGCATCATTATTTTAATATGGCCGTTTTGGGTGAATATTATCTCAATGTCCCGCATTAAAATTGTACAGTTAGGTGTTATTTACACAATATTACATATGTATAATATCCATTATAGGCTGCATATATTGTCACCTATTTATTGGGTTTATGTCTGTTACACGTGTAGAAGATTTTTATTAGTCAAAATATGAATTAATCAAGTATAATTAATGTGAATTTAGCCATTTATGTATCAAGTTATTCTTCCATTATAATCATATATACAGGTATATATATATACTGTATGCCTGTGTGTGTCAGAGGCCTGCATGGAATGTGCAGACCCTCGAGATAAGAAACATCTGTAAAAATATAAAGGGGGTCTCTTTCCTTACTATAACACGTCTAGGAGCCCCTTCTCTCTAGGGAGGAATCGAATTGAATGTATAAGGAAAACACAGCCAAAAAAGGTAAAACGCATATGTATGAAATGTATTGAACACGCCTAGAGGAAAAACTATTTAAAGAGGACACAGAAAACATTCTGGAGATCTTTTCTGCAGAAATCTTCTCGGCTTTATTCTCGTTTTGTAATAAAGTCTATTCTCTGGCATCAAAACATTGACCTTCAAGACTTTGAGATTGATTCTTCACAGAAAAGGCAGAAGCCACCTCAAATGTTTAGCCATGTGTCTATTTATTATATTTGTACAAATGCTGTCTTCATCTTGAGAAGAATGGTTGATAAACGCCACTGTGCATTGTATTTTGAATTCCGTACACTGACGGTATATAGCTTTGAATGTGATTTTTGAACTTCAGAGAGCAACAGGGGATTCCTCACGCTTCACGTTTTATTCAAACATTTAAACTGATTTGTAAACCACAGTAAATATGTGCAGCACACGTCAATTTCAAATGTTAATTGGCTGATTATTTTTGTTGTTGTCAGCTGAAGAGTGCATGCAGATGTCTCTACAATCAGCAACAACACTAACAGATATTAGCAAACTCAGCGGCCCTGACAGGACATTAGCTGAATACTCACAGGCCTTCTGGGATGCACTCTAGAGTCAGCGTTTGGCCCCTGAGCACCAGGTAAGAGCTGTGGGAGCCCGCTGGCTTCTGCAGCTGGGGCCGCCGGTTCTTCACCACAGAATTTGCTGTGAAAATACAAGAACACAAGTGAATCCCACACTTAAGAGTGTAACATATGTAACCCTGTTCCCTGAATGTCTTATCACACTTCCCTCCATAGATGTGAATATTCAATAAAAATTTAAATAATAATTTAACACATCTTAATTTATTTTTTTTCAAATCCTAGAGCTTTTATTTTGGTGAATTACTGGTATTGGTGAAATGTTTTAAATGCTGTCCAGAAAAAAAAACGAAAAAAAAAATTTTTTTTTTTTAGAAATCTTGTGAATGTGTAAATAAAATAAAACTTGTGAATTTATGATTATGTTGAGTTCTTTAAAAAAAAAAAAAAAATAAGATTTCTGTAAGTTTGTCAGAATCAGTCCTATATAAAATCCTGTATATTTATATACAGATTTTATTGTCGTTCATAGCAATACATTTATAACGGCATTTGTATTATCTATCCTTTAGCTATGTTATATATTTCTTTATTTTCTCATTTTAAGGGCATAATCCTCACCCCACCCAAACTCCATGGCTCAATTCATTTTTTATAACATGCTTATCAAAAGTTTACAAATCATTCTTATATAAAGCATCAACAAATTTGATGGAAATATTTCAAAAAGGATTTGCTATTTAGTATCCAAAATGTTCCTATTGCAATGCTTAGACAAAGTACAGCAGCTGCTGCTTACAGTTTTGGTATTATTATTCTTTCAATTTGTTTTAAGTTTGTTGTTCACATCTCTTTTGGACCATATACTGTAAACAAAGATGGATGACATGTCTCTACTTCCTTCCACTATAGTGAAGAAAAGTGAAGTCAGCACATCATTTGGATCTGAGTCTGCGCAGTAATGTTCGTGAGGACCCATTCACAAGATCACAGTCATGACACCACAGCCCGCTTTATAGCATCAAATAATCAAGTAACATACATCAGTAGGTAGTAACAACAACCTAAAATGATGGAATTAATCTTTGGTAAAAATGTATTTTAGTGTAATTTGATTATTTGGTTAACGTGGAGAGGGTAGGGTTTATGACCTGTACTGCAGTTAGTCACCAGGGGTGATCGAAGCGCTTTGGCTTCTCTGTACAGGACGAGAGTGGCACACTTGCTTTGGACATGCTTCAATTTCCATCTTTTGGTTTTGTGCTGTAAAGCATCCCTGGGTTTTGTTATTGTAATATTATTTGATTTGAAACAGCCTTCACATGCAGAGAGTAGAGCTGAGCTGTGTAAGTAATCTCTAGCCAGAAGAGAGTTTACACACAGGGTGTGACGCTGATGGAGATGGGCTCTTTAGGGAGGATGACGCTGGCGTTGATGTAGTGGGCATTGCAGGTGTAGTCTTCTCTGCTGTCATTGACTAGTAAGTTGGCAAAGTACAGATTTCCATCAAGACTGGTGGTCACCCGATCATTCAGATAGATGTGGCGCAGCTCTGAACAACAAACAAATAAATAAATAAAGAGAGAGAGAGAGAGAAAGAGGGAGAGGGATTCAGTTTAATCAATTCAAGTATTATGCAGGGCAATTTAGTTTGGCAAAAGTAGATTCAATAGTAGACTTACGCATGTCCATCCAGTGTATTTTGGGAGTGACAGAGCTCTTGGGAGGGTTACAGTAGAGGACTGCACTTTCTCCCTCCTCAAATGATCTTCTTTTGTGCCTCTTCTCTTTGGCCAAGGTTGGGATGGCTGTGAAATAGTCAGAATCATTCTTTAATGTTCACTGTTTATCCAAGGTTTGTGCTTTCACAAAGACAGCAGCAACTCTAATGACTTCAGACTCTCACACTGTTTTGGAATGAAATACTGGAGTGCTGCATACTGTCCATTATACTGTTTTCTGTGTACTGCGGATGGTCTTTGAACATAATTCAATGATAGAATGCTGCAATGCTGTTGTCACATAAGCTTACAGCACTGAATGTATAATTCAGCAGTTTTAGTCCGGGGCATCTTTGCATGTGAATTAAATTAGTGAAGAATGGCGTACAGGGGACCTCAGGCTCACTCTTCTTCTGAAAGTCATAGAGCTTTTGAACTAAATACTGGCCTGATCTTTCTGGAGCCACAAAGTCTGCTCACTAACTGAGATATTGATTGGCCCTTCATTTTGTTTTCTCCAGCTGGCTTAAAACATACATCCATAATGGACATGGATTCAGTCTTGATTTTTTATTTTTTGCATGTATGTAATAGTCAGTGCTTGGAAGGTTCTTTTGGAAATATAATATGTTACAGATGACAAATTACTCTATTTAAAATGTAATAAGTAGTATAACTATTTGAGTTACTTTATTAATGTATCTAATTACATTTGATTACTTTTCAAAAAATTCAAGTAAATGTTTTTAACTGTTAATCATTTTCAAACATTTAAAGGGTTAACCCTTCAGTAGTACTCAACCCTAATTACTGTCAAAATCCTTCATCACTTGAATTAAGATTATAATCATTTAATTTTAAAGCACAGCCACCACAAAGTCAGACTTTAGCACCTCTTTTTACTTTGAGATTGTCCTGAGGTTAAATGCAGATTTAAAATCATACAATATAGTGTAATACAGTGGTCAGCAACAGGCGGCCCACGGGCCAAAAGTGGCCCGCCAGCAATAATATCTGGCCCACGCCCATAGCCAGATTATTTTGATAGCGGCTGGTTCTGAAATAGATCTGTCATGACAGCAACAGTTACTCACAATCAGAGTATGTGAGCCGAGCGGAGCGCGAGTGGAGCGGTGTGATTTGGAGCAAGAATGGAGCAAGAAGCGTATTTTTTTAAAGTCAGAGCGTCGTGGTTTTCACTCGCTCCAAAAGTGCTCCATCACCTATCCATCACGAGTAGAATTCATGCCAACAACCCGTAATATAACTGCATATTTAGCAAGAATTCACGTTAAACATATTTAGCTAGCTAGATAGAAAAGGATCACTCATATCAGAAAGAATGTGAAGGCTATGATGACTGCAGTGGACATGAGCGGGAAGTTATATTTCTCAAGGAATTTATTTGTTCTTTCAGAATATTTTCAGCTGACAGCTGACTTTTATTTTCTCAGAATTCCGTGATTTAAACTTGCAATTGCGAGAAAAAAAGTCAGAATTGCGAGAAGAAAAGTCAGAATTGCGAGTTTATATCTCACAATTCTGTGGGGAAAAAAAACAACAACTTTTTTTATTTTTTATTCAGTGGCGGAAAAGGGCATAGAACAGCGATATTTCAAACATACTGAAATACTTTAGATGCGGAGCGTTGTTGAGACTCCACTCCGCTCACATACTCTGATCGGACACCGCCACACAAATGTGGTTTTTTGTTAATGACTGTCGCAGGATTTTACACATAGTAACAGCTCACTACCAGTTACAAAAAACACTGTAACAGTCAGTCACAGGAAATTCTGGTTGCATTTTTCATCAATTAATATCTTAAATTATCCTTTGACTATGTTCTGGCCTTAATCTAGTGGTGACATTTTTTTGGCCCGATGCCAAACTTACTTGCCGACCCCTGGTGTAATAGCTATGATGAAACCAAATCTTTGAATAGATATGACAGGAAACACTGGACTCTAACAATGCCTTGGAAGAAATAAGATTAACATTAACCATTTTCATAGGTAGCTGTACAACCCGAATTCCGGAAATGTTAGGACGTTTTTTAAATTTGAATAAAATGAAAACTAAAAGACTTTCAAATCACATGAGCTAATAGTTTATTCACTATAGAACATAGAGAACACACATTTTTAAACTGAGAAATGTTACACTTTAATCCACTAAGTGAGCTCATTTCAAATTTGATGCCATCGTGTCCTGTGGGCCAAGGCTCATTTAAGTCATGTCAATATTATTTGTATAGCGCTTTTAACCATGCAAAATGTGTCAAAGCAGCTTTACATCGGCTTAATATAAAGCTGGGTGGCTTTATATCAGCTTTACAGTATTTAGACAGGGAAATAGTTTGTCAAAATAGTGTCATTCTCCTCTGGCCAGACAAAATCAGCAGTTTAAATCTAGACTGCAGCAGAGTCAGTTTGTGCAAAGGACTCATCTGGTTCCTGTGGTCTTGTCCCGATGGCCGTCTTGGAGACAGGGTCTTCACTGGGGATCAGTCTCTGGGGCTCATCTAGGTGTCCAGGCTGTAGAGGTCATCTCTAGGTGCTGATCCACCATCTGATCTGGATACAGTCTGGATCTAGGTGGCTACGGTGACATCCTAATAAGAAAGAAACAGACTAATATTAGCGTAGATGCCATTCTTATAACAATGTAACAAGTACATCAGGTGTTTTGGGAAGTGTTACCGGTTCCGGTTGACCTAATTAATGCAGCCTAACAATCCTTTAATGGATTTGAATTATAGAAATGCAATAGTGTATTATGTGTAAGACAGGTTAAAGAGATGGGTCTTTAATCTAGATTTAAACTGACAGAGTGTGTCTGCTTCCCGAACAGTGTTAGGTAGGTTGTTCCAGAGTTTGGGTGCTAAATAGGAAAACGATCTCCATCAAGTATTAGACAGTGATCTAGGTTATTACATGCAAACATATTTTTGGTCCAATAATAACAGCTTTGTTTTTTTTCAGAATTTAGCAGTAAGAAATTGCTAGTCATCCAGTTTTTCATATCAACTATACATTCCGTTAGTTTTGCAAATTGGTAAGTTTCATCAGGTCGCGAAGAAATATAGAGATGGGTATCATCAGCATAACAGTAAAAGCTAACACCATGTTTCCTAATGATATCTCCCAAGGGTAACATGGAAAGCGTGAGTGAAAAGTAGGGGGCCAAGTACTGAGCCATGAGGTACTCCATACTGCACCTGTGATTGGTATGATAGCCAGTGTTCATTTTGGCAGGCATTTTTTATTTAGTCTTAGTCTTTATCTTGAGACGAAAATGCTTAATAGTCTTAGTCACATTTTAGTCATTTGAGTCTTTCATAGTTTTAGTCTAGTTTTAATCGACGAAAAGTCATTGCATTTTTTAGTCATTACTTTTAGTCAAACTGCAGTTGCCAACATTTATTTTGGTAGCTATTTTATATGTAGTATTCAAACAAAAATAGTCATCAATACTTCTCTTTAGACCAAAACAATTAAGCTTAGTTATGAGAAATTTGAATCAAGGATTGAATTTGGAAAAACTGGAATACATTTTCATTTTTTGGTAGAGATATAAATTAAACTCATTTTCAGATACAGTAGGTTTACTTAACAAGTATACATTTATTTAACATCTTTTGTTGGTTAACATTAATGACAGATGATTAGGAATGCTGTCCATTTAAGACAGAAGGTATGCATGTAATAGCCTACTGACATACATTCAGTTTTCACCCACCTGTTTAAGCTCACTTAAACCATAACGGACTGTATTTCCGTGAGATGCTCTACATGAGAGACATGTGGACTGCTGTGTTTGTATTTGAGCACTGAGAACTGATCGCGCGCTGTATGAGAACTGAAGAAGTGGAGCGTGCGCAAGAGAGAGCACTTCTATCAGTGCGTTTCCGCCTATCGCACCTTCACTAACTTTAAATTAATCGACAATGAAAAACGGGACGTCTGGTCACCTACTCCCTAACCCTTCAGGTGCTGAGACCATTGTTTCAGATCGCTAGTTTGCGTTTTGGTAGCCTATCCGTCCACTGCGGCTGCCATGCAAACGCACCTTATCCAATGACATTTTGAAAGACAAGACAGTTAATTTAGCCTATAGGATGTATTTTGAATGTCAGGTAGTCCTCAAATAACATTTTAGTCCCGTCTCGTCTTGTTAATGAAGACGCGCATAAATTTCGTCATAGTTTTTATCATCAGATATTAGTTTTAGCTCGTCAACGTCTCGTCTTAGTTACAGAAAAAAGGTTCGTTGACGAATATTTTTCGTTGTCTCTTCGTCAACGAAATTAACACTGATGATACCTCTTCATTTACTGCCACAAATTGATGGCGGTCAGATAAGTATGATTTGAACCATGCCAGTGCACTTCCTCTAATGCCAACATAATTTTCTAGTCTATTTAAAAGAATGTTGTGGTCGATAGTGTCAAACGTGGCGCTAAGATCCAGTAGCACTAGGCAAGGCAAGGCAAGTTTATTTATATAGCACATTTCATACACAGTGGTAATTCAAAGGGCTTTACATAAAAGAAAGTGAAATAGACATTAAAAATCAATAAAAACATGGAAATAAAAATAATAAAAACAAGGAATTTTTAAATTATATAGAAATTTATTTAAAATGAATTTAAAGAAAATGATTATACATAAAATTCATTGCAGTCAGTTCGGACAAATAGCACAGTGCTCATTCAAATGCACAGTTAAACAGATGAGTTTTGAGTCTTGATTTAAATGTGGCTAATGTTTTAGCAGATCTGATCTCTTCTGGAAGCTGGTTCCAGAAGAGAGATACGACCACGATCAGATGATAAAAGCAGGTCGTTTGTAACTCTAATGAGAGCAGTCTCAGTACTATGATATGGTCCTATGTAAAATTATATGGTCCTCAGTACTATGGTATGATACAACCTGACTGGAAATCCTCACATATAATTTTTCTCTAAGAAGGAACAAAGTTGTGATGATACTACCTTTTCTAGTATCTTTGACAGAAAAGGGAGATCAGTCTGTAATTTATTAATTCTTTGGGGTCAAGTTGTGTTTTTTTAATGAGAGATATATATTTGGGACATATCCTAATGACAATGATGAGTTAATAATATTCAGAAGAGGATCTATTACTTCTGGAAGCACCTCTTTTAGAAGCTTAGACGGAACAGGGTCTAAAATACAGGATGTTGGTTTAGAGGATTTAACAAGTTTATACAATTCTTCATTTCCAATAGAAGAGAATGAGTGGAATTGTTCCTCAGGAGATCTCTCTAATAGTTTCGATCTTGGAATTAAAGTAGTTCATAAAGTCATTACTACTGTGCTGCTGGGTAATGTCAGCCCCTGCTGATGTTATATTTTTTGTTAATTTATCCACTGTATTAAATACTTGGGGTGGTGTTTGTTTTCTTCTAAAAGAGACGTAAAGTAAGCAGATCTAGCATTTTTTAATGCTTTTCTGTAGGATAGGGTACTTTCCTGCCAAGCAATACGAAATACCTCTAATTTAGTTTTCCTTCAGCTGCGCTCCATTTTCCGGGCTGCTCTCTTTAGGGCCCGAGTTTGCTCATTATACCACAGTGTTGGACTCTTTTCCTTAATCTTCCTTAAGTGTAAAGGAGCAACCGTATCTAAAGTGCTAGAAAAGTGAGAGTCAATAGTTTCTGTTACATCATCAAGTTGTTCTGAGCTATTGGATATGCTGAGGAATTGAAGTCAGGAAGATTATTTATAAAGTAGTCTTTTGTGGTCGAAGTGATAGTTCTACCATATTTGTAACAAGGAGTTGGCTTTACAGCTTTAGCTATATGGAATATACAAGAAACTAGATAATGATCTGAGATCTCATCGCTCTGCTGCAATATTTCAACGCCACTGACATCAATTCCATATGACAGTATTAAATCTAGAGTATGATTTCGACAATGAGTAGGTCCTGAAACGTGTTGTTTAACACCAATGGAGTTTAGAATGTCTATGAATGCTGATCCCAACGAATCTCTTTCATTATCCACATGGATATTAAAATCACCAGCAATTAGGACTTTATCTGCAGCCAGCACTATCTCAGATAGAAAATCAGCAAATTCTTTAATAAAGTCTGTAGGGTGTCCTGTATACAGTAGCCAGTACAAACATTGCAGGGGATTTATCATTAACACTTGCTTCTTTGGATAACGTTATATGAAGCACCATTACTTCGGACAAATTATACTTGAAACCCGACCTCTGAGAAATACTGAAAATATTGCTATAAATTGTGGCAACACGCTCCCCTTTACCTTTTGGACGCGGTTCATGTTTGTAACTGTAATCTTGGGGGGTAGACTTGTTTAAAGTAATGTAGTTATCTGGTTTTAGACAGGTTTCTGTCAAACAGAGCACATCTAGTTTATGGTCAGTGATCATATCATTTACAAAAAGTGCTTTTGTAGAAAGGGATCTAATATTCAATAAGCCAAGCTTTATCATTTGTTTATCTGTATTATATATATTTTCTATTTGTTGAACATCAATTAAATTGTTACTCTTACTTTGGTTTGGATGTTTTCTGTATTTTCTAGTTCAGGGAACAGACACAGTCTCTATAGTGTGATATCTAGGTGAAGGAGTCTCTATGTGCTGAGAATTAACAGACTTCTGTGACGTGAGGCGGCTAGCAGACGGTCGGTTTAGCCAGTCTGTCTGCTGCCTGACCTGGGCCCCAGTTAGTGAAGTACGAACTCTAAGACTATGTGCCATATTTCTAGAGAGAAGAGCGGCACCACCCCAGGAGGGATGAAGACCATCTCTTTTCAACAGGTCAGGTCTGCCCCAAAAACTTGTCCAATTGTCTATGAAACCTATGCTATTCTGCGGGCGCCACTTAGACATCTAGCCATTGAGTGACGACAGTCTGCTATGTATCTCATCATCCCGGTAAGCAGGGAGGGGACCAGAGCATATTACTGTGTCTGACGTCGTGTTTGCAAGTTCACACACCTCTTTAACATTATATTTAGTGATCCCCGACTGGCGAAATCGAACATCATTAGCGCCGACATGGATAACAATCTTACTGAATTTACGTTTAGCATTAGCCAGCACTTTTAAATGTGCCAAGATGTCAGGCACTCTGGCTCCCTGTAAACATTGGTCTATGGTGGCTGGTGTCTCTATTTTCACGTTCCGTACAATAGAATCGCCAATAACTAGAGCACTTTCATCAGGTTTCTCAGTGGGTGCCTCACAGAGTGGGGAGAACCTGTTTGATATTTTGATAGGAACGGAAGAGTGGTATTTCCTGCTGCACGGGCTCTACCAGAACCGAACAATGTACAGGAATCCCTGAGCTAGTCGCATCCAAAGCAGTATCTACAGCCCTCACATTCTTACTGTCCCCAACTAAAGTTTGGATGCGTGTCTCTAATTCTAAAATCTTCTCTGTCAGCCTAACTATTTCCCTGCATTTATCACATGTGAATCCCTCATCGCCAACAGAGAGAGAGAAACTGTACATGTGGCAAACAGTGCAAACAACAATAGCAGGAGAAGAAGCCATTACTCACCGTGATTGAAGAATGATTCGCTTACCACTGTTGTTTGATGAACTCACGAAAAGTGGAGCGAGAAAAAAGAAAACAATAATAGGCGTGAATAGAAACGCGAATGGAACCGCGAGTGACAAGCTAACCCTCTAACGAATGCTAACGCACTGCGGTTTTAAAAAGGGAACAATCAAATTAGTTTGATAGATAATGCCAGAAATGAAGTGAAGTGACATTCAGCCAAGTATGGTGACCCATACTCTGAATTCGTGCTCTGCATTTAACCCATCCAACGTGCACACACACAGCAGTGAACACACACACACACACAGCAGTGAACACACACACACCGTGAACATACACCCGGAGCAGTGGGCAGCCATTTATGCTGCGGCACCCGGGGAGCAGTTGGGGGTTCGGTGCCTTGCTCAAGGGCATCTCAGTCGTGGTATTGAGGGTGGAGAGAGCACTGGACATTCACTCCCCCCACCTACAATCCCTGCCGGCCCGAGACTCAAACCCGCAACCTTTGGATTACGAGTCCAACTCCCTAACCATTAGGCCACAACTTCCCTAACCATTAGGCCACGACTCTTAGTAGAGGAGTCCGGGTGATGAATTGGCCTGCCTGCAGTCCAGATCTTTTACCTATAGAGAACATTTGGCGCATCATTAAATGAAAAATACGTCAAAGACAACCACGAACTCTTCAGCAGCTGGAAACCTATATTAGGCAAGAATGGGACCAAATTCCATCACCAAAACTCCAGAAACTCATAACCTCGATGCCCAGATGTCTTCAAACTGTTTTGAAAAAAAGAGGAACTGCTACACCATGGTAAACATGCCCCTGTCCCAACTATTTTGAGACCTGTAGCAGGCATCACATTTGAAATTAGCTGATTTTGTGCATAAAATTTTAAATTTTCTCAGTTTAAAAATTTGTTATGCTATCTATGTTCTATTGTGAATAGAATGTTGGCTCATGTGATTTGAAAGTCTTTTAGTTTTCACTTTATTCCAATTTAAAAAACGTCCTAACATTTCCGGAATTCGGGTTGTAATTTACAGTTTTTCTCGATAGCTAACACACTTGAACTGTTTCATGATTTCACACACGTTCTAATTTGCTCAGTGTTTTCTGCAAAACTCTACAAAAGAACGGCATCATTTTGCACAGGTTTAACCATGTTCTCATTTAGAAAACACAATATAACTACCTCAAGAATCACAAAATGAACATAAATAGCGCACATTTATTCATGTGTGAACCTTAAGTAGCAAAACTGATGACACAGCAGTCAGAATCTTAGGATGATATGAACAGGAGCACAGGTGATTATGTGTTTTGGAAAATGAATCCTGGTAATGGGATACAAAGAGGAATAGGAGGAGAAAAGAAAAATGAAGGGGATGAGGTCAAGGGTCTTTTGTTGCTGATGAAATATAAAGCATTATAGTTGAACATGTTCTTGTGCAGTAATGATCATAAGGAAAACTGCCTGCCGGCTCATCTACAGGGTTTTACACTACTTACACATTACACTTGCAGTACATATAGCAGTATTTCAGATGAGAGGACTTTCATTGTTCTTTGTACTGTAAATACTGTACCACACACCCTCAAACTCTATTTGAGGGTGTGTGGTAACTGTTGAATTGATTTGAGTGATTTGTGCAGAACTGAGAGTTGACTGTCTATGGGAGAAAACATCTTTTGCTATAGTATAACAAATAAGGATATTACCAATACTGTTATGCAACTTGACAGAGGATGCAAAATTTATTTATTTATTTGTTTATTGCTGTACAATAACTGACAGTATATTCCAATGTGTGCTTACTGTATATTCTGTTGCTTAGTTTTTGTACTTTTTCTCTTCTAGCGCTATTCATCTACTGTAAGATATCTTTACAGTAGTGTAATGAAAGTAAACTTTTTTTTGTTGTTGTTAACAACTGTTTATTGAATTTTATTCTGTGGAAAAATAGTACAAAACAAAAAGTAGCTGTACAAATTTAGAACCCACCCCAACCCATCTCACCCCCTGGTAGACTTAAAAATAAATAAAATAAAATAAAATAAATAAATAATAATAATAAAATATATTAATTAATATTAATAGATAAACAAATACAAATAAAATTATTTTTACAAAGATTTTAGAAAAGAAGACACAACATTAAAAGCTGAATGCCATGAATTAACAGTTTTCATGTTAGATCCATGTATACGAGAAGTACTGTAGAGAGTTCCATCGAGATAATGCCCAAAAATAACACAGTCCAGGTTCGTCTGTCCTTTGTGTGAGGAGGATTCCAACGGTTGACCAGCAATTGTTTTGCTGCTGTGAGAGCAGCTAACGTCTCGGTTACATACGTAACCCTCGTTCCCTGATGGAGGGAACGGAGACGTTATGTCGTGATGACATTAGGGGATTTACTTGGAAAGCCCCAATCATCTCTGACTTAAGAGAAAACGCCAATGAATATTGGCTAGTGGATTTTGCATACCTGAGCCACTCCCCGTGCATACGGGTATAAAAGGGCGACAGGTGCATCCACTCATCAGGTTTTCCACTGAGGAGCCGAGAACGTGTCCCTGGCAACCAGCGATGGTTCAAGATTGTGGCATGAGGACATAACGTACGTAACCGAGACGTTCCCTATCTGTCGGTCACTACGAGTTATGTCGTGACGACATTAGGGGTCTATGGAAAGCGGAAGGGATTTCGACCTTCTATGAAAGACCGCTTCAAGTCTTTCCTATTTGTTGTTACAGCTTGGCAGTAACGACGGTGAAGCGAGCCTTCCGGAGAAGGGCGCTATGGAGGCCACATCCTGCCCGAAGGGAGGTAACATGTGGAGACACTGGTACGGACTGGCCCAGGCCTGGGGCAGTGCTACATACGCCTGGACCCTGGGGCAGATCCTACCTAGGAGTAGGGAGGAGGGCTGCCAGCAGGGTCTGACAGAGCTCTGTCAAAGGGAAGACACGGGTTTACGGTGAGGGAAACCGTACCGTGGATGAGTACACGTGTGGGATCACCCGAAGGGAATCAGGCCACACGGGCACCTAGCCGAGTACAGGGGCTGACCGGAGACCCGGGCAAGCTAGCACCGGTACTGGGCCTGGCGTCAGACTGCTCCGCCCGGTCTGACTGCCGGGAGTGCTGGAGGACTCCCCCAGGGTTCGCCGTCCGGGGAACTAAACTGGAGGAGAGAAACAGGTGCTCATATCCCCGGGTAAGGGGGAATGGCGCAGCAAGCGTGACACCGGCCAACTCTTCCCGCCACTTACCTGTTACCCAACACACGGGAAGAGACTGGCTCAACGCGGAGACTGTAAAATCTTGCGAAGGTGTTCGGTGTCGCCCAGCCCGCAGCTCTACAGATGTCTGCCAAAGAGGCGCCGTGCGCCAACGCATAGAAGCAGGCAACACTCCGTGTGCAGTGAGCCCTCACCCCAAGGGGGCACGGCTCGCCTTGGGATTGGTACGCCACAAACCAAGGTCCGACCAGGGGCTGAAAGAGCGGCGACACGATTGCGTGATGGTCACACGACGTGTCCCGCGGCGCCATGCCCATCTCGGGACCCGTGAGTGTAACCAGTGCTGAAGTGGTCTCATATGAAGCAACCCGAGCGGCGTGACTGCGGCTACGGATGCCATATGCCCCAGGAGCCGCTGAAACTGTTTCAGCGGAACCACTGTCCTGCCTCTGAAGGAACTCAGGCAGTTCAGCACTGATTGGGCGCGCTCGTCCGTGAGACGTGCCGTCATACTCACGGAGTCTAACGCCACACCGAGAAAAGAGATTCTCTGCACAGGGGAGAGCTTGCTCTTTTCCCAGTTGACTCGAAGCCCCAACTGGCTGAGGTGCCGGAGCACCAGGTCCCTGTGACCACACAACTGTTCTCGTGACCGGGCCAGGATGACCCAATCGTCGAGATAGTTGAGGATCCTGACGTCCACTTCCCGTAACGGGGCAAGGGCGCCCTCCGCCACCTTCGTGAAGGCACGGGAGGACAGGGAGAGCCCGAAGGGGAGGACCCTGTACTGCCATGCCCGCCCCTCAAACGCGAACCGTAGGAACGGCCTGTGTCGAGGGAGAATCGAGACATGAAAGTAAGCGTCCTTCAGGTCGATCGCTGCAAACCAATCCGCGGACTGCACGCATTTGACGATGCGCTTCTGCGTCAACATCTTGAACGGGAGCTTGTGTAGGGCCCGATTCAAGACTCGCAGATCCAGGATTGGCCGAAGGGCACCGCCTATCTTGGGCACGATTAAGTAGGGGCTGTAAAACCCCTGCCTCATCTCGGCTGGAGGGACCGGCTCAATTGCGCCCTTTGCCAGAAGGGCAGCAATCTCCTCGCGCAAGACAGGTGCATCTCGGACTGCCACCGAAGTCTCGAAGATGCCACTGAACCTGGGAAGCCGCCTGGCGAACTGAATCGCATAGCCGAGTCGAACTGTGCGAATGAGCCAGCGAGATGGGCTGGGTAGCGCAAGCCACGCCCCCAGATACCGTGCAAGTGGCACCAAAGGCACAATCGACGTGCCCGCAGTGGTGCAGCGAGGGGGAGTAAGGCTGGATGGAACAGAAGGCGGTGCGTTCTGAATCATCCCCACAAAACTCCCTAAGTCCCCGGGGGGACAGGCTAGAGGTGCGTGGGGAGGCACCGCGTCCCCAGACCACACTCTCTTGGCCACTGGCAAGATGGGTCGCGGGCGAGAGTGAGGAGGCAGCGCGTCGCACACTGTCAGCCCGCAGACCTGAGAACCCAGAGGGAAGGGAAATTGCTCTTTTATATGAAAAATGTGGGTACAGAATGAAGCGGAACAGAATGAAATGATTCTCCTCCAGCCCTCCTTCGGGGGAAGGAGCGGCGCTGCGCCATCTCCTGAGATAGAGCAGCTTTCCACATCTTCGGGTTGCCCGTGTCAGGGCCGTTTTATCGCCTCCTTGGACGATATCGGGCCAGCTGGAACACGGGGGGCGCCCCGTTCCTGCAAGAGGCTCGATGCACCAGCACAAGGCGGAGCAGCTCAGGGGAACACAGGAGGGCGCCCACGGCGGCCAGCAGACTGGGGCTGCCCTGCGGCGGAGCGATGCATCACGCCGGGGCAAGATATGCTGGACGCCTCAGTCTGCTGCAGTACTGCCGAGAACTGCTGGCACAGCTCCCGACAGTGTCGCCAAACAGTCTGGCCTGGGAGACGAGAGCATCGAGAAAGTGCACTTTGTTGATTTCGTCCCTCTCACCAGGCTGAACCCTGCGGCACTCTTGGACCACAAGAGTGTGGACATCGCCTTCCCGAGGGACTGCGCCGTGACTTCCGTTGCCCATAGGGCAAGTCACTGAGCGCAGCTCCTGCGTCAACCTCGGGTTGGTACTACCCTCGTGCATTTAATGCCTTGGCTTGTGTACTCGCAGGATAGCCGTGGCATGCAGGGCAGAGGCTGCCTGGCCCGCAGCACTGTAAGCCTTGGTGGCAAGCGCGGCCGTGAACTTACAGGCTTTGGCCGGGAGACACGGACGATTCCTCCAAGTGGCGGCGTTTCGCGGGCACCAGTGCACTGCGACCGCTCTCTCCACCTGGGGAAAGTCAGTGTCACCCTTAGCCGCCCCGCCATCGAGGGTAGCGAGGACGGAGGAGGCAGACGCGCCGCTTCTGGCCGTAAAAAGGGCCGTCCACGACTCCATCAGCTCCTCGTGCACTTCCGGGAAGAAAGGAGCCAAGGCAGGGCGTGGTCGCGAGCCACAGCCCATGCCGAGGAGCCAATCACCTCACCGTGAGGGCTCGGGACTGGGAGGTGTGCACGCCTCCAGCCCGATCTCGCGGCGGCCCGGGAAAGCACGGCCGTCAACTCTGGGTCCGATTCGTGAACCCCGAGGGGGCATCTGCGCCGAACCTTCATCCTCAGAGGACGATTGCCCATCCCCCGATGCCGCGATCGACATCTAATCCTCTATTGGCGCGCCGAATGAAAATGCTGGGCACGCCGTAAGACGGCACAGCAGATTAATCGGGGAGCCGCACAGAACAGCTGCTGCAGGAGGAGTGAAAGGTCCGTGGGGACTGGCCCGGCAGAAGGCTCTCACTGTAATCCTCAGATCGCCCAGAGCACTAGCCGATGGTTCTCTGCTCGGCAGAGAAGCCAGCGCGGGTAGTGACAGAGGGAGCCCCTCCCATCCCCGTGAGGAGAGAGAGGCGCGATCGCAGCGCTGCTATGGTTACACGCTCAGTGAACGCGTAAACCATCCACGAACGCAGCTTCAGCGTGCTGAAGCCTCAGACACTGAAGACAACGATCGTGGATGTTGACGGAGGACAGGAAACGACCGCATCCAAGAGGACACGGCCGGAACAGCGTCTTTAAAAAGACGTGAACCGACCATGATTTGCTCTTTTAGGAAATCTGCTCTTTTAGTTGAAGTGCCCAGGGGAATCGCTGCAGACAGGACACCGCTGTTCGCACCGTGACGCCAACCAGAACAGCTTCCAGACAGATGATGAATGGTTTTGTGGAGATCAGCACGTTCATCCACTCGGCTGCGAAGCAAAAATCTGATCAGTGGATGCACCTGTCGCCCTTTTATGCACGGGGAGTGGCTCAGGTATGCAAAATCCACTAGCCAATATTCACTGGCGTTTTCTCTTAAATCAGAGATGATTGGGGCTTCCAAGTAAATCCCCTAATGTCGTCACGACATAACTCGTAGTGACCGACAGATAGGGAACAGTAAAGATCTTTGTTGGACGGACAAGGTGAAGTCCCAAAAGTCATTCATGAAAAACTGGCACAGAGTCAAACATATCTCAGTACTCAACAAATATGATAGGTCCTGTGAGAGCTGAGTCCAAAAAGGTGAGAGAGAGGGGCACTCCCAAAAAAAAGCAAAAACATGCCTAAAACTCCTTGGGAACAGAGATTACACTTAGGAGAAGACGACAGATTCATATAAAAACGTTTCATTGGAGTCAAGTAAACCCTATGCAGCAATTTCCAATGAATCATTTGGTGATTAGGGTTTTAAGAAGACAATTTAAACATACCCCATACCTAATCGGAATAATAAAACATGCACATCCTCTTTAAGATCCTTAGCCAAAACAGTTGTAATAGATAAAGGTTTGTATGAATGCTCAAGAAGAAAGAGATAGATGACTGAAGCAGAGGAGGGAGATTCCTCAGAAGGAAGGATTAGTTTGTGTAAAGGGTGAACAGGCAGTTGTGAGTTCCAAGGCACCCCATAAGCCCGTAGGGCCGATCTAATGCGCAAATACATAAAAAAGGAGGTGCCTGGCAGATTATATTGAGTTTTAAGATTCTGGAAGGATTTTAAACCACAATCATCATAGATATAGTGTTCAATTTATTATGAGTCCATTGCGGACAATGAAATGGAGTACTGCTTGACAAAAGGTTATTATTGTGGAAAATAGGCGAATGCCTATGCCATTTTGTAGCTAGTTGTGAACGTCTTTCAACATCCCAGAATGTGGAGAGGAGGTGGGTTACAATGGGACCAAACCGAGATTTACACTGCCTAAGCGGAACTCCCGAAAAAACAAGATGCATCAATTTATACGGATAAACAATAGATTTCTCAATTGCTCTCCAAGACACAGAACCGTCAAACCAAACTGCTAAAGGGCGGAGGGATAAGGCTTGAGCAGTCTAAAATTAGGGAAAGAAAGACCTCCATGTAATCTACATCGTTGTAAGGTAGTCAGTTTAATACGAGGACGTTTCCCATCCCATATATACCGTGAAACACATGCATCTAGTTTGTTTCAGTAGGCAACCAGTGGAGAGAGAGGAATCATGGAAGAAAAGAAATTGATACGTGGAAGAACATTCATTTTAATCACCAATATACGGGCCTGAAAAGAAGTAGGAAGATGAGACCAATTTTCCAAATCTGAGGATACTTTGGCTAGAATACCATTATAGTTTTTTGAGACGATTTCCTGCAGGGAAGGAAAAACATCTATCCCCAAGTACTTAAAGTTTTGAACCTATGGAATAGATATAGAAAGGGACATGGAATCAGTTTTAGAATTGAGAGGAAGTAAACATGACTTACTCCAATTAATTTTAAACCCTGAGAAAGATCCAAAATGGTCAAATAAATTGAGCACATGAGGAATAGAATGTGACGGCTTCTCCAAAAACAATAAGATATAATTAGCAAATAAAGAAATATGATGATGAGTAGTCCATATATTTATGGGAGAAATAGTTTATCGGACCGCTTGATCTAAGGGTTCCAAGGATAGGGTAAATAACAGAGGAGAAAGCGGGCAACCCTGACGAGTACCTCGATGTATAAAGAATGGGTTAGAGTGAACAGCACCTGTGAGAACAGCGCCTGCTGGATTGGCATACAGAACTTCATAAAACGTATTATTACATCTGCGTTTATCCTCCTCTTTCAAATCGGATTCTTGAACTAACACTATATAAATCTTTCTTCTTCGCAAAAAATCCAGAAAATCTGTATGTTTGTGAGGGCCATTTAGCCCATTAATATTGCAACTCAGAATATTAAGGTCAGTCATAGGTATCAAACAGAATTACTGCATAATAAGACAAAATACAAGTTTGAGAATAAAACCAGTTGAGTTCCTGAGAGATGGTGGTGCCCAGGAATCTGAATGACTCCACTGCAGTCACAGTGCTGTTCATGATGGTGAGTGGGGGGAGAGCAGGGGGGTTTCTCCTGAAGTCCATGATCATCTCCACACTTTTGAGCGTATTAAGCTCCAGGTTGTTAAGACTGCACCAGACAGACAACTCCTTAACCTCCTGTCTGTAAGCAGAGTCGTCACCGTCCTGGATGAGGCCGATCAGTGTGGTGTCGTCTGCAAACTTCAGGAGACTGAAAGAGGGGTCTTTAGAGGTGCAGTCGTTAGTGTAGAGGGAGAAGAGCAGTGGGGAGTATACACAGCCCTGAGGAGCTCCACTGCTGATAGTACGAGTGCCGGATGTGACTTTACCAAGCTTTATTAACTGCTGTCTGTCTGTCACGAAGCTGTTGATCCACTGGCAGACGGAGGTGGGGACGGAGAGCTGGGTTAGTTTATTCTGAAGGGTTTCCGTGATGATGGTGTTAAAAGCGGAGCTGAAGTCCACAAACAGGATCCTCACATAAGTCCCTGGTCTGTCGAGACGCTGCAGGATGAAGTGCAGTCCTATGTTGACTGCATCATCCACAGACCTGTTTGCTCTGTAGGCAAACTGCAGGGGGTCCAGTAAGGGACCAGTGATGTCCTTCAGATAAGCCAAAACCAGTCTTTCAAATGATTTCATGGCTACAGACATTAGAGCCACATGTCTGTAGTCATTAAGTCCAGTAATTTTGAGTTTCTTTGGGACGGGGGTTGATGGTGGAGCGTTTGAAGCATGAGGGGACTTCACACAGCTCCAGTGAGCTGTTGAAGATCTGTGTGAAGATGGGGGCCAGCTCATCCGCACAGGTTTTTAGGCAGGCTGGTGACACACCGTCTGGCCCTGGTGCTTTCCTTCTTTTGTTCTTCCTGAAGACCTGGCACACATCTTCTTCGCTGATTTGAATTGTAGGTGTGGGGGAGAGGAGGGTTGCTGGAGGTGTTAATGGTTGTGTGGAGAGGTGTTCAGGGCGGGTGTGGGGTGTTTTCTCAAAGCGACAATAAAACTCGTTCAAGTCGTCTGCCAGATGTTGATTCTCCACAGTGCTGGGAGATGGTGACTTGTAACTGGTGATATCTTTTATGCCTTTCCACACTGAAGCAGGATCACTGGAAGATAATTTTTTCCTTAGCTTGTCAGAATAATTCCTCTTTGCCACTCTGATCTCCTTTTCCAGTGTGTATTTGGCCTGTTTGTACATGACTTTATCCTCCTGTCTGTAAGCATCTTCTTTGGCCTGACGGAGCTGTCTGAGTTTTGCAGTGAACCATGGTTTGTCATTGTTGTAGATTAGATGAGTCCTGTTAGGAATGCACATATCCTCACAGAAACTGATATAAGATGTTACAGTCTCTGTGAGCTCGCCCAGATCGGTGGCAGCGGCTTCAAAAACAGTCCAATCAGTGAGAGAGAGAGTCCTGCTCTGTTTCATTAGGACGGAATAAGATGAACCAAACAGTGATCAGAGAGTCCTAAAGCTGCTCGTGGAACCGAGTGATATGAGTCCTTTATTGTTGTGTAACAGTGGTCCAGTATATTACTGTCTCTGGTGGGACATGTGATGTGCTGTCTGTATTTTGGCAGTTCGCGGGAGAGATTTGCTTTATTAAAGTCCCCGAGAATGATTAAAACAGAGTCTGGGTGTTGTTGTTCTGTGTCTGTGATCATATCAGCGAGTTTCTGTAAAGCTGTGCTCACGTGCGCTTGCGGTGGAATGTAGACACTCACGAGAATGAACAAGCAGAGCTCCCGCGGCGAACAGAACGGCTTGCAGTTAATGAAGAGCGTTTCTAGATCTGATCAGCACATCTGGCTTTCCCGTAGCTCAAACAGTAGAGCATGGTGCTAGCAACGCTAGCAATAGCAAGAGCTGATAACTGTAACTCGAATGCAAATGTAAGTCGCTTTGGATAAAAGCTTCTGCTAAATGCATAAATGTAAATGTAAATCTTCTTTAACACAGTTACATCTGTACACCACCTCTCATTGATGTAAAAGCACTCACGTACCACCGCCACGTGATTTCTCTGTTGATTCTGCGTCGCGATTTGCTCTGATCAGCGTGAAATTAGACAGATGAATCGCGCTGTCCGGTATGTCGCCATTTAGCCAGGTTTCCGTGAAACACAGGGCAGCAGAGTTCTTCAAATCCTTGTTTGTCTGGGAGAGCAGGAGTTTGTCCGTTTTGTTGGGTAGAGAGCGGAGATTCACCAGATGGATGCTAGGCAACGCCGTTCTAAATCCGCGCTGACGAAGCGTCACTAGCGTGCTGGCTCTCTTCCCCCGCCTGCTCCTCCTGTAGAGTTTGACCAGAGCTACAGCTCCGCCAACTACAATGTCCAGCAAAACGTCTGAAAAATCTAAATCCGGTAAAAGATTTTGTGGTGTGTTCTGCCGAATGTTCAGCAGGTCATCCCTGGTAAAACTGATCTTATTTGAAAAACAAAAAACAGTACAAACACAATAGGTGCCATCAGCGGCGCCATCTTGTCTTGTCTTTTCAAGATCAAGATCAAAATCAGCAAAAAGAGGCCAAACGTACAGAGCTCTACTCGAGTGTGACTAGGTTCATGAGCACATCACGTGACTCTCAAAAGTAAACTTTTCTTAAAGTTTATTGGTGAATTTTAATGTATCTGCACCACTCTATTTATGCTGAAGACTGTAACAGTCATTGAATAGCAAGACATTTCCTGTTTCCCAAAAGGAAGTTTTTGTAACAGTGTTTTGAATTGATCTCACTAGTGTTCTCTAGTCAGGAAATTAGTCTGTGTATTTGTCAGGTTTGTGTGTCATCTGAGGCCAAAGATTAGATTCTGACAAAAGAGAATATGTTTTTGACAAAAATGTTTGACTTTGACCCAGAAGTTTGAAGTTTGCACAAGTTGGTGTTTAGTTTTGAGATTGTGTTAACAATCAAGAAAAACTGTAATTACACATTTTACGGTTACGGTTTCTGTGCACAGGTAACTATACTGTATACATTATGCTTTTCAAATCAAAGCCACTGAGACGCAGTGCTTGTGGTGCTTGAGGAGAGACTCACGCTCTGTGATCAGACGCGCCAAGTCTGAGACGGCCGTTCCCAGCTCGTTGGCCACATAGCAGCGGTACGAGCCCTGATAGGATCGGAGCTCCTCCTTTTCATCTGCTGTCAGGGTCCCAGACTCAAACAGTTCCCTCCTAAACTCTTTTCCATCTTTGACCCAGCGGAAACTGTCAGTGTGAGGCGAGAAAACAAAGACAAATTTAAATCTAAAGACAGATAGATGGAGAGAGAAAAACACAAATACACACACATGTACAGTTCACTGCCCTGAACTACAGGCTCACGTAACAGATCTTTCCTAGACAAAATAATGAGCCCATTCACCTTTGCTTGATTCTTAAAGGGGTCATCGGATGCCCATTTTCCACAAGTTGATATGATTCTTTAGGGTCTTAATGAAAAGTCTGTGACATAGTTGGGTTAAAATTTCTCAATGGTAGTGTAAAACAAAACCTTTTTTATCCTGTCAAAAACAGCTCTGTCTACCGCAAGCTGTATTCTTGCATGCCGCTTTGAATGCAAATGAGTTCTGCTGACCCTGCCCCTCTCTTCTGAGCCACTCTCTGAGAGACCGTAAACTTTAAGCATTCATCGTGAAACTTGCTAATGAGGACATTAAACATCCTTACACTCACTTCTTCTGGAGGTAAAGCTGGATCACAAATGATTCGTGCAAAGATAGACGCATTTAGGTATATCGGGGGCGCATTCACTTGAAAAACAAACGTAATCCACTGCGTTTTCAGCGGCTCAAATGTCGAGAGTAAATGACAACTACTATATTCATTATTACATCCAACAACAAAACACCTCAATTGCTCAGGAGACATTCTTGTCTACATCTGCAATGGTGGACTGATGACAGTTCACTCAGGGCGGATCTAAGGTAAAACACTACTGTCAATCAACAATCATGGGAGGGGCCTAGGTCTGTGTGATGTCATCTGAGATCGGCTCGATTTGAGAAAGGGGAAATGATTTAACAAGATAAAAAAAAACACAAAAAAAAAAACACTGGGTGGACTTTTATTGTGTACACACACTGCCAACACACATTTCAGTTCAAACAACTTGTAAAAGTGCATGTCGCATCCGATGACCCCTTTAATATCATTACCAGGGTGATCCACAACTGTTTGTTTTGTAATAGCTGTGTATGAGTCCCTTGTTCATCCTGTCCGCTGTTCAGAAAAATCCTCCAGCTCCTGCACATTCTGTACTCGTCTTTCAAAGGACCCTCTCAGACTCACCTGGGCGCCGGGTCTCCACTGGCTTCACAGGCCAGATTGACATCATCCAGAGAGAAAGCGGTGTGAGACACGGGCTGATCTGTGATCTTTGGAGCTTGTTTTACTGAGGGCAAAAAGATGGTTGCAGGATAAACAAAATAGCCATGAGAAACCATGGTTGTAACCAGTGTTTTGAGTTAAAGGTAGAGTTAACATCTGCTAGATTTGAGAACAACTACTGGACAATACATGCTACTGAACCTAACTTTCTCATGGTGTTACCTAAAACACCTATAGACATTTGAACTAAGCCTGTAAAAAATTGTGACCAAATCAACCACTGTTTTAGTATGTTTTAGTGTCACAGCACAAGAAAAATCAATTTGTAGCAGCTATAATTGAAAAACTCAACTGTAAGGAACACTCATTCACAGAGACACAGAGACAGAAATAAAGGAATCCAGAGGAAGCTGAAGTACTCACGGTTGTTATATGTGTCTGATAGAGCGGCAGAAGGAAGCAGTGAAAGAGAGAGTAGAGAGAGAGCACATGGTTAGACAGAGTCATGCAGGACTTGTTTCTGTTGATGTGGGACGGCATCCTATAGAGAAATGCATTTATCCAAGTGTTTTTTCCAACAAAATTCAGCAAAGAAATCAAATGCCTAAATCATTCAGTCAGTGAGGTGACTACTTTACATGCATTCAAGATTTCAGGGATTAGGCAACTTTGATTTAATCAGACAGAAGGAGTTCAGCACAATATAACTAGCTGGCTGGAGGAGACAAACAAATGGAAAAAAGATTCATTGTGACTTATTGGCTAGCTACTCACCTTGGGCTGTCAATTAATAATATAATTAACAAGGGTAAAAAAATGATGAGATAAAATGAAGGCATTTAATGCACCCGGCCGCCCAGTGGATCAGAGACGAACAGCTCTCTCTGTGATATAGCATGCAGTTAAATGCCCCTAAATGCAGGACACTGGGGCATAAATGTCCCTGTTTGAGTTTTCGTCTCATATTTATATCATATCACTAGCAACGAGTGCAATATCACACATTCTGTTTTTGTCCGAACACCACAAGAACCAACAGTTCAAGTTTTAATTAATTAACAATAGATTAATTAATCAGCACATTGTGTAATAATCATCTTTTGCTCAGAAAACAAAACAAAATTAAACAAGACACATTCTAATGTATGGAAAACAAGATCAGTATTGTCTTATTATTTTCAGTGAATCTTTTGCAATTGAATCCTGCTCTCCTTCGTTTCGCCTGCATTATAGAAGACGTGACCCTGAATAAGGATCCAGCAGATCTACCTGTAGGAGGAGCACACAAGACGATGGCTAACTGCAATGTTGTGCTCTGACTAGCAGCTGTAAAATACCTTTTTTTCTTTTCTTTCTCAAATCAATTTGAATGAGCCCATGCAGTCATATTTAAAAGGAGGTAGACCAAATGAATGTCAAACTCAGCTCCCGGAGGGCCACAGTCCTGCAGAGTTCAGCTCTAAATCTAATCAAACACACCTGAACCAGCTAACTGAGGTCTTCAGGATCACTAGAAACCTCCAGGCGAGTGTTTTGGAGCTGGTTGGTTGAAGATCCTGAGGGACAGTGGTCCCAGGAATCATATTTGACAGGTGTGTTTTAGGCTTTTAGTTCGTACTCTGTTTATTTTTAGTCTATTAGGCTGTGTATTTAAGCCCTTGTGTTTTCAGCATGCTTTGTCAGGTCTTGTCCATTGTTGGATGTACTGTAGTCATGCTTAGATTTGTTCTTTATGTTCCTAGTTTCAGAGATACTTGGTATTGTTTTATATTGTCTCTTTATTTTGAATCTGCTGTACTTCATCTCTTTGCCCATGTTACGATACCATGGCCAGCATTCATGGACAAGTAGAAGCTGACATTGGTGTCTGCAGCGTAAAATTGGTTTTGTTAGTTATTTTATCTACACGTCATTAGATCTAGAATCCTGAAGTAAAATAAAGTAGCGTTATAAGATTACATTAAATATCTATGTATAAAATTTCATTTTAGCATGTCTATATGCCCCCCCCCCTCCTTTTAATTTTTTTTCATATATGTGTGCTTTCAGTTGTTCCTACATTTTGTCGTAAATTTAGAATAAATCTTTGTACAGTAGTTGATGAATCAGGATTTGATTGTCAATATGCTGTTTATGCATTACATTAGTGAACGAGACACAGTGTCTTTGATCACATCACTGTCTGATTTAAAAGCATTTCTTAACATACCACCAAATATAGTTTTGTATCAAAAAGAGTGGAACTGCACCCACGTGGTGTTTGTTAATCGCCATTCGAGGAATGACACTTAGCAAAACAATGTACCTGCACATTATAGAAGGAGGTTTAGAGTCTGGAAGGGGTGCTACTCACAGTCAGGAGGGATTATAATGTATCCATGTGTTTGCAGCACACTGAGGAAGAGGAGCAGCAGATGAAGATGTGTCCTGATGCGCCCTCTTCTGCCTGCCGGTTGACACTGAGCTAGAGGCATTCTGCATCAAACTAGCAGCCACTTCATGCAAACACAGCTGGGTCCAGACAGCCTCCACCACGTCTGACTCCGCACGCTTCTGACGCTTCTGCAGGAGAGAGAGAGACGAGAGGCCATGAAACAAGAGAGCAGGTCAAAACCATTCAATCAATGTTAATAATAGCTGATTGTTAATGGCATTGAATCGATATCACTTTTGCACCCACAATCAATGTTGAAAAAACCATTATTGTGATCAGTGTTTGCTTTAGTTGGGCTCTTGACTCTTGATTTTCATTAAGCTAATTATCTATCAGTGCTTACAGTAGTGCTTTAATATAAGCACTTGTGCATTAATAAAGAAAGCAAAATAATACTTTATCTCTCTTTAGCACTTTAGATACAGTTGCTCCTTTACGCTTAAGGAAGATCAAAGAAAACAGTCCGACTCCGTGGTATAATGACTACACTCGCACCTTAAAGAGAGTAGCCCGGAAAATGGAGCGCAGATGGAGGAAAACAAAACTAGAGGTATTTCGTATAGCCTGGTGGGAAAATACCCTATCCTACAGAAAAGCATTAAAAACTGCTAGATCTGATTACTTGTTGTCTCTTCTAGAAGAAAACAAACATAACCCCCGGTTTTTATATTTTACAGTCACTAAATTAATGAAAAATAAAGCATCAACAGGTGTTGGTATTTCCAAAAAGCACAGCAGTAATGACTTTATGAACTACTTTACTTCCAAGATCGATTCTATCAGTGATAAAATTGTAACCATGCAGCCGGCAGCTACAATATTGCATCAGATAGTGCACTATAGATCCCCTGAGGAACAATTCCACTCATTCTCTACTATAGGAGAGGAAGAATTCTATAAATGTGTTAACCAAACAAAAAATTTGTTAACCTAAACCAACAACATGTATGTTAGACCCTATTCCATTTAAACTACTAAAACAGCTGCTTCCAGAAGTCATAGATCCTCTTTTGGCTATTATTAATTAATCACTGTCATTACGATATGTCCCCAAAACCTTGAAATTGGCTGTTATTAAGCCTCTCATTAAATAAACACAACTTGACCCCAAAGATATATCTCAAATCTCCCTTTTCTGTCAAAGATACTAGAAAACGTAGTATCCTCGCAATTATATTCCTTCTTAGAGAAAAATTGTATTTGTGAGGAATTCCAGTCAGGATTTAGACCGTATCATAATACTGAGACTGCTCTCATTAGAGTTACAAATGACATGCTTCTATCATCTAATCATGGTTGTATCTCTTTATTAGTTCTACTGGATCTTAGTGCTGCATTCGACACTATAGACCACAACATTCTTTTAAATAGACTAGAACACTTTGGTGGCATTAGTGGAAGTGCATTAGCATGGTTCAAATCGTACTTATCTGAATGCCATCAGGTCGTAGCAGTGAATGAAGAGGTATCTTTTATATACTTATATGTATATAAAACACTATATTCTTGCACTTCTGGTTAGATGCTAACTGCATTTCATTAGCTCTGTACTTGTACTCTGCATAAATGACAATAAAGTTGAATCTAATCTAATCTAATCTAATCTAATCATATCGATCACAAGTGCAGTATGGAGTACCTCAAGGCTCAGTACTAGGGCCGTTACTTTTCACGCTTTACATGTTACCCTTGGAAGAAATTATCAGGAGACATGGTGTTAGCTTTCACTGTTATGCTGATGATACCCAGCTCTATATTTCTTTGCGGCCCGGTGAAACACACCAAATTGAGAAACTAACGGAATGCATAGTCAATATAAAAAACTGGATGATAAAGTAACTTCTTACTGTTCAATTCTGAAAAAAGAGAGGTGTTAATTTATTAGACCTAAAAACCCCACATGTAATAACCTAGAACACTATCTAACACTTGACGGCTGCTCTGTCAATTCTTCTTCATCAGTTAGGAACCTAGGTGTGCTGTTTGATAGCAATATTTCATTTGAAAGCCATGTTTCTAGCATCTGTAAAACTGTGTTTTTCCATCTCAAAAACATATCTAAATTGCGACCTATGCTCTCAACGTCAAATGCAGAAACACTAATTAATGCATTTATGACCTCAAGGTTAGACTATTGTAATGCTTTATTAGATGGTTGTTCTGCACGCTTGATCAACAAACTACAGTTGGTCCAAAATGCAGCAGCTAGAGTTCTTACTAGAACCAGGAAATACGACCATATTAGCCCGGTTCTGTCAACACTGCATTGGCTCCCTATCAAACATCGTATAGATTTTAAAATCTTGTTAATTACTTATAAAGCCCTGAATGGCTTAGCTCCTCAGTACTTGAGTGAGCTCTTATCACATTATAGTCCTCCACGTCTGCTGCATTCTCAAAAGTCTGCCCATTTGATAATACTTAGAATATCAACATCGACTGCGGGTGGCAGATCCTTTTCCTATTTAGCACCCAAACTCTGGAACAATCTACCAAATACTGTTCGGGAGGCAGACACACTCTATCAGTTTAAATCTAGATTACAGACACATTTCTTTAACCTGGCTTACACATAACACACTAATACACTTCTATTATTCAAATCCGTTAAAGGATTGTTAGGCTGCATTAATTAGATCAACCGGAACCGGGAACACCCCCCATAACACATGATGTACTCGTTACATCATAAGAATTACATCATCTACGCTAATGTTTGTCTGTTTCTTTTCTGTTTCTCAGTCCGTGTCCGGATCAGATGGCGCCGGGAGATGATGTATGTGGCCCTGATCGTTGGCGGAGGCCGGTCACCTGGATGAGCCCCGGGGACATATCCCCAGTCACCGAAGCCACCCGATCCGGTCCGTATCCAGCCCAGATGGTCACTGCAGTCACCAGATCCAGTCCGTATCCAGATCAGATGGTGGATCAGCACCCAGAGACGACCTCTACAGCCCTGAACGTCAGCGGAGACCAGGACACCTAGATGAGCGCCAGAGACAAATCCCCAGTGTGGACCCCGCCACTTAGACAGTCATCGGGAAAAGACCACTGGAACCAGTTGAGCCCTTACAATCTGACTTTGCTGCAGTTGGAATTGAACTGCTGGTTCGTTTGGCCAGAGGAGAACTGGTCCCCCGACTGAGCTTGGTTTCTCCCAAGGTTTTTCTCTCCATTCTGTCACTGATGGAGTTTTGGTTCCTTTCCTGCTCTGGCTTGCTTAGTTGGGGACACTTCATTTCCAGCGATATCGTCGACCTGATTGCAAAGACACTATTAAAACTGAACTGAGCTGGATGATGACATCACTGAATTCAATAAGGAAATCCCTTTAACTGAAAATCTTTTTTTAATCTTTTCATTTTACATTATTGACACACTGTTTTCCTTTTTTGATATTGTGCAGTTGCTTTGACACAATTTACATTGTTAAAAGCTCTATATAAATAAAGGTGTCTTGACTTGACTTGACTATGCATTCATTAATGCTAATGACTCCATTCTAAAAACATGAACTATCCCCAAGATCAAGAAAAATGTATGTGTGAAATTGCCTACACAGAACAGAGAAAAGACAGATCAAATATTGAGGACCAATTTGGATATTACTTTAAAGAACAAGAACACTCATATAAGGCAGTAGGGTGAGCTAGAGTATTATTACATTATCCTGCAGAGCAAAGCGAGGTTTGACGTCTGTTTACTGAATATCTCTCATGTGATCACAGCAACCACACGATATAATCAGCTCTGGGTCGTGCAGAATCTGATATGCTCATCTACAATCAGATACTCAGCCAACGGCTTCTAACAGCCACATTAATGCGCCTACGCTTGATTGCTTTAAAGAAAACAGAGTAGACTCTGCCATGCATTAATATATATTACAACTCTCGCTCTCTCTCTCTACATATATATATATATATATATATATATGTATATATATATATACACAGTATATATATATATATATATATACATATATATGTGTGTGTAAACATTCGATTATCTATATATTATTATCTTTTTCTAAATTAAATTTAAATGCCAAATCTGAGAAAATACTTTTAAAAAATGCTATTATAATCTAAGCCCTAATTATCTATGTATGCATTTTAAGTAATAACTCTCCCTTCTTTGTCTTGTTCTAAACATGAGCAGCAGGGAGGGGCGCAGCACAGTGTGTGTGTGTGTGTAATCACTGAAATATTGAGCAGTGGCAGCTGTTCTGGTAAGTGCCATTAATGGATGAAATGGGGGAGCAGGCATTTATGTCCATCCGTCCATCCATCTGTATTTGTTTTCCAGACAGATGATTGGAGCATGCTGAGTCATAGGATTCTCTCTGTCTGCCACGCCCTGCACTTTTCTGATCTATAATACACTTTTATGGTGTCTTCCTTGCCTGTGTGTAGGTGTGCATGATTTTAATGTGTGCTCATATTTTCTCAGTGATTTACATGTAAATATAATCACATCCGTGTGTTTTATACAGAAACCAGCATAATGCTATTCCCGCCTAACGCTCCCGCCTCCTCTCCAGCTCCGTTTCCATGGCAACAGAATCCCCTCGGATTCCCCCGGAACACACGGACATGGCTGCTGAGGAGAGTCAGGCATGTGTGGAGCATAGACTGTAAAAAAAGATGGACGACGCGTCTCCCCTTTCTTCCATTATAGAAAAGTGAAGCGAATACATCTCAGTATGGCCTCTGCCATCTTGAGTAAATGACGTCATTTGGAGCCCGAGTCTGCGCAGTAGAGCTTCGTTTGGAGCCAGAGTCTGCGCAGTAGAGTCGTGAGGTGGAGCCTCGGGTTCAAACTCCCGCCAAAACTCCCACAGACCCAATCAATCATAACAACACGCCCCGTTTTTATAGCATCAAATTACTAGCTAAAATCAAACTTATCACAAAAACGAACAACTGAACATATATCAGCATGATAACAACTACCTTAAATGACCAAAACCATATTTCGGAAAATTGTATTGGAAGTGTAATTAATTTTTTTTATTTTGACTGAAGTCCCATTCATTTACATGGAGAGGGTGGGGTTTATGACCTGTACTGCAGCCAGCCACCAGGGGGCAATCAAAGAGCCCCCAGCTTCACTTTTAAGCACGAGTGAGACACACCCGGAGTGGAGCAGCCGAGTGCACAAAGACGGTTCCAAACGCAAGCAACTCTTGCCAAGTTCTTTATATTCCAGAAACCAACTTAAAGCAGACTCACAAGTGACTGAACACAGCAGACAATGTGGATCACTTCCACAGTGCTGCCATCAGGACTGTAGCTAGACCCGCTATGAAGGTCTTCATGAACAAACAGGTCCTCTTAGACATTACATTGGCTGAAAGACCCTTAAAGGGGTCATGAACAAAGAAACCAAAATGCCCTCGATCTTTTGAAATATAAGAGGCCATTGTGTTATAAAAACATCCTGTAAGTTTCAGAATTCAAAACTGTCGAAACTCAGAATTGTCTAAAGACGACCAAAACGACCGCTTGTGAAATGTTCTACTCTACGATGTAATAGTGTGGATAAGCACCGCCTACCCAGAAGAGGATCAACACCTGCTTATACGTCGCTGCCCGTGTAGCCCCACCCACCGATTCTACATCACTGCCTGTTTAGTCCTGTCCACCGATTCTACATCACTGCACGTTTAGCCCCTATCCACCGATTCGTGCATGTAGGGTTTATGTTGGTTTGTACATACACAACAAATCAAGATGGCGCCGGTGTTCGTGGCCTGCCGTCTGTTTCCTAGTCTGTTTGTCTTCGCTCTGTTTACTGTTCTGTGTTCCTCTGCAAGGATTTCCCCAACTTTGTTGCAGTATAATCAGCAAACTCTGTTTGAAATTAGATCTTCGATGGAAGAGTCATATACCGTCTTGCCATGTGGATTTGATGTCCTTCCTTTTCCTATTCTGTGTCGGTTGTTGACCTGTTTCTGTCGGCTTCCTTTTAAAGTAAGTAAAGTAAAGTAAAGTCGTGACGTATTGTCAAGTATGGTGACCCATACTCGAAATTGGTGCTCTGCGTTTAACCCATCCAAGTGCACACACACAACAGTGAGTAGTGAACAAATGCACACACACACACACACCGTGAACACACACCCGGAGCAGTGGGCAGCCATTTATGCTGCGGCGCCCGGGGAGCAGTTGGGGGTTCGGTGTCTTGCTCAAGGGCACCTCAGTCGTGGTATTGAGGGTGGAGAGAGCGCTGGACATTCACTCACCCCACCTACAATCCCTGCCGGCCGGGGACTCGAACCCGCAACCTTTCGACTACGAGTCCAATTCTCTAACCATTAGGCCACGACTTCCCCAATCATTCCTCACTGGAAAAAGCATCGAAGAAGACGCGGAACTCGAGGTGGCTTACTAGTCAAACTAAAGAAACGGCGACTGATTGACTCTATGAAGAGAAAGGAAAGGTACTGCTCTACCATTTTGCGCTCCATGGAGATTTCATATCAATGCACTATTCCTGTGCTCCCTGACACCCATAGTGATCTTCGGCCGCGGCATTTTCTACAACTTCGCTCACGGGGAGTAAACATGCATAATCTACATTCCTTGCATCGTTAGTCGGGTGAGCTGAAAGTTTGCTCTGATTAATGTGCGGTCACTCGCAAGTAAAACTTTTATTCTAAAGGACTTCTTTGACATACAGAATTTGGATATTTTGTTTTTAACAGAGACCTGGTTAAATACCGGTGACTTAAGCTCATTTTCAGAGTTGTTGCCATCTAATTGTGGCTTTTTAAACTCACCGCGGGTCTCTGGACGTGGAGGTGGCCTAGCAACTATTTTTAAGAGCAGCTTGAACTTTCGGACTCTGCATACTACGCACTACACTAGTTTTGAGCTGCAGTTGTTTCAGTTGAACTCTTCAATACTTTGTGCTGTGATATATCGTCCTCCAAAGTTTAACAAGGATTTTATTCTGGATTTTACGGACTTGTTGGGCAGTATAGGTCTAAAATGTGATAAACTCTTAATAGTGGGCGACTTTAATGTGCATGTTTGTTGTTCATCAAATCCTCTGGCTAAAGACTTTTTAGATGTGATTGACTCTTTTAACTTTGTTCAACATGTGCAAGCTCCAACTCATGGAAAAGTTCACACCCTGGACTTAATATTATCTCTGGGCCTTTCTGTTGGAGACATTGAAATTCAGAATTCAGTTTTTTCAGACCATATGTTTATTCTCAGCAGTATTTTTACTTCATGTGTCATTCAGACAACCTGCCCTCCAGCTCGCCAGGTTCGTTATGTAACTTCAGCTGTTATTGAGAAGTTTAAGACTCTATATTTTGAATCTGATGTTTCTGGTGATCTTGATGGCTCTTGTGATGTAAATACGGCTTTTGATTTATTTAATTCTACATGTTCCTCTATGTTAAACGCTATAGCCCCGTTAAGGGTGGCAAGACAAAAGTCGATCCTTGGTTGAATGAGGATACACGAGAGTTGAGACGAGCTTGTAGGAGAGCAGAGCGTAGGTGGAAAAAGGATAAATTACAGGTGTCATTCAAAATTTTACAGGATGCTTTAATTATCTATCAGAATACTCTGAAAGTGGCTAAAATGAATTATTTTGCTGGAGTAATCTTGAGGTATAATGGCAATTCAAAGGTGTTGTTTAACACGATAAATTCTGCATTAAATCCTTCTGCCACCTGTTCTGCTCTTCCTACTACGGCTTGCGATGAACTGTTAAATTTTTTTTGCCCAGAAAGTCATCGATATTAGAATGCAGATTGTGCCTGGTCCTCTTACTTTTTCATTTACTAGTTGCATATCTGCATCATTTAATCAATTTTCTCCTCTTTCTCTTCAGTCTTTATCTAAGATAATTGGCCGGTTGAAACCTACAAATTGCTGCCATGATATTATCCCATCAAAAATGATTAAACAGACTTTTGAGGTTATTGGCCCAAGTCTATTGATTTTAGTAAATAAAAGTCTGCAATCAGGGGAATTTCCTGCTAGTTTTAAACATGCTATTGTAGAGCCCCTTTTGAAAAAAACAAATTTAGATCCCAATGTTTTATCAAATTATCGCCCCTTTTCTAAATGACATTTTATATCTAAGGTCTTAGAAAGGGCTGTTTTAAATCAATTACAGGCCTTTCTGGTCCAAAATGATATCTATGAAAAGTTTCAATCCGGATTTAAATGTAAATCATAGCACAGAGACGGCCCTGTTAAAAGTATCAAATTATATTTTATCTTCAATCGACTCTGGTGACCCTGTGATTTTGATTTTATTGGATCTAAGTGCAGCCTTCGATATTATTTATCACAATATTTTAATCACTCGCTTGGAAAAGATTATGGGTATCCGAGTCACTGCTCTTGAGTGGTTCCGGTCTTTTCTTTCTAACAGATCCTTTTCGATTAATATTAGTCAATCTTATTCTAAATCTGCTCCATTGTACTGTGGTGTTCCCCAAGGTTCAATCCTTGGTCAAATTTTGTTCATATTGTATATGTTACCCTTGGGTTCTATTTTGAAAAGACATGGAGTTTTTTTTCACTGTTTTGCCGACGATACTCAGGTATACTTTCCTTTGCGGAAGCACGATAAGAGTTCAATTAGTTTGCTACTAAACTGCTTGCATGAAGTCAAATTATGGATGTCAGCAAACTTTTCAAGTTTAAATGAAACTAAGACTGAGGTAATCTGGTTCGGAAACTCCGAGTCCCAAGTCTTTTCTGATTTGGGAAACTTGCCTCCTTTCCAGAAATCAGTGGTTAAGAATCTGGGAGTTCAGTTTTACTGTATCGCGTATCTTGTCAGTGTCTGCACTTGCTTGGCCATTTTTAGTGATAAACAGGAAAGTGGGTTCAAGCGCCAGCAGAAGATAGTATAAAGAAATAGTCTTTAAGAGAAGCAGTCTATCAGCGGAAGTTAAAAACAGCTCTTTAGTGTATTTACTTGTCTCATTAGTGTTTAGCGCAGTTGCCGTTGCTTCGAAACGCTTATTTTGTTTACTGTGTTGAGCCTTGCTGAAATCGCGTTTGGACTCATACTGTATCGCGTATCTTGTCAGTGTCTGCACTTGCTTGGCCATTTTTAGTGATAAACAGGAAAGTGGGTTCAGCTGAATTGTAATAGGGATTTGTTAGACGGGTATAAAAAGGTTATTATACCGCGGCAGCGGTCGCGGCAGCCCTCGTGTAAAGCCCTCCTAGTGTGAAGACCGAAGAGTGTAAAGACCGAAGAGTGTAAAGACCGAAGAGTGTAAAGACCGAAGAGTGTAAAGACCATCGACTCTACCGTACGACTCCACCGGACAGGGACACCGGCAGAGAACATAAGTATAGACTTTTAATTATCCCATATTATTCCTACTGCTTGTTTCACTTCTGTTTTAGTTTATATAATCTATTCTTACTATGTTTCCAGATCAATACAATCACTACCACTCGCAAGCCACGCATCACACACTGTAGACAGCGCAATCCTATCAACCTGCGCACTTTGCCTATGTCTGCTAATACATTACTTTCTTTTTCTATTGGTCTCTGGAATTGTCAGTCTGCTGTCAACAAAGCTGATTTTATTACTTCCATTACTACTCATTCAAGGTTAAACCTCATGGCCCTGACAGAGACCTGAATCAAACCAGAAGACAATGTTACACCTGCAGCACTCTCCAATAATTTATCCTTTTCCCACACCCCCCGTTTGACTGGAAGAGGTGGAGGTACTGGTCTGCTCATCTCTAATAATTGGAAATTTACTCCTTTGCCATCTCTGAGTATCAACAGCTCTTTTGAATCACATTCGGTTACTATTACCTACCCTCTAAAAATCCATTTTGTAGTTGTTTATGGTCCTCCAGGATTACTAGGTAACTTTGTGGAAGAATTAGATTTATTGCTCTCAACCTTCCCTGAGGATGGTACTCCCTTTGTCTTAATTGGAGACTTCAACATCCACCTAGATAAACCTCAGGCTGCAGTCTTCCACACTCTGCTTGCGTCTTTTGATCTCAAGAGAGTGCTAACTACGGCTACTCACAAATCAGGCAACCAACTGGACCTTATTTACACACGACACTGCTCCACTGATCATGTGCTGGTTACTCCACTACACACCTTGGATCACTTCCTCCTCACTCTTAACCTCACCATGATTCCTGACACATCACATACCCCTCCACATGTCACTTTTCGACGTAACTTACGTACACTCTCACCCTCCCGGCTATCTGCTATGGTTTCATCTTCACTTCCTCCCCCTAAACAGTTATCCTCTCTTGATGCTAACAGTGCTACTGATACTTTCTGTTCCACTCTGACGTCTTGTTTAAATACTTTCTGCCCCTTATCTTCCTAGCCAGGCCATACCACCCCTTCTGCCCCTTGGCTATCTGATGTTCTCCAAAAATATTGTTCTAAACTCAGGGCTGCAGAAAGGGTATGGCACAAATCACGAAATCCTTCTGACCTTAATTTATATTGATCACTCCTCCTTCACTTCTCTGCTAATGTTTCCACTGCTAAAAGGACATACTATCATGACAAAATTAACAATTCGCCTAACTCTCGCATGCTCTTTAAAACATTTTCCTCCCTCCTTTGTCCTCCTCCTCCTCCTCCTTCATCATCTCTAACAGCTGACGACTTTGCCACATTCTTCATTAATAAAATTACAAACCTCACTGCACAATTTTCCACACCACAATCTATCAAACATATCTTACCAGCAAACATACACTCTGTTTGGCAGAGGTGTCTAAACTCATGCTTTCCAGTCATCCTACTACCTGTCCGCTTGATCCTATTCCATCTCATCTCCTTCAAGCCATTTCTCCTGCACTTGTACCTGCACTCACTCCCATCGTTAATAGATCCCTTCAAACTGGAATTTGTCCCTCAGCATTTAAACAGGCTCGTATAACTCCACTTCTTAAAAAATCCACTCTTAACCCAACTCTTTTAGGGAACTATAGACCGGTTTCCCTTCTTCCTTTCATTGCAAAAACACTTGAACGAGTTGTGTTCAACCAAGTCTCTGTCTTTCTCACACAGAACAACCTCCTGGACAGAAACCAATCTGGCTTCAGAAGTGGACATTCGACCGAAACTGCCTTGCTTTCTGTTGTTGAAGCCCTAAGACTTGCAAGAGCGGCTTCCAGATCTTCATTACTTATCTTGCTGGATCTGTCTTCTGCTTTTGATACAGTCAACCATCAGATCCTCTTGTCAACCCTATTGAGAAAGGGCATCTCAGGAAACGTACTCAAGTGGTTTGAGTCTTACCTCTCTGATAGGTCCTTCAAAGTATCTTGGAGAGGTGAGGTATCCAAGTCGCAACATCTAGCTATTGGGGTGCCTCAGGGCTCAGTTCTCGGACCAATTTTCTTTTCTGTCTACATGGCATCACTAGGTTCTGTCATTCAGAAACATGGCTTTTCATATCACTGCTATGCTGATGACACTCAACTCTACCTCTCATTCCATCCTGATGATCGCATCTCAGCTTGTCTAACAGACATTTCTTGCTGGATGATGGACCATCACCTTCAACTCAACCTAGCTAAGACAGAACTGCTTGTAGTTTCAGCTAACCCATCGCTTCATCACAATCTCACCTTCCAGTTAGGCTCATCTACCATAACTCCTTCAAAAACAGCCAGAAACCTTGGCGTTGTGATTGATGATAAGCTGAATTTCTCAGACCACATTGCTAAAACTGCCCGGTGCTGCAGATTTACATTATACAATATTAAGAAGATCAGGCCTTTTCTCTCGGAACATGCAACACAACTCCTTGTTCAGGCTCTTGTTCTGTCCAGACTTGTCTATTGCAATGCTCTCTTGGCAGGTCTTCCAGCCAATTCTATTAAACCTCTACAATTAATCCAAAATGCTGCTGCAAGATTAATCTTTAATGAGCCGAAAAGAACGCACGTCTCGCCTCTGTTCATCAATTTGCACTGGCTACCAATAGCTGCTCGCATTAAATTCAAGGCATTAATGTTTGCCTACAGAACCAAATGCACTGACTCTGCACCCCTTTACCTAAATTCATTACTTCAGACTTATATGCCCTCTAGAAGCTTGCGTTCTAGTGAACGACGCATTATTGTACCATCCCAAAGACACACAAAAACACTTTCAAGGACTTTTTCATTAACTGTTTCCATCTGGTGGAATGACCTGCCCAACTCAATCCGAGTAGCCGAATCCTTACCCATCTTCAAGAAACGGCTAAAAACTCATCTGTTCCATCTTTACTTGACCCTCTAACTCTAGCACTCTCTATTCTAATTTTATTTGATCTATATGTCTTTTTATTTAAAAAATAATAATAAATAAATTATTATTAACAATAATAATAATAATAATTATCTGTACTGCGTTAGGCTAACCAAGACTTGTAATAGCACTTGCACGTTGTTGCTCTTTTGTTGGTTTTCATTGCTTCTTATGTCCTCATTTGTAAGTCGCTTTGGATAAAAGTGTCTGCTAAATGACTAAATGAAATGACTAATGTCTCGCTGAAATTTGATAAACAGATCAAGTCAGTGGTTAAGTCCTGCTTTTTTTACTTAAGATTACTAACCAAGGTAAAACCATTTCTGTCACCCAGCAATTTTGAAAAGCTTATTCATGCTTTTATTTTCGTTAGACTGGATTATTGTAACTCTTCATATGCAGGTGTAAGCAAATCATTGATATCTCGCTTACAGCTAGTGCAGAATGCTGCTGCTAGATTAATGATGGGTGTCCGTAAACATCAGCATATAACACCTATTTTAGCCACTTTACATTGGTTGCTGGTCCACCACAGGGTCAATTTTAAATTAATTGTTTTAGTATACAAAGTCCAACACAATCTGGCACCCTCTTATTTAACAGATCTCATACTTGTTCATAAACCTCAAAGGAAACACAAGGTCATCTAATCAGATGATCTTGGTTGTCCCCAGGTCAAGGTTAAAGCTGTGTGGTGATCGGCATTCTCAGTGGTGGCTCCAAAGCTTTGGAATAGTTTGCCGTTACGTCTTAGACTCCTACCTACACTGGGGTCTTTTTAAGAGAAATTTGAAACTGTATTTATTAGAACTAGCTTTTGGCTGATCACACTGAGCTTTCAATATTGGGGGGTAGTTATTTTATGATGTTTGTTTTACCTGTTTATTTATTTATTTATTTTTTTTCTTTTGTCCTATTTGTCTTTCTGTGATGTGGTCCTCTTTTTATTAGTTGTTACTGTACAGCACATTGGTCAACCTTGTGTTGTTTTAATTGTGCTATATAAATAAATAAAACAAACAAACAAACAAACAATGAGAGCAGATCTACACAAACCAAACAATAAAGATGCTCCAAAGACAAGATGCTGTTCAGTGCCAAGTTGTGGAAAAACTGTGGAATGTTTGTGTTGCCTTCCTTCTGATCCCAATGTTAGGAAAGACTGGATGAACTTTATTTTTAATGAAGATCCACACAGCGTCAGTAAGAACTTGGTCCTTTGTTCACTTAATTTTACAGCGGATTTGTTTACAAACAAGGCACAATTCAATGCAGGATTTTCAGAAAGACTGAAGCTAAAAGACAATGCCGTGCGACTACAGTATATTAGATCTGACAGTAATAATTGTTTTATATGTACTGAGTATTTATGCATTTTTAACATACATCACAGCAGCGTCTATCTGTGAGAAATGTATGCTGTCAGCGCTCTGATGAGGGGGGTCAAAAGAGCACAGAAAATTATGATGTTTTTTGAAGTAAAATAATTGATAGTAGTGGACCTCAGAGAAGAGTACAAAAAAAAGAAAAAAAAAAGAAAAACACCGGAGGCAGTTCATGACCCCTTTAAATGTGTAATCTGTCCAGTGCCTGATAGAAAACCTACACATTCAACTTGCATGTCATCTTACTCGTGTAAATATAATTGACATTTAAATTATGCAACTAATAATGGTAAAGAAACAAAGCTCTTTTTGATCCAGACGGTAAAATCTAATCATTCTTCTACACTCTCCATAGGTGAGCACATCGCTCGCCTGTTAGCCTGCTAGCTTATGAAATCTCATCTTTGATCATTTGGTAAAAACATGCAAATAATACGTGCATGAAAAAATAAATTAACACACTTTTTCCCAGTTGTACAATAGAGCAGGCTGTTAGCACTGACAGCTCCACCAAGTTGTAGTTTCATGTAACAGCAGCATCTCCAGACCAAACCAAAAGCCTGAATTTGATTGGTTAGCCAGTGTTTAATGTCAGGACGTCATCAGACACAGACCATCTGCAGACCGTTCCACTATTACAAACAGCAGAGCCCAGAATTAATGAGCCCCGTATTCCCCACAGAACCCTGCCAAAATAACTCAATGATCCCGACCCTAGAGGGGCTCCTCCAAACAAAGGCAGAGCATCCCATTTGTGTTTCCCATTCAAGCCTCTCCTCGTGCTCCATGTCAGCTGTCAGAACATGTTCACATTTACATTAAAATTAGCATAAGACTCTGGGCAGGAATTTACGCTTCTGTATTTTGGGAGGAATTAACACAATCTCTTAATGTCAAATAACAAACCAAAAAAAAACATTTCAAGAAGTAATTACAACTCCAAATTCATAAAGCTGTACAACACTGGACAAAATGACACTGCATGCATTATCATATATTATTAATTCATTAACAGAATATACATGACTATTTAATGATATCAGAGCTGCATTATAGAGCTGGGATGTGACTTTGTTTTTCTCAAGGGCTCCTTTATCACATATCAGAGCTTTGCCAAAGCATTTCCTGGAAGACTTCTGGAATTGTTCATGTATAAGAGCCCTATTCAGTTCACAGATTTAACACACACACACACACACACACAGCATGGTTCACAGAGAGAGAATTTGGAGATAAATGTCAGTAAACTGCTGGCTATCCATCCAGGTCCTTCCCTGCCAATGGCATGAGATGCTGGGATTAAAAAAAACAACAATAAAAAAAACATATATATTTTGTATATATGTAGATATGTATAAAGGACAGTGCATAAATAAATATTTAATAAATACAAGTATAGAACATAAAATGTAAAACAAGAACACCGATATGTACCTTACTGATGACAAAAATAAGAAAACAAATAAATAAAAATATTTTCCAGTTAACACAACATTTTTATCAAAAATACTAAGAAATGTGTGTCAAAATCTATATCCCAGCTTTGTAGGGTGAATGTGCCATATATATATATATATATACTGTATATAACACTTCCACTTTCTATTCTTTTTCTATTCTATCTACTTGTTTTCTTTTTATTCATTATAAAAAAATGTGTTTTCTATTCTCTTTCTATCTATTTTATTTTTTTTAAAACTTGCTGTGTGTACCGGGAATTGTTACAGCACTTGCATATCATTGCTCTTTTAATGGTTTGATTTCTTCTATTGTTCACATTTGTAAGTCACTTTGGATAAGAGCATCTGCTAAATGATTAAATGCAAATGTACATATATACATATTAATCAATGTGGTTTGTGTTTTGTTTAAATTGAAACTAAATCTTCCAGTGTCAGTTTGGCTCAAACCAAGGAGCTCAACATTATTAGGGTAAGTTATTGTGGTAAGCTAGGCTGTTTGCTGGGATGTTACGCTGCCAGCTAGTGAAGAGCCCAGCAGAGAAGTAGCGTACCAATCAAACACACTCTGCTTTGATGGAGATGAAAAGAATTGCAGACTTGGGCAGATAAAGTTATTGGGCAAAAGTCTCCTGTAATGAGAGAAGCAGTGGTCGACGGTAGATTTTGAGGGACTGTAATGCTGAAAACCATGTGTAATTATACACAGAAATGATAGAGTCCCAGCAGAAAAAGGCAAACAAGAGTGTTACGGATTATACTGTTCTAACAGAAACTCCAATTACAGCACTGAGAAATGCTGAGAAATGCTGAAAGTAATTGTTTTGATTGCAATGATTTGGAAACGATGCACTATCCACTATGCACAATAACACAAAGTGATGTAAATGTAATGTATGCAGAGTTTAGGTCAAGTCGCCTTTATTTCTGTAGCGCTTTATACAATACCGATTGACTCTCCGGACACAGGGAGGATCCGCGAGCAGACAAACGCTGATTGACATTTCAATAGCAGAAGATGGTTGTTAATAGGGAAATATGTCAAAAGACACTTCCAGTCAAAAGAGAACATGACTGGTGATGGGGACAGAGGGAGATGATCAGGTGATGAGGGAATAAGAGAACTCTGTATGGCTGATCTTATGCCGGAAGGGAACACTTTTGACACATTTTTTAAAATCTAGTTGTCATTATTATTATTATTTTATTATTTAACAATGTGTCAGTTCTGTTTCTCTATTAGCTGATTCCTGAAAGTAAAAAACAAAACAAAAAAACCCCCGGAAATACAGAAGGACTACAGAAATACAGGGGACTTGCTAATATGCTTAGTGTTCTTCAGTGTAAATGAGTCAATGAACAAAACAAAGACTCCATTCTGTTTGAGGACGTGAAAGAGTGGATGTGTGGAAAGAGAAGGGTCAGACTCAGAGGCAGACATAGATGAAGACTGAGTCAATACAATTGGTGAACGAAAGACAGCATTCATCGGAAAAACATAGGCCTTTAACTTTTAACCTTTTTTTTCTTGGATAAAAATTGGCATCTCCTTAAAAGCATAGCTTTTTGAAGTATTCACCCGTCCTCATGTTTCATGCTTCTTTCTTCCGCAGATCATGAGAGAAGGGATTGTGAAGAATGTTGCAGTTGTTTGTTGACGTGGTCTATTCCTTAAAAAATACACCTGGCTGTAATTCTGCCATGACTGAATGCAATAATTATTTCAAGATGTTTGGAGCAGTTAAATTCAGCAGCTCCGTCTTTTAAGTGGTAACTATTTTAATTAAATATATGAATGTACAGTATACAGTAGGTAAAATACGTATTGAACACCTCACCATTTTTCCCAGTAAATATATTTCTAAAGGTGCTGTTGACTTGATATTTTCACCAGATGTCAGTAACAACTAGGGATGGGTATCGTTAAGGTTTTAACGGTATTACTACTCTTACCGATACTGCTTATCGATCCGGTACTTTAACGGTATTCTTATCGGTACTTTTTGTTTTACTTTGTTTCTTTGTTCATATTCTTACAGTATCTTATCTTATGTATATAAAACACTAAAAATGCCTGCACTTCATCAATTTGTAAATGCACCAGTGTGCAGGTATTTTTAGTGTTTTATATACATAAGATAAGATACAGTAACAACATGAACAAAGAAACAAAGTAAAACAAACTGACAAATACAATAAAACAAACACACAAACGAAATGAAATAAACAGTGCTTTCATTTTTCCATGAAGGTCTACTAATATTAATGTTCAGGTAAGTAATAGTTACAAAAGTAATCAAATGTAAATGAGCACTGCATAGTTTTCACTGTATATACTGATAGATTCATGCTTATTAAAGCTATAACGTTGTTCAGATTAAGAGCTGTGGGTGATTTTCTCTTTGCATTTTGTTCTTTGATTAACATTGATGGCTCAAGCTCCAGTCTGACACTTTAAGACAATATACTGACACGCATCGGATTTTCTCCCAACTGTTCTCGTCCACTTAAAACATAAAAGTGAAGACTCTCGTAACTGGCCATTTTGACACATTGTGTGTGTATTTTTTGGCATAATTTGTGTTATTTCGACGCGCCCGAAGCTCAAAGTGTACTTTGCTTGTCCGTTTCTCCAATACCGTCAGAAGTACCGATAACGTCAGAGCTTATCGATACTCCCGTCTTTTATAATTTAGCCCCGAGACCGATTTAATACCGAGTTTCGGTACCCATCCCTAGTAACAACCCAAGCAATCCATACATACAAAGAAAACAATACAAATAAATTCAGAAAGGAAGTTCTGTGTAATAAAACAGAATGACTGGGGAAAAGTATTGAACTACTGAAATGTATTTAATTCTTTGTACAAAAGCGTTTGTTGGTGATGTCAGCTTCAAGACGCCTCCTGCAGGAGAAACTAGTGGCATGCATTGCTCAAGCGTGATTTTGTCTTCAAATCTTGAAGGATCTGTGGATCTCTTCTATGAACTCTGACCTTTAGTTCTAATTTTCTATTGGATTCAAGTCAGGTGATTGGCTGGCCGTTCTAGCAGCTTTATTTTCTTTCACTGAAACCAATCGAGAGTTTCTTTGGCTGTGTTTGGGATCATCTTCATCATGTAGGAGTTGGACTGAAGCAGCTAATATTAATATTAATTTCTGAACTTATTTGTGTTTTCTTTGTATGTATGGATTGCTTGGGTTGTTACTGACATCTGGAGAAAATATCAAGTCAACAGCCCCTTTAGAAATATATTTACTGGGAAAAATGGTGAGGTGTTCAATACTTATTTTACTGCTGTATATACAAAACGTGCTATATCATTGAACAAATAAATTGTTCTCATCAAGCCGATCAACTTTCAAATTCACATTCAAATTTGAAAGGATTCAACATGTCATCTAATGATAAAGCATTTTGAGGTAAGTAGAAGTCATCTTTAAAAACCAGAGCTGCCAACGCTCACACAGCAGACCCTGTTCTCACACTAAGAGAGCATTTTCTCATGCAGTGCCAGTGACGTTTGTCTGTATGAGTTCTTGTTTTTATATTTATAATATATGGTGTAGTTGTACAATATCAGCTGAGGAAGAAGAGTTCTGTTTACGAATATAAACATGACTCCAAATGTGATGTTGATTCTTGTTCAAAAACAAGTAATGGCTTACATTTCAGACACAGTTTTGTGTTTTTGCTCTCTCCTCCTCTTTCCTAGCGTGTCTACTGCGTTTAAAATGACAGGAGGTTCTTCCGGTTTCTCAAAAAGACTGAAACAACTCATTTCAAATCATAACGCTCAGTTTGACTGAACGAGCTGTCATTTTGTTCTATTTTCAGATGTCAGAAGAATAACATAACACTTGGTATTTTAATGTGATGTGGTTAATCACTAGAAGAGCTCTTCTCACTCTTTTCCACCTGATTCTTTCTCTTTTTTCTTGTTTTCTTCTGTAACAATATGAAAAAAGACAACATATACTGCGCATTTCTGCTCTCTATATAACATGAAAATTTCACCAGAATGCACTGAAAGCACATGAGAGTGTCTCTCATTTACCTCTCCTCAAACCTCACATCTCTTTCCAGGTCGAATGTGTTCAAATGTAATTGTTTCCCTTTTTAACTTCTAAAGCATATTTGTTATTTGTTAAAATTATGGAAATTTGAAATATTATCACTCAATGTTCCAGTTAATGAACATTTTTTATTTAGGATGTTGCATAATTAGGGCATATTAATACAGTTTTTGGATATATTCATGGTATGTTTAAAGTAATTTTGAATGCTTTTACACTATTGTTTTTATTATTATTTTTTAATGTTTGATGAAAGGTGAGTAGCATCATTTCACCTCATTGTGTCCAGTTTTTGAACCTGCTTTATTATCATAAAGGACTTGGGGAAAAAAAGTGGATATGATGAAAATATTTCCAAATAAATTCATAGCAGATGTATCTCCCATCTCTGAGCTACAAAAGCATTTGGTTCCTGAATAAATCTGCATTTTGAACGAATTGACTGAGTGAATGATTCAAAAGCCCATTCACAAAATCATTCACTGCTTCATTCCTGAATAAATCTGTGACACTGTCACACATGACACATGTTTTAACCACTCTATGTATTATAATGATTTTATGTATATTAGAGTTTTAATAGGTTTACATGTTGTCTTAGTCATTTTAGTCCATTTTATTCCTCTTATCTGTTTTATGTGTGTATGTCTTTAAATGATTATGGGGCTGCCTGTCATGTGAGCAATCACATGACAGGAAACAGGAAATAGCCAGCATAAATGAAGCAGCATGGCAAACAAAAGGGGTCTCGGTCAAGAGGACCAAAGCTGGATTGAGGAGTTGCTTTTAAGGATTTACCATTCCAGCAAACCATATCACTTTCATTGGATTATCACTCCAGTTGGATTCTATATACACCGGTGGACACTTACACATTGGGACTTACAGCACGCAAGGACTCTTAAGGACTTATGGTATGGAACCAATGGACTATGCTTTTAACAGCCTAAGGCTTCTTTGTCGTATTGTGTTGTTTTACGTTCCTGGTAGAAATTGTAAATACACTTCAGTTATTCACTTTATTTCTGTTGTCGTCTCATCTTTTAAAACACTTCAAAACCTCTCACAGTTTAGTCTGACCCCAATTTTATTCTTGTAACGCTACCGATTAGGCCGATTGTTACAAATCGGTTCTTTTGAACAAATTGAATGATTTCATGACTCATTACTTAAGGCAGTGACATATTGTAACATTTAGATATAAGTCTGGTGTGTGCATGATAATGATGCATCAGCCAATGTGTTATTATAGGAAATGCACAGAAATATTCTCTCATTTAGTTGTTATAACCCAATGTGCTGGCTAGGGGCCTGGGTAAACGTTTACAGAATCTATAAATGACTTCTGATGCAATTTTTATAATTATTTTTTAAATGTATTTTAAAATATTATTATATTATTATTATTATAATATTATGACTTATAAACAGGCATAAAATTATAAACTTATAAAATTTGAATTTGAATGCCAATATTTACATATTTAGTGCCCATATTTTACAATGATGTGGAAGTTTCAAATTTCAATATTTTATTCAGAATACAACATAGATGACATATCAAATGTTTAAACTGAGAAAATGTATCATTTTAAGGGAAAAATACGTTTATTTTAAATTTCATGGCATCAACACATCTCAAAAAAGTTGGGACAAGGCCATGTTTACCACTGTGTGGCATCCCCTCTTCTTTTTATAACAGTCTGCAAACATCTGGGGACTGAGGAGACAAGTTGCTCAAGTTTAGGAATAGGAATGCTGTCCCATTCTTGTCTAATACAGGCTTCTAGTTGCTCAACTGTCTTAGGTCTTCTTTGTCGCATCTTCCTCTTTATGATGCGCCAAATGTTTTCTATGGGTGAAAGATCTGGACTGCAGGCTGGCCATTTCAGTACCCGGATCCTCCTCCTACGCAGCCATGATGTTGTAATTGATGCAGTATGTGGTCTGGCATTGTCATGTTGGAAAATGCAAGGTCTTCCCTGAAAGAGACAATGTCTGGATGGGAGCATATGTTGTTCTAGAACTTGGATATACCTTTCAGCATTGATGGTGCCTTTCCAGATGTGTACGCTGCCCATGCCACACGCACTCATGCAACCCCATACCATCAGAGGGGAAGTCGTGGCCTAATGGTTAGAGAGTCGGACTCGTAATCGAAAGGTTGCGGGTTCGAGTCCCCGGCCGGCAGGGATTGTAGGTGGGGGGAGTGAATGTACAGCGCTCTCTACACCCTCAATACCACGACTGAGGTGCCCTTGAGCAAGGCACCGAACCCCCAACTGCTCCTCGGGCGCCGCAGCATGGCTGCCCACTGCTCCGGGTGTGTGTTCACGGTGTGTGTGTGTGTGTGTGTGTGTGTGTGTGTGTGTGTGCATTTGTTCACTACTCACTGCTGTGTGTGTGCACTTGGATGGGTTAAACGCAGAGCACCAATTTCGAGTATGGGTCACCATACTTCACAATACGTCATGACTTTACTTAATGGTTAGAGAGTCGGACTCGTAATCCAAAGGTTGTGGGTTCGAGTCTCCGGCCGGCAGGGATTGTAGGTGGGGGGAGTGAATGTACAGCGCTCTCGCCACCCTCAATACCACGACTGAGGTGCCCTTGAGATGTGTGTTCACGGTGTGTGTGTGTTCACTGCTGTGTGTGTGTGTGTGTGTGTGTTCACTGCTGTGTGTGTGCACGTTGGATGGGTTAAATGCAGAGCACGAATTCCGAGTATGGGTCACCATACTTGGCTGAATGTCACTTCACTAAAGAGATGCAGGCTTCTGAACTGAGCGCTGATAACAACTTGGGTTGTCCTTGTCCTCTTTAGTCCGGATGACCTGGCGTCCCAATTTTCCAAAAAGAACTTCAAATTTTGATTGTCGGTGGATTGTGTTCACCGACAATGTTTTCTGGAAGTATTCCTGAGCCCATTTTGTGATTTCCATTACAGTAGCATTCCTATATGTGATGCAGTGCCGTCTAAGTGCCCAAAGATCACGGGCATCCAGTATGGTTTTCCGGCCTTGACCCTTACGCACAGAGATTGTTCCAGATTCTCTGAATCTTTCTTCTTTCTTCACTTTCTTAAAAAGTATTTCACTTCACTTTGGATGATATTATGCACTGTAGATGATGATAACTTTAAACTCTTTGCATTTTTTCTCTGAGAAACTCCTTTCTGATATTGCTCCACTATTTTTCGCCTCAGTATTGGGGGAATTGGTGATCCTCTTGCCATCTTGACTTCTGAGAGACACTGCCACTCTGAGAGGCTCTTTTTATACCCAATCATGTTGCCAATTGACCTAATAAGTTGCAAATTGGTCCTCCAGCTGTTCCTTATATGTACATTTAACTTTTCCGGCATCTTATTGCTACCTGTCCCAACTTTTTTGGAATGTGTAGCTCTCATGAAATCCAAAGTGAGCCAATATTTGGCATGACGTTTCAAAATGTCTCACTTTCAACATTTGATATGTTATCTATATTCTATTGTGAATAAAATATAAGTTTATGAGATTTGTAAATTATTGCATTCCTTTTTTTATTCGTAATTTGTACAGTTTCCCAACTTTTTTTGGAATCGGGTTTGCAATTAAAGGTATGTTATAATAGTGTCACGGAACGATGTGGGAAGCGCCGTGAAAAGATGAGGTCAGGGCCCAAATGCAGGTAAGTGTATTTAATAATCAACAAAAAGGCCAACACGGCACAAAAAACAAAGTAGTAATGGACTGGGATACGAAACGGCAACACAGTGCATGTATCCCAGACCAGAGCAAAACACTAGAAACAAACAACTACAGCACATTTACAAATACCGGTGGGAGAGGGGAGATTATATAGTCCATGGCAATGGGGAACAGCTGCGGGTGTAATGAGTGTGACAGGTGTATGTAATGTGACAGGTGTATGTGGTTAAGGGAGATGAGTCCGGGAGGACGGGAGATGGCGGCCTCCAGGGAGAAGCGCAGGACCCGGACTCATGACATGACCCCTCCTTTAAGGAACGGCTTCCAGACGTTCCACCAAAACCCCAAAAGTCCGGAGGGAGGTGGAACAGGGAGAGGGATGGTGGGCCAGGCCCGTGTAACAGAAGAGGGCCTGGAGACGGAGGTAGATACGGGTGCCAGGATGGTGCCGGCAGAACAGGAGGCCAGGGCGGATATGGTGGATTCATCCGGGGAAGCTCGTGAGCGAACACCGCTGCCTCGGGAGCTTCGTGAGCGAACACCACTGTCTCGGGAGGGACGTGGGCGGGCACCATCCGCGGCCTTAGCGGGAACATCAGCGGACTCTGTCGCTTCAGGAAGGCCTGAGGCGAGCTCAGCGGAAACATCAGCGGACTCCGCTGCTTCGGGAAGGCCCTGAGGCGAGCTCCGCAGCCTCAGAGGAAACATCAACGGACTCTGCAGCTTCGGGAAGGCCTGAGGCGAGCTCTGCGGCCTCAGCGGGAACATCAGCGGGCACCGCCTCTTCGGGAAGACCTGAAGCGAGCTCCGCTGCCTCAGCGGGAACATCAGCGGACTCCGCCGCTTCGGGAAGACATGAAGCGAGCTCCGCTGCCTCGGGAGGACCACAAGCAAACCGCGCCGCCCGCACCGACATCAGCGGGGGTTCCCGCACGCTGCGCATCAGCCCAGTATGCTCCGCCGCCCCCCGGATTGCCACATCGGGAGAACTGTGAACGGGCTCTGCAGCTAACTCCACCCTGAAGGCCGAGCCGCTCACCTGCAGAGCCAGGTCGATGTAGTCCTCCAGCGACTCCTCGGGGTCCCAGTATGGCATCAGGGATTTGAAGCCACTCCAATGAAGTCCCTGGCATACTCCTCTATGCTCCGGTCTCCCTGGCAGACATTGAGCAACCTCCCTGCTGGACCCATGTTTGCTGGTTGCATTCTGTCACGGAACGCTGCGAGGGTGCCGTGGAAAAGACGGTGTCTGGGTCCAAATGCAGGTATGGGTATTTAATAATCAACAAAAAGGCCAACACGGCACAAAAAACAAGTAAAAGTAGTAACGGACTGGGATATGAAACGGCAACACAGTGCATGTATCCCAGACCAGAGCAAAACACTAGAAACAAACAACTACAGCACATTTACAAATACCATATAAATAATGCAACCAGGCAGAGTGGTGGGAGAGGGGAGACTATATAGTCCGTGGCAATGGGGAACAGCTGCGGTTACGGGAGATGGCGGCCTCCTGTGGCGACAGGGAGAAGCGCAGGTCCCGGACTCATGACAAATAGCAGCACTATGAATGCTAATTTAATAATGTCACTTAATTAGGTTGTAATGATCGAAGATGTGAACATGACTGAAATGTACATCTAATTCATGGAGAAACAGTAATAATAACCCCATTACTCACAGTAAGAATTACAAAATAGTATCACTAGTTTCAACACACCACCAGCGTCCCTCTGTACTAGTTCTGGTGACCCATCTTAAAAGTCATTCTCAAAAGTCTAACTTTAACTTTTTTCTTCTAAATAAAAACAAATCTAACAATGTGAATGTGTCCACAAATCCATCATTAACAAGCAGACACAAAAACCTTTGATATTCAATATGGATGGCATAAATCACATTTTCCGGTGGCAAAAATCAACTCAATTAACCTCAAAACTGTTTTGACTGAATAAAACTCACAAATATTGACAAAATTAAAAATAGTGTAGTCATTCATCAAAAGTGTTGAGATGATATTTTGTGCCATCTGTGATCAAGAGAGGAAATGAAAGTTGTATTATTACCCTACTGTTAGCACAGCTTTCCAAGACCACCCTCATTATGAGATACATTTCTTTAAAGAGCAACACACACACACACACACACACACACACTCACACACACACCACAAAGACAATATAACATTTTAATGATCATTTAAAATGAATGCAATATGACTAAAAGTGTGAATTAATCAATGAAAATGTTCAGATGGGATGTCTCTCTCCTTTTATTGCCCATCATATCTCAGAAATATGTAAAGAGTAATATTAAACTAATTGAATCTAATCTCAAAATACTTTTCATTTAGTTTTGACACTCTTCCGGTTCAAGCATGATACAGATGATTCTGTCATTATAACGGCCCTAATATGGAGCGCGTCAGATTTCCAGGCTTGTCAGAAACAGAAGTGCACTTCTGTAGTGATGAATGGCAGACTACAGTAAGAATAGCTTTGTCTTACCATTTGCTCCAGCAGCAAAACAAAAAAACACACAATAGAAAAATTGATTGAGAATAGATTGAGAGAAAGATGACAAATCTACTGTCATTCCTCAGTTGTTGTGCTTGTAGTATTTTAATGTTATTTTATGTATAATGGGAAATTTAACAAAATATAGTGACATTTATTTATTGTGCAGTATTTAATTATGTGATGACATGCTTATGATTCAGCATTTTGCCATATTATAATTAAGGACAGTGACATCAAAGTGAAATTTAGTTAATGCTGGGGAATTTAATTCAATAATAGATTATGAATACATTATTATCAGTTTATATAGTTCTATATCATAACAACCATGCCACATGAAGAAACAATGGCTGAGCCCGTTCACCTGCTAGCGACACACACACACACACAGATAGGCGGGACAGCTAAAAAGCAGAGAGCACTGCTAAAGGAACACAGAATTTTGAAGATACATAAAGCACATCTTTCACTCAGATTATATGATGTTATTTTAGTTCATGTTACACAGCAGCAGGAGGAGCATCAGACTAACACCAGACTGCATTACACACAACAAATAAGCTGCAATGTCTTACTCTTCAGCAAACTGGTCCCAAGAAATTAATGGAATAGCAATTGTCCTGCTTTTACATTAATACTTATGTAACATTGTTTGAAATGATTAAATATTCTGAATGATTCCATCAAAAGGATTTCCAATTATTTGTAATTATTGGACATAATAACAGCACACTGCAACGAAGAAAACACCCATTTATTTCTGATAAGAGTTCCATCTGTCTCCAAGCACACAAGACTTTAATCTACCGAGCTCCTTCACACACACACACACACACACACACACACATGGCCAAGGTGTGTTCAGGCTGTGTTTGGCACCTTATCACCAAGGTTTTTCCATCACACACACACACACACTCACACACTCTCACACACACACACACACTGTGGAATGATCAAAGACTCGTACCTTCACAAGCAGAGTAGAGGTTTTGGGCAGAAGTCTGGCTCCTCTCTGTTGGTACGGTGACACGCCTTGTTCTCCGTCTCCTCTGTGACTGTCTCTTTCTCTCTGTTCATCCCATCCGCTGGGTGAAGGCTGCTGGGATGCTGCAGTGAGGGAAACACACCCTTCTGCCTCAGCCTAAGCTCCGCCCACACGCCTCTGATTGGTGGGGGAGCAGAGGTGACATCATCTCTTTCTCTGTTCTCTCTGCTCCACCCATCCCCTCCCATCCTCTCTTCCTCACAATGGAGAGGTTTGGGCTTTTTCTTTCCTTACCCCCAAGCGCTCCAGCAGAAACAAAGTCAACTCTCCAAGGCCTTTTCCAGCGAAGACAACCCTTAATTACCATCTTCACATCAGCCTCACTCCGCCCCTTCCTTAGATTTTCCTGCTCCTGTCACAGACAACAACATCGCTCTCCTTACTGTAACACACAAATATTACGTACATTTATTTATATGCAATGATGATGGCAGTGTCTTTATTTTAGGAATATTAATGAGTGCAAGTCATGTATCAGTGTACTCGAATGGGAATCATCATCATGGAAATGATGTAATAAGAGGCCTACAGGGAATCTTAACAAACAGGAGGATTTTAAAACAAGATGTGTTTTTCTTTGCATTTCAGATGTCATCTAGTTTTGTGAGGTTCACTCTTGTGCGCTACACTGGAGTTGGCTTTGTGATTATTGTTTTGTGGCTGAAATTTCATCCATCTATATTTAGACATCTATGGGTTTTCTAAAAAGCAAATAGTGTTGTTCACTAGAACATGAATATGATTGTAAAAACACAATATGAGCAAAGCAGCAGCCACCGTCCGTCCCCAACCCCCTGCTGCTCACCGAGAGCAGTGCTGACCACCAGAGCAGATGGAGGTGTGGGTGAGGGGTGACGCTTCTGCCTCTGTCACACACACACACGCACACACACACACTCACACACACACTCATTCAAAAAATTCAAGATATTTAATCTTTTTTTTTTTTTAGAGACAACGAAAGGGGGGAACTGTCTTTAAGCTGTGGAGTCAGACGGAGGGCGGAATGTCTAGTGTTATACCTGTTTTTTTGTTGTTTTTTTTCAGTTAACCCTTGTCTAATTGACAGGTTTTATTTTTAATCATACCTTTTTGCTTAATATGCTTTATGATTAAATTATTATATATGATTATAAAATAGAAGGAAAGAAGGATAGAAAAAAGAAAAAGAAAGAAATATGACAGCTTGTCACTGGGACAGTACCCTTCAAAGCACATCTTTGTACCTTATTTACCCCAAAAAGTTTCATAGTTATACATTAGATTCATATTGGTATTCTCAGGTACGAATGTGCACCTTTTTGAGTATAAGTTACAGAGAAGTCCTTATAAGGCTACTATTGTTTACATATTTCAGATTGTATTGTGTGTGTTGTATGTAGAGTACATGGCACACAGTAATGGATACTTGCACATTCACATACTTCTTTATTCTGTTCTGTTCTGTTATACATTAGTCTGATTAGTCTATGTTAAAAGACATATCTTATCATAGACAATGCTGTAAATAATCTTTACCTCTGAAGCCTCACTGAAACTCATTCACTCTCATCTGTGTATTCACTTCTGCCTCTGTCTACAGCAAATAAAGCAGTGTTTGAAACATGTACATACAGGGAATAGTGACATACAGAAGAAAATAACACATTAAGTACACTGCTGGACAATAACCAATCATTTGTATCCTAAATTATTTTTAACACTTTAGAATGGGGAACACATATTCACTATTAACTATGACTTTTGCCTCAATAAACTCTTCATTTACTGCTTATTAATAGCTTGTAAGGTAGTCGTTGTAGTTGTTAAGTTTAGGATTATGGGATGCAGAATATGGTCATGAAGAATACAGAATTAATATGTGCTTAAGCATAGGCAGAGTTTCACAGTTTTGCCTGGGGGGGGCACCTACCGGTAGACCATGAGCTCTGATTTTTTTTTTTTTACACACCGTATATACCTTTTTTTTTTTTTTTTGCACACTGCATATACCATATTTTCAATTATTTATAGCCTATATATTTTCTTCTTCATTTAAAGGAGCACTGCGTAAGTTCTGAAATTTCTAACAGTTACTGACACCAGTGGCCGTTAGAGGAACTGCAGCCAGTTTCATGCTCGTTCTCGGTGCGCACTAAATGAGGCTTTTTTTTGTTTGTTTGTGTTTTTATTTTAAGCTTCCGATGAGCTTTTGTGGGTGTCTGGGTTGTGCTGGAGGCTGGTCGCTTCTTTCCGTCCACAGAGTCCATTTCAAACACTACCGCTAGCGATTGCCGCTGTAGACGAGAACGCGCATGACGT